>NW_006408545.1:14187808-14189608 GCF_000296735.1 Chrysochloris asiatica
CTGCCTCTTGGTCCATGTACAGATGCCTCATGAGCACAATTAAGAGTTCAGGAATACAAATACTTCACATATTGTCATACTGACATATTGTCAGGAGGGACCAGTCTCTGGAGAAGGATATCATGTTTGGCAAGGTGGAGGGTCAGAGAAAAAGAGGAAGACCCTCAGTGAGATGGATTGAAAATATGGCAGCATCATTGGGCTCAAGTGTGGCAACAATTATGAGGTTGGCCCAGGTTTGGGCAGTGTTTAATTCTGTTGTGTACAGCGTTGCTATGAGTCAGTACCAACTCGATGGCACCTAACAATAACAACAGCAACAATGGCTGGATGATCAGACGGCAACTAGAGGAAGAAAGAAGGGGGAGGGGGGAGAGTAATCTGCTACAATTTTATGAACTTGACATATACTTATGGATGTAGTAGTTCAAAAAAGAGAATGAATTTTTACAGCAAGTATCAGTTCCACACCTTCGGTACACAGGGTTGACAGGGATTGGCAACTTAGACATTGGCTACCCAACATGGGGGCTACAAAGGCAAGAAGTGACTGACTTACAAACTTTCAAGAGGGAGCCTAGTTTCAGATGGTGTGGGGGAAGGCAGAATCTCCACTGAATAGTTTTCAATCTGTCTGGACTGGGCTGGTGAAAGGAGATGGGGATAAGACTCTTGTGGCTCAATAGTGAGTGATTGAGTGCTGCAAATGTAAAGGTAGATGTTTAACAAAAGGAAGGGAATGGTTGCTCTTGCAGTCCAGGAGCAGAGGAGCCTGGTCCATCATGGGAGAAGAGCAGAATGTGGGACTCTATCCAGAGAAACAGTGATGCCAGAGATGGAGGCAGAGATGATGACGTGGGGAGATGGAGCCTCTGGGAACTCTGGATTCAGGGTGGGTTATTTGAATGGTTATATATTTTTGATTGCTTCTGTGTACATCCAAAAAACAAAGGGAATGGAAGCAAATGTTGTTGAATGACGATGCTTGAAGGGGATTGTAGTCATTGCAATGAAATGAAGTATGATAGGATGAATGTAATGCTGATGTTCTCCCATGTAAATTATCACTCAATACACAATAAACTTTAAAAAAAAAAAAAATGGTCTTACTCCAATGAAGATAAAGTTGTTTTGTGACTCAACTGAAATTTATATTATTCATGTCTATTAGGCCTTTTCTCGCTTCCCCACTACATTATAAATTCCATGTTCCTTGATTCATCTCCACAGCTAGCTCAGCCCCTGACCAAATAAATGCTTGAGTGTGAAATTTAATTATTATTAAAATCTGATGCAGAAACTACTTCATTACTTATTTAGTGCTGTACATAGAAGCAATGTGTTATATATGCGGTAGATACACAGACAAAATTCATTAAATGAATTTTTCCAAACTGTGGCCATAGTTGCAGAAACTTCAATATTTATGACAAATATCACTTACAAACTCTATCTTAGACCAATTATAGGCAGGAAAAGTAAATTGCATTGTAGGGTACTGTTATAAGATGATTATTGATGGGTTTCAAAATGACATGTGTAAATTTGTTCTTAGATTGACATTGAAGTAAAAGACAAAATATTAAATTCTCAAAGATAGTATATTCAAGGATATCTTAGGAGTCATTTAGCCCACTAAAGAAATAATAATGTATAATGTGGAGTCCTGGTATGGTTGTTGTTGTTAGGTGCCATCGGGTCGATATCGACTCATAGCGACCTTATGCGCAGCGGAACAAAACACTGCCCGATCCTGAACCAACCTCACTATTGTTGCCACACTTGAGTCCATCAATGCTG
>NW_006408545.1:14189883-14191656 GCF_000296735.1 Chrysochloris asiatica
AGTCTTCTTTATTCATTGTCCTGCTTTCGCAGGCATATGAAGTTATTAAAAATACCATGGCTTGGGTCAGGCGCACCTTAGTCCTCAAGCTGACATCTTTGCTCTTCAACATTGTACAAAGGTCTTGTGCAATGTTGTCCATAGCTTGTCATGATCCACACAATCTAAGCCTTTGTGTATCTATAAAGCACAGGTAAACATGTTTCTGATATTCTCTGCTTTCAGCCAAGATTCATCACACATCAGCAATGGTATACCTCGTTCCATAGCCTCTTCTGAATTTGGCTTGAACCTCTGGAAGTTCTCTGTCACTATATGCTTGCAGCCATTTCTGTATTACCTTTAGCAAAACTTTACTTGCATGGGATATTAAAGAGATTGTCCGATGCATTCCGTTGGGTCACCTCTCCTTGGAATTGGCACAAATACAGATCTCTTTCAATCAGTTGGCTAGATAGTTGTCCTCCAAATTTCTTGGCATAGATGAGTGAGCACCTTCAGCACTGCCTCACTTTCTTGAAAGATTTCAATATGTATTCCATCAATTCCCAGTGCCTTGTTCTTTGCCAATTCTTTCAGTGCACCTTGGACTTCTTCCTTCAGTATCATTATCTCTTAATCATATGCTATCTCTTGAAATGATTTAACACCAACTGTTTCCTTTTGGTGCAGTGACTGTGTATTCCTTCCATCTTCTTTTGATGCTTTTTACATCATTCAATAATTTGCCCAGTGAATGCTTCAATAATGAAAATTGAGGCTTGAATTTTTTCTTCAGTTCCTCCAGCTTGAGAAATGCTGAGCGTTTCCTTCCCTTTTGGTTTTCTAATTCCAGATATTTACACGTTTTGTTGTAATATTTGACTTTGTCTTCTAGAGCTGACCTTTGAAATATTCTGTTCAGCTCTTGGACCTCCTCATTTCTTCCATTTGATTAGCATCTCTACACTGGAGAGCAAATTTCAGTGTCTCTTCTGACATCCATTTTCATCTTTTCCTTCTTTCTTGTATTCTTAATGACTTTTTGCCTTTCTCCTGTATGATGTTCTTGATATCATCTCACAACTCTTCTGATCTTTGGTCTTTAGTGTTTAATGTATCAAATCTGTTCTTCAGATGACTTCTAAATTCAGGTGGGAGATATTCAAGGTCATATTTTGGCTCTCATGGACTTGTTTTCATTTTCTTCAGCTTTGGTTTGAGTTTGCATATGAGCAATTAATGGTCTGTTCCACAATCTTCCCCTGGCCTTGTTTTGGCTGATGACATGGAGCTTTTCCATTGTCTCTTCCCACAGATGTAGTCAATTTGACTTCTGTGTATTCCATCTGGTGAGATCCATGTGTACAGTCATCTCTTATGCTGTTTAAAAAAAGTATTTGAAATGAGCAAATCATTGGATTTACAGAATTCTATCCTGTGCTTTCCAGCATCTATCACCAAGGCTGTATTTTCCAATTACTGATCCTTCCTCTTTGTTTCCAACCTTTGCATTCCAATCACCATTTGTTGGGGATCGCAAAGCACTGAGATGTTGAGGCCCTGTGTCATGGACGAAAATCCTACATGATGGTCCCATTCAGGATGGCTAGCCAGGGACCCTGAGGACCAAAGGAAGTGATCTCCTGACCTCCCGGGTTCACTGGTGAGCTACCTCTGTATAATTTCCTTTGGTCTTATTATTCATTCTATACTTCTAACTCCAGTAATTGTAGCTTCTGAGAAAATGGTTTCTTATGTGCCTCTCTTAATGTCTCCACTGTGTTGGCAGTG
>NW_006408545.1:14193251-14210268 GCF_000296735.1 Chrysochloris asiatica
TTTCAGTGACTAAAGTAGTTCATCTCTCTTTCTTCCTAATCTGTCCTCATTTGGAAGCTCATCTGAAACCTGTCCACTGTGGGTGACCCTGCTGGTATTTAAAATACCAGTGGCATAGCTTCCAGATTCACGGCAACTCACAAGCCACCACAGTACGACAAACTGACAGACAAGTGGTAGATTTTGATTGAGTAGCTCTATTTTATTGAGTGATCTGCCCAACTACCCAAGTGTCAGTTTGGTGACCTACATGGTGCAATGATGCTAGAAGACAGGTGGGTGATATTTCAAATACCATTAAGGTCATACATGGTAGACAGGTTTTACTGGAGTTTCCATACTAAGCCAGACAAGGAAGAAAGACAATCTAATTCCAAAAATTCACCAAAGAAAACCTTATGGAACACAAAAGAATACTGTTTAAGTGGCTTACTTGGACATCAGGAGAGATTAATTATTGTAGAAGGACATGATGTTTAATAAAGTAAAGGGCCAACAAGCATGTAGGAGATCCTTTGTAAATGGATAATAAGCAAAATAATGGATTTAAGTATGCTGGCAATTGTGAGGATGGCACAGAACAAGGCAATGTTTTGGTCTGTTGTATATAGGATAATCATGAGTTAAAGTAGAATCAAGGGCAGCTTAGAACTACCACAATAATCTATTCCTGTCCTGGGTGGTCTACTCAGAAAATATGAACATGTTTTCTTGTTCTCTATGCTCTAATAAAGCAATAAATAATGAAAACCTCCAATTGTTTTCTGTATGCACCATAACCCATACTTTTGCAGCTGTACTTTGAACCTGAACTCCACCAATGTGTTGTTTTCCTGCTTACTGTCACTAGGACAATTCCAACCAAGTTTCTAACCTCCTGAGACCTCTCTAGAGTCTAAATATAAGTTCTGTTAATGTTTCAAAGCCAAACAGCCTTCTTGTTGTCTGAACAGATCACAAAATTTTGTATATAGATATCATTATCAGCCCAAAATTCTTGAAAGAAAACATCATATAAGAATATTGCTTTTAGTCAACTGGCATAACATAGTCCACAAAGACAATGGTCTACATCCTACTTCGGTGAGTATCATCTGGAATATTAAACGCTCATGAGTGTATCTATTGGTTTCTTCATGTGCAGAAGAAAGAAGAATGATGAGAATTGAAGATGCTTAGAATTAATTAGCTCAATTAACTAATGGAATATCAATACCCACTGCTCTGGGATCTGAAAAACTAATTGATGCTTGGCTACTACTACCAACTGTTCTGAAAATGAACACATTAGAAGGTCCCAAATAGAGTGGGATAAAATGTGAACCAACACTCAAAATTCTTAAAAAAAGACCAGGTTGGTCAGAAAGAGATTGGAGAAACTCCAGACAATGGACTTCAACCACCCTTCAGGCCTTTAAAGGAACTCACCCTGTGGCCCAATTTTCAGCCAATCAGTAGATAGGTATGTAGGGCAGACAACAGTAGTGAGGTATGTTCACCATGGAATGGTCGATCATTCAAAACCAAAATGGCAACATTTTGCTAAGAATAAAGTTGAGAGGGGATGAAAAGTGAGTTGAACAGAAATAGGAAGCACAGGGAGGAAGTGGGGTGACTGCTGTTGCTTGGAGGGGATTGCAAACATGGAGATGAAACAATGTTGAGTGTAATACTGATGATCTTGTCTGTAAACCTTCAATCAAGTCACAAAATCAGGTAAAAATACAAAATAAAACAAAAAGAATGTTGTTCTTAGGTGCTAAGGAGTTGATTTTAACTCACAGCCACCCATATGACATAATAGAACTGCCCCATAGGGTTTTTGGGCTCTAAATATTATGGAAGCAGATTGTCAATTTTTTTCTACTATAAAGTCACTGTTTTACTGTTCTAACTCATAGCAACCCTATATAGGGTTTCCAAGGAGCAGCTGGTGGGTTTGAACCACCAACCTTGTGGTTCACAGTTCAGTACTGATACTACAGCACCACACCAGGAGCCCTGGGTGGATTCAAGCCACCAACCTTTCAGTTAACTATTATTCTATCAGGGCTCCTTTCAAATAAGAAAGTTTTCTTAAAATTGCTCTTGGAAACATCCCTCTTTCACAAAGACTTTACACTCATGCTGGTTAATGTGCTGGGCTGCAAAGTTGGTCTGAGTCGCAAAGTCAGTGATTCAAGCTCACCAGTTACTCCTTGGAAACCCTATACAGGGTTGCTATGGGTTGGAATATACTCAACGGCACTTAACAACAACAACATGCAATATTAAAAATCTCACCCTTTGTATTTAGGAATTCAATTCTGGACCCATAGTTCACTTCATACAATGCTCTCTCTCCACAAAGTTCTTAAACCCACTATTTGATCCTGCCTTCATTCCACTCTAAGTGTTTTTCTCATGGGTGTAGTTCTCTGGAATTGAGTAATAAATCCCCTATTCAATATCACACTAAATATAGCAAAGCTCTTTTCTTGTGTCTTCTCATGCACAGATTTGATGAGCATGTCTTTTATATTTTTATTCAAATCAGAGATGAAAGTTTGTGTCTAGTTATTCAAATCCTGTGTCTCTCAAAAAAGGTTAAGAAGAGCTTAACCTTCAATAATATTTATCCATATGTAACAAGCACATAAAGGCAAGCCATACAAAGACAAGGAAGCATTAGAATTTATGTAATTACAATCTGAATGCTACATTTGCTAAGCAATATGACAGCAAGCACAAAAAAGAGAACAATTCTAAATACTGTAATTTTCTATATCTGACAAAAGAAGATGTATCAATTCTTTAAGAGAAATAAACAATTCCTTCCCACAGCCAAATGGATAGCCATATAGCAGCTAAAATAGGAGCTATTTTTAGACCACCTCCACCTCCATCTCTATATACTCATGTCTCCCAGACTTCTACAATGCTTTAAGAAAGGAATTTTATTGTGACAATATCTATTGTTTAAAAAAAAAAAAAATGTTAAGCAACTGCCTTTTCCCCATTCATGTGTAAACATGGATGGTCACAGTTTACAGGTAGCATTGTAGCACTGTAGGATCAGTGCTGGTCTGCAAACCACAAGGTCGGCAGTTCAAACCCACTATACAGATGAGGAAACCGAAGCAAACAGAGGTTAGATGACTTATCAATGGTTTTAAGGAGCAAAATCAGGATTTGGTCCCAGATCTTCAGACTCGAAGTGCAAAACTTTTTGAGTCTGGACCACACCCTCTTCAGCACACTAGGCTGTGGGTAAAGTAGAACCCCCTCAGGGAGCTGGTTTCTTATCCTGGCCTTGCTGCTAACTTGCTGTGCCACATTTGACAGCCTTATTTAAGCATCAGAATCACCCTGGCTGGATTCATTGCTCCACCTGCTTGTCCCGGACTCAGTTCACTCTACGCCTGTGATCTTGAACTTCAAGTGAACTTTGACTCTGTCCAGCAATCCTGTTTTCACACTCTGTTAAGTGGCACATTCATGCCTTCTTTCTCCTAATACCTCAGAAATCCTATACAGGGTCACTATGAGTCAGAACCAATTCAACAGCACTTAATAATAACAACAACAGTTGTGCAAGAAGTAAACAGTTTGAACATATCTGTGAGATACTTCAGAGAGGTCACATAGATAGGAAAAAAGCATCAATAAGTTAAAGAGATGGGGTGGGGAGTGAGAGAGTGGATTATCATGGCCAGAAAGATGAAGTACAAGCAGAAAAGTGAAAGTTGTTGAGTTTTGGAAGTATCAGAAAATATACAGGACAGAAGCAAGTTAAAAGCTAATGTTTTACAATGGGAATGTCCCATCAGCAAGTATTCATTTATTAAAGAGTTAATTTGACCCAGTTACCATGGTGTTTGACTTTCTCCATCTTCCCACACCGAGTTGATTTTTTTTTCTTTCAAAATGCTGTGATGTTACACTAAACAACACACTCTTGTGGGGTACTCATTGGACTTTAATGAGCATCTGGGCAGACCCTGGGAGAGAGCTGTGTTCTCACAGCACGAGGGCGGGCTGGATGCTTTCAGCTGTTGGCACTGCTCACAGAAGATACTGTTCTCAGGAGAAAGAGTGTTAGTAAACCTTCATTTGTGTGTGTGTGTGGCTGAGGAGAATTGGCTGCAAAAGAGAAGTCCAATTCTCTTGTTTCTGAAAGCAGTAAAGAAGTTTCCAAATTACTTCCTCTAATGCATTTGGTAAATTGCCCTCAAAGGCCAGTTTTGAGCATCTCAAAATACAGTCTTACAATTGCCCCTAATATCTATCATTAGAACTAATCTGTTAAATATTTGCAGTATATAAATTGATTTAAAAATTCATTGCACATATATGGCAATAGGCTATCCCTAAGAAATGATAAAAGATGAGAAGGATAGGGAATTTCAATTAGAGTTGATACAGGTAGATTGGTGGCTGTTTTAGAACCATCTGAAAGAATTCTTAAACTATTCCATCACTCAGAGTTCCTGGGAGGTACAAATCTTTAATGACCTTAGCTGCTCTCCAAATGTTTGGAGGTTCAAGTTCACCCAGAAGTAGCTTGGAAGAAAGACCAGGAGACTTACGTACAAAAAGTCAGCCACTGAAAACTATGAAGCATTATTCTACTCTGACATACATAAAGTAACCTTTAGTTGAAATTAATGAAAACAATGCTGACGGTGTTCACTGACTTTCTTTCAAAAGAGAATAAACAAATTCAGCTAAAGGTAACTACAGGTTTGAGGACGCTCATAAATCCTTAGCTCACACTATTACTTTGTATATCATATTCCTTCACCTAGAATACCTTCTCCTTCTTCCCCTAATCTGTGTTTTTAATGTTTTGTTCATCCCTCAAACTCTGACTTTTTGCACTCTGTATTTCCCTTATAAAGCTTTCCCCACTCACTTTAGGCAGAATTTGTTCCTACTCTTCTCTGTATTAAATTATGTGCAATCACAAAACATTTTTATCATACTTCAATTGCAGCTTTTTTGCATATTCTACTCTAACATCTGCTTAAAGATTCATTCTCCTATGGGATTGTGAGGTACCTTAGAACAAGTACTGCTTCTTATTAACCTTCGACTCCCAGATTTGATACAGTGTCTAAGACATAACAGATATTAAATAACTGCTGAATGAATGAGTAGATGGATAAATGGATTTGTGTATTAGAAACAAGACAGGATAGAGAAAAGGCAAGGCAATTAAAACTAAAGAGACTGGAAAAAAGATGAAGGAGGAACAAATGAGAGAGACAGGAAGTGATGCCACATCTAGCTATAGTAAAGTATCTATCCATAATAAAGTTTACTATGAACCAAACTAAAGAAAGAAAAGACAGAAAAGGGAACAAGCAGTATGATAACATATGTTAAAGGACAAGCATTCTATATTTCAAGCAAAAAGAACAGTTTCTAATTACTGAAAAATTAGAAACAGAGATGTTGTGAGATTAGGGTTTGGCAGAATCTGAAGTGTCAGAAGACTTACAGGGTCAAATTGTAGCCACCAAGACAGAGTGGTGGACTTGTATTCTAAAATATTCTTCTCCCAGAGCTAGATTGATGAACTCCTTGATATGGGAAATACAGTTGTTACAGTTAAAGCAGTTAAACTTGATATTTAAGGATGAAATAGGCCTATGTAGAAAGTTACTTCCAAGGATATGATTTATTTACAGTCAGCATTGTATTAAATTAGGGATGGAGTGGCCAATAAAAAGTGAGCTCTGGTAGCGTAGTGGTTACGAATCGGGCTGCGAACCTTAAGGTCAGCGGTTCGAAACTACCAGCTGCTCCGCGGGAGAAAGATGAGGCTTTCTACTCCCGTAAAGATTTACACCCTCGGAAACCCTATACAGGGTCGCTATGGGTCGGAACCGACTCGACGGCACTTAACAACAACAACAAGCTCATATATGCTGCCTGTCACAGGGAAATACACCAAGACCTAAACGTTGTTGTTGTTGTTGTTATGTGCCTTGGAGTCGGTTCCGACTCATAGTGACCATACACAGGGATTCCGAGGCTGTAAATATTTACGGGAAAAGAATGCCTCCTCTTTCTCCTGCGGAACCGCTGGTAGTTTCGAACTGCTGACCTTGCGGCTCACAGCCCAATTCGTAACCACTACGCTACCAGAGCTCCTTAAGATCTAGAAGTATAACTATCTATTTATATATATACATAGCCCTGCTTCACATAAAGTCTTCCTTCTCTAAATTCTTGTGGCAAACAATATTATGTCATTTTATCTTGATTTTCTGTCGGTCTACAATCTCCTCAAGGAGCACAGTCAACAATGTTCTAAATTTTTTAAAACAAAAAAAACAAAACAAAACAATCATCAGTGTCTCATAAATTGATTGCTTCATCACTGTGAGAGTTTTGGTTTGGGTCTTATTTGACCATGTAAGTTAGCATTCAAGGTCTAGATCAAGCCCTCAAAACCACTTTACTCATTTCTTAGTTTCTGTCCCTAATTATTCCGTTACTCAGATTTGGAAGGAGCAGTTCCTAAAATCATATCCCTATAATAATTTTTCCTAAGCTCTCCATCCTACTGTTTATTCTGTTATTATTGTCAGTTGCTATTGAGCCTATTTCAGCTCTTAGAGAGGTTCTATGTAGCTGATCTTGCACGATCTTAAGGACTACTGACAGTTGATTTGTCTGAGTCCATTTTTTGTAGCCACTGTGTCTTTCAACCTAGGGGGTTCATCTTCCAACATTGGACAATATTCTGTTGTGATTCACAAAGTTTCATTCGCTGGTATTCAAAAGTAGTTCATTCAAAAGCCAGAAACACTACTGAACTCTTGTTCATCATTGGTAGCACCATTGGTATTTGAAATTCCAGTGGCATAGCTTCTAGCATCATAGCAACACACAAGCACAACAGTGTGACACATTTACAGACGGTGGTGGGTTTATTCTATGGACTCCCAATTTTCTTTCTCAGAGATCTTCATCCAAGGACCTCTATCATACTCCTGCTTTCTTAACTGCTAATTCCACAGGCTGTCATACCTTTGACAGATTCATTCTCCTACTTCTTTCTTTAGACTGTTCTCAGGTGGAGAAATTGCCCTGGAATGTTACTTTTCTTAGTTGACTAATTCCCTAATAAAAGGATAAAATACGACAGATTAACTTTTAAAATACTATAATGATCATACTCCTGACTATACATAAATAGTAAATTGATTATACTTAGGAGGATTCTAGAAGGACATTTTTTTCAGTCTTTGAAGTCATAGTTTTATAGTGTTATACTACCTTATCATATCAACCCAAACCCAACAGCTGTGCTACAGGGGAAAGATGAAGCTTTCTGCTCCTGTAAAGATTACAGCCTCAGAAACCCTAGAAACCCTACGTAGGATGGATATGAATCAGAAAGAACTCGATGGCAGTGAGTTTTTGGTTTGATATAAGTGAAAGTTTTTAGGCCAACTGATGCCATTCTTTTGCACATTAACTGCTTTTGATTTCTTTGGTATTTTTAAATATCCAATCTTTTATCTTTTACTAAAGAAAAAAGTCTGAGATGCTCTGAAGGCATTAGCGAAAAACAATTCTCCAGGAATTAAAGTAATGCAAATTGAAATGTTTCAACAAACTGATGCAGTGATAGATTTGCTTACTTGTCTGTGCCAAGAAAGTTTGCCAACCAACTGGAAGAGATCCATATTTGTGTCCATTCCAAAGAAAGTGACCCAACAGTATATGGAAACCATCAAGCAATAACATTGATATCACATGCAAGTATAATTTTCCTGAAGATAATTCCAAATGGTTGCTACAGTACATGACCAGGGAGCTGCCAAAAATCCAAGCAGAATTCAGAGGAGGACTTGAAACAAGGAATACTTTTGTGAACATCAGATGAACCTTGGTTGATAGCAAAGAATACCAGAAAGATGTTCACTTGTGTTATATTGACTATGCAGCAGTATTTGATTTTGTGAATCATAATACATTATGTATAAAATTGTGAACAATGGAAATTCCAGAACACTTCATTGTGCTCATGTGGAGCCTATACATAGACCAAGAAGGAACCATTTGAATTCAACAAGGGATACTACATTATTTAAAATCAGGAAAGGTGTGCAATAGGGTTGTATTCTTTCACCATACTTATTCAATCTGTATGCTGAGCAAATAATATGAGATGCTAGCTGACATGAAGAAGAAGGTGGTATCAGGATTGGAGGAAGACTCGTTAACAATCTGTGATATGCAGATGATACAAACTTGTTTCCTGGACACATTTACTGATAAAGATCAAGGAATACAGCCATTCGTATGATTAGAACTCAACATAAAGAAAACAAAAATCCTCACAACAGAATCAATAAACAGCATCATGATAAACAGAATATATTGAAGTTGTCAAGGATTTCAGTTTACTTGGATCCACAATCAATAATTAAGGAAGCTACAGCCAATAAATCAAAGGACATATTGCATTGGGCAAATCTGCTGCAAATGACTTCTTTAAAGTGTTAAAGAATTATGATGTTACTTTAAGAATTAAAGTGTACCTGACCTTAGCCTTAGTATTTTCAATCTCCTTATATGAAAGTTGTAAAATGACAAAGAAGACCCATGAAGAATTCATGCATTTGAATAATGGTGTTGGCAAAGAATACTGACTGTCCCATGGACTGCCAAAAGAATAAACAAACCCTTCTTAGAAGATGCATAGCCAGACTGTGCCTTAGAAACAAGGATGGCAAGACTTTGTTTCACATACTTTGGACTTATTATCAGGAGAAACCAGTCCTGATAAACAACATCATGTTTGCTAAGTAGAAAGTCGGTGAATAAGAGGAAGACCTCCAACATGATGGATTGTCACAGTGGCTACAACAATGGGCTCAAAAATAATGATTATTGTGAAAATGGCACAGAACTGGGCAATGTTTTGCTCTATTATGACTATGGACCGACTCAAAGGTAACCAACAACATCTTCATCCTTTGGTGTTCTGAAATTTTACAATAGTGTATCTGAATATAGGTCTTTGTTTATCACAGTTGGCTCTTTTAATTATTGCATCTCATTCTGAGACATAATTTCTTGCGTTATTTGCATATTTCTTTGATAGGCTCTCCTGTTGTTTTTCTCCATTCTCCTCTTCCTTCACATCTACTATTCAGGCACTGGGTCTTGGATTGAACTTTTTATATTTTATTTTTGTGCTATATTCCAGTTTATTTTTTTAATGCCATCTTCCAATTTTAAATCTTCCTTTTTAAATTTTGGCAATTAAACATTTGTTAATTAACAATAGATCATCTTACTAGCTAAAAGTTCTTTTCATAGATCTAAAATGTTTTCAAATCTATCTGATCTACTAATAAAGGTGCTTGTTTTTAAGTTCTTTTTTCATTGCTTAAATTATGTCTGTTTCCTTTGTGATCCTTTTAATTATTTAGTTTCATCTTTCTCTTTAAACTTTACAGTTTCCTTGAACATCAGATTAGAGTTAGTTGACTATTTATATTGAAAATTTTTTTAAATGAGAAAAGTGGCTAGGTTCTTCTGGTATAGTGGGAAAATGTGTTGATGTGCCCGACTTCACTGTCAAGTGAGCTGGTAAGAGGCAAATTTCCACACTGGAAAGCTCTTTACTGCCAGGAAGCAAAAGACTTTTCTCTGCAGGTGTTCCAAGATAGCTATACTAACTCTTTTCTTTGATTTTTTTTCTAGAAAAAAATGCAATGGCTAGTGCAATTCTTCATGAGGAAGAGAGATGATTTGGTTAGGGTTCTGCTCTACTCAGACCTTCAATTAATTTCCCTGCTTACAGACCAGTTTCTAACTATAGCTCTCTCATATAATTCGAGGCTCCCTTTTCTTCCACACACAATTAAGATTTCATTTTCCTACAACACATCAGTTCACATTTTCTCATTGGCTTTTTCCCTTCAGAAATATGTTACATTTTAGTTGATGCTGTTGATCCCCTCATCTTTTTTTTTTTACTCATTTATGGTGTATTGATTATGTGTCTTCCTTTACTATAATATCAATGGAGTTCCAGTAAACTTGTCTCCATTTAAACTTGAAGTCAGCTTCTATAGTTTTGTCAGTTCCTTTTTCTGGTAGCTCTATCTTCATCTTCTGGGAACTTTTCTTTCCCCTTCCTCTGGGGGACTTTCAAGTTAATATTATCATTCAACAAATGTTTATTAAATGTTTTCTATGTGCTAACAGTGATTTAGATACTGGAAATTCAGTAACAAGCAAATGAATTCCAACTTTCATGGAGTTTACATTCTAGTGAGAAGACACAGACAGTAAACAGACTATTAAGTAAATCTGTAGTATATCAGAGATAATCAGTGTGGCAGAGAAGACTACGGTGGTGCTGTGAACTTGTTGTGTAATGCTGTAGGATCAGCAGTGGACTACAAACTGCAAGGTCAGAAGTTCAAACCCACCACCTGCTCCTGGAAAACCTTATATAGGGTCACTATAAGTGGGAATCAACTCGACAGTACTTCACACCAACAACAACTGTGGCTCTGTAGGGTAAGCACCAGACTGCTTACCACCAGATCAACGTTTCAAACTCAGCAACCTCTCCTCAGAAAACCTATACAGGGTCACTATGAGATGGAATTGATACAATGACACTAAGCAACACTGACAACATAAATAAATAACGGGGTCAGAAGTGGTTCTGTAGTAGAATTTTCACTTTCCATGCAGAAAACACAGGCTTCATCCCCTACCAATGCACCTCATATACAGCCATGTCTTGTCCAACAGGGGAGGTTTATGTGCTGCTATGATACTGAAAATGTTTCAGTAGACCTTCCATATTAAGATGAAATAGGAAGAAAACCTATTGATCTTTGATTCTGATACATTAAGGATTTAGACACAAAATTTTCTTATAAAATGCTTGATGCACATAAGAGAAAAAGAAAAACTAAGAATGATTCAAATATTTTTGGTCTGGAAGAATATAATAGCCTCAATAGTAACTAAACTGGGAAAGACTGCAGGAAGAGGGGGAAATTCAACAGAGAAAGGAGGATGAGGTCATTGAAGATTTAGTTTTAAATATGTTGAGTTGAAGATATTTGTTAGCTATCCAACTGAAGACATCACCTTGAGAGAAGCAAAATGAAAAGGTCTGGGATAGATTCAAATTTTGGAAAATCAGCATACAGGAGATATTTAGATCTGAGTCCTAGAGGGGACTATTGAGGAAAAGAAAGTGGACAGAGAGAAGGGTGCTGAGTCCTGGGGAACTCTAGTGCTTTCATTTTGGGGTTTAGGGCTTTCTGAGTCCTGGGCAACTTTAGTGTTTAAGTTTGGCCTTTTAGGGCTTTCTGTTTAATTATGATGAAATATATTGTTTTCGTTTCTTAGGACCATCAAGTACGTTCTGAATCATAGTGACCCTGCATAGGATTGCTGAGGCTTTAAATCTTTGCAAGAGCAGAAAGCCTCATCTTTCTTCCACTGAGCAGCTGGTGGGCTCAAACCGCAGACCTTAGCATTCCCGGTCGGGTGCTTATCTGTGGAGCCACTGTGGTCCCCATGATGAAAAATACACAACATAACTGTTGTCTTTTTAACCATTTCCAAGTGTGGCATCCAGGGGCATTAATCACACACATAATCCTGTGGATTATACGTGGGGAAAAAAATGGTATCTATTAATTATGTTTTAAGAAATCCATAAATGATAGCTCTCTGTGTTGGCTACCTTGTTTTACAAAAACAAACAAATCTGTGGTTTATTGCCCCTTGCTGGAAAAAGCTGTATTTGTAAAGTAACTGCAGGAACAGCAGGATGGCATTCTTTAGTTACTGTGGCAACAGCAGAATGAGTAAATCAACCTGAAAGTTAAAAGCTTAAGCTTCTTCAGGAGCTGAGGAGACTGGAGGGGGAAGGGTGCTTCATTTGTATTCTAGTGCACAGACCAGCTAAGTAATGATTTCTGCTAACATTGCGACTCCTTCAGGCTACCTACTTTGGGACTCCATCAATTACTATAAGAATAAATAAATAAATAAATAAATAATAGGAAGAACCCAAAGGCTTAATCTGACTAGTGAGAACCAGGTTGTATCTATGGCTATATCTACCTATTTCTCTATTTTTTCCTTTCTTTGGGGATTATTTCTCTTCATATTCATATAGAAAATCATTCAATATCTATATCTTAATAATCCTTTTGTGTCTCTACTTTCTTGGTTGTAAACTAATAATAATACCTACTTCACAAGATTGTTATAAAGATTAAATTTGTTTATATAGCATTTAAAATAGGGTCTGTCATATAGCAACTGCTATGTAAGTAGTAAATGTTTTATCAGTAGCAAGTTAGGTATGATCATTCACAATGTAATTCATAGTAATAAAAGGTTTGAGAGAGGGCAGTTTTCTAGGGATACTATGTTATCATAGTAATGAGCTCTGGTAGCATAGTGGTTACAAATCGGGCTGCTAATCTCAAGGTCAGCAGTTTGAAATTACCAGCTGTTTCACGGGAGAAAGATGAGGCTTTCTGCTCCTGTAAAGATTTACAGCCTCAGAAATCCTATGCAGGGTCACTATGAGTTAGAACTGACTCCACGGCACACAACCACCACCGCCATGTTATCATCCAACAAGTATGTATGAAACATGGATGAGCACTGAACCACAAGGTCAACAGTTTAAACCCCTTATACAGTGGGAGTGTGTTATGTATATAGTACTATGCTTTGGGATACAGAAATATGAAGATGAATAGAAATGGACAGTGATATTGTGCCATGGAGTCAGTTCCAAATCATGGCAACCCTGTACTGGGTTTCTGAGGCTGTAAATATTTAGGGAACAGAAAGCCTCATCTTTCTTTCTCAGAGTGGTTGATAGTTTCAAACTGTTGACCTTTTGTTTAGCAGCCAACTTGTAACCCACTAGGCCATCAAGAGCATACATTAAATGGAGCTATGAAAGTTAAATAAAAATATCATTTTCTAAAGCAAAAAAAGCACTATAATAGGTGTATACATCAAATGTTTATAAATTAAATACTAGGGAATGTTTAATGAATTATTGTGAAGGAACAGAATAAAGTAAAATGTTGAATTAAAACATAGGCAAAAATCATGCATAAAAGGTGCAGCGTAGGTAGAAATAGACAATATTAAGAACACAGCTTGAAAAGTTGTCCTTGAATAGAAGACCAGCCATTTAATCACTGGAACCTGGAAGAAAAGAATTAGGATGAGAATAGACTTTGCTAAATGTATAAGTTGGCAGGCCAGCCAGGAAGTGGAAATAAGATCTACCTGATGGGGTGGGTTTTCCCACTTAGGCTTGTCAAGTGGACACTTAGCTGCAAGTAGGCACATGGAAGTGACTCTTGTGATTTGAGGGAAAATGGTGAAGGTTTGAACAGACATTAAGAAGAATAGAATGGAAAGTTGAACCTGGATAAATAAAAATGCTGGCGAGCAGCACCAAGGATCCAGTTAACAGTGAGACTAGGATATTCAGGAACTCGATTCTTCATTCTCTGCAGATTTCAAGAAAGAAAGTGAATAGTGGCACTGATTATTAAGTTTGTCTATCAGGTAGAGATAAAGAATAATAATTATGATAATAATCATGTTACTTATATATAGTACTTACCACTTGCTGTTCTTGCTAAGTAAGTACTATTGAGCTGGTTCTGACTCATGTTGTTGTTGTTGTTATGTGCCATCGAGTCGGTTCCGACCCATAGCGACCCTGTATAGGGTTTCCGAGGGTGTAAATCTTTACGGGAGTAGAAAGCCTCATCTTTCTCCTGCGGAGCAGCTGGTAGTTTCGAACCGCTGACCTTAAGGTTCGCAGCCCGATTCATAACCACTACGCTATAGAGACCCTATATAGGGTTCCTGAGGAGCACCTGGTGAGTTTGAACTGCTGATCTTTCAGTTCAAACCAACCTTGTAGTCAAGTTCATGTCTTACAGCGCCCACCACCACTTACTAGGGCTTGTTTTAAGTACTATATGAGGGGGTTTCAAAAAGTTCATAGAAAAATTCAATTATCTTTCAATTCCATTTTTCTGTGAGCTATTTGAAGCTCCCGGTGGTACTGTAGGATAAAGCACTGGACTACAAGGTAAGTTTGAACCACAAGGTCATCAGTTCAAACTCACCAGATGCTACTTGGAAACCCTATACAGGGTAGATATGAGATGAAACCAACTCCACGGCACTTAACAACAACAACATATGTGTATTAACTCTTTGTTGTTGTTGTTGTTGGTGGTGGTACAGTGATTTCAAGACAGTTCAACTCATAGTTACCCTATATACGGTTGTGGAGGCTGTAAATCTTTATGGGAACAGAAAGTCTCATCTTTCTCCCATACAGTAGCTGGTAGGCTCCAACCTCAGACCTTGTGGTTAGCATTCCAGTGTTTATCCTACAGTGTCCCACTAGGACTCTTCATTACTATTTTACGTTGAGGAAACTAAAACCCAGATTAAAAAATGATGGAGCCAAAATTTAAACCAGGAGTCTCTTGTTTAAAAGACTTTTAAACAGTATTTTTACTGAGGAGTCCTGGTGTGGCATTGTAGGATAAGCACTGGACCTTGCGGTTCAAATTCACCAGCCACACCTCAGAAACCCTATACATATACCTACACAGGGTCTGTATGAGTTGGAACCAACTCAATGTCACTTAACAACAACACAACATATAAATAGAATGAGGATGTAGATTACAAATGATGCATTGTAAGATTGAGATTTGTGGAAAGACTGAAGATCACATAATTAAGTCAGAGAAAAGGAGAGTATCAACATCCAACAGAACTTTCTACAATGAAGAAAAATATCCTCCAAGTCTGAATTGTCCGATATGCTAGCCACTAGTTATATGTGACTACTGGGCACCTAAATAGAGTAACTGAAGAACTAAACATTTAACTGTGTTTAATTTTATTTAATTTAAATTGAAATTCCACAGAGAGCTAATGGTTATCAGAGAACAAAGATCTAGAGATTTCTATGAGATTAAAAAGCCAGGAAGAAAAGTGAGAAGATGGCTGAAAAAAAAAAAAAAAGGAAGAAGTTATGAAGAAAATAGCACATTGAATTTAGATTTTATAATGCATTACTATTAAGCAATTTAAAAAATTCAGAATCTGATTCTATAAATAATTGTTGTTGTTGTTAAGTGTTGTCATGTCAGTTACAACTCATAATAATCCAACATAGGGTTTACAAGTAACAGCTGGTAAGCTTGAACTACTGACCTTGTTGTTCTCAGTCCTGTGCTGATCCTGCAGTGCCACTGAATAAAATGAAAGTGAAGGTTGTTGCAGTTAACAGGGTACTGTGTAAATTATCTATTTTGTGTTTCCAAATCTTTATTATGTCTTGATAAAGTACGCTTTGCTATCCAGTGGATTCTAATTCATAGCAACCCGATCTCACAGAGTCTAAAGGCCCCGTAGGATTTCCAAGTCTATAATCTTTATGAAAGACAATTGCCATATGTTTCTTCCACCAAGTGGCTGGTGTATTTGAACTTCCGACTTTTCAGTTAGCATCTGAACACATAATTACCGTAAAATCAGGCTTCATTACATGACAAATAGAAAATGATAATATTGGTGCAACATGCCAGAGTAAACAGAAAAAGTTGCTCAGTGTCTGTGGCAACTGCCCATGTGTGTTGATCCCGTTAAGCCTGGCTCAACAGACAAGTTCAGTATGTTGACCAACTTATTACTAGTTCGGGAAATACCCACCAGTTTGATGAAGAACATTGCTTGACATGACTGTGCAAACCTCCAGGGATGTTAGTGGAACGTAGATGATAGGCAGTAAGTCACTCAAAAAGAAATGTTTGGGAAGTAGCAGTAGAGAGTCAGGAGAACCTTGTCCTTTTGTTGCCTATTCTAGATCTTGTGCAATGTTGTTGTTAAGTGCCATCAAGTCAGTTGCAACCCATAATGACGCTGTATAGGGTTTCTGAGGAGCGGCTGGTAAGCTTGAGCTGCTGACTTTGCAGTTCAAACCAACCTTGTGATCAATTTGACCTTGAGGTCAAAAGATTATCCTTCAGCAGCACACCATGTAATGCTAGGGCCATCTTTATATATAACTCCTGGTAGTACCATTCACATTTAACCTCTGAGTGGTGTACCCTGTAACTCTGCAAATGATGGTTTTGCCAAAATGTGTGATGGTGAAGAGGAAACTGTAGAGGGCATTTTGGAAGATCTTTATCGCAGTTCTAAAAGGGATGTTTTTTAAAACAGACACATCTAATCCCAAGGGGCTGGTTAGGATGTGATGGAACTCCAGCAGACAAAGAAGGATGCTCTGAACTAGCACACAGTAGCAGCCACAGATTAGAGACTTAAGCTTTAGGAAATGCTATGTAGCTAAAGTGGTGATGTTGGTTATTGATTAGATGGTAGGTGAGGAAGGTGATGAAAAAGATGTGCAACGTGTGTTACATAAAGCTCCAGAAGTTATCTATTCAACATTTGATGATTGAAGGAAAGGTGGCAGAATGAAGAGAGCCATGATTTTCTGGAAGGTGGATCAGAGATATTTTCATATATGAATTATGGTCCAAGCAGCTAAAAACATCATACTTAAATGAGAATAATTTGATAATGTTTTAATAAAAGGGATTTCTTATAAAATGAGAGAAAGCCTAGATTGATACTCCTTCTCCTGACCTGAAGTGAAGAGAAGAAAGAATAATCATGAGCACTTACAAGAAGTATAGCATGGAGAAGACAACCTTGTAAAGGTATGACCAAATTCAACCCAGAATGAGACCAGCAGAGACTATCTCAGAGGGAGAAATCTGGCAGAAGACATATCTTGATCTCATTCTGCTTCTTTCTTGTGATTTTCAACTTGGCTCCCTGCTGGCCATATGCAACAGAAGTCTGATGGCAAGCAATCCCATTAGTGTAGACAATATAGGCCAGCTGCATGGTGACTATAGAATAAACACTGGACTGGGAACCAAAATATCAGCAG
>NW_006408545.1:14211681-14213124 GCF_000296735.1 Chrysochloris asiatica
CACCTTTAGTATGGAAGCTTGTTTTAGCATACTCAAAGATGAAGATGGAAATAGTTTTCCATGGAAACAGAAGAACATGGGCACATGCATAGGTATGTTCACTGCAGCATTATTCACAAAGCAAAAAAGGTGGAAAGAACCTAAGTTCCCAACAATGGATAAATGGATAAACAAAATGTGGTACATATATAGTACTACAACAGCACACATGAGTATATGTGGGTAGGCATATATGTTCATCTGTATAATGAACCACATAGGGGACACAGTTATGGATACTCCTTAGACATAACCAATGAAAAAAATATACAGTCATAAAGAATAATTATGAGTCCCTGAAACACCTTATTATGTGAATTAATATGGAGGACATTATCTGAATGAAATAATCAAACACGGAAGGACTAATATTGTATCATTGCACTTTTACAAGAAAATAAGATTAGATATAAATTCAGAGAACAACACACAATGATAAGGGAGTGGGAAGGAGAAGAAAAGCACTCTTGAAATAATAGAAACTTGTTATTTTTTTATAATAAAAATATGGGTGAAGAGTACACACACAACTTGACCAAAAAAATGCCATTAAGAAGAGCAGAGTCCTGGTGTGGCACTGTAGAATTAGTACTGGACTGCTAACTCCAAAATCGGCCCTTCAAACCTACCAGCCACTCCTTAGAAACCCTATGTAGGGTTGCTATGAGTTGGAACTGACACAAAGGCACTTAACAACAACAAGAAGTGCACAAGAGAAAAGGAAGCTTTTCATAAAGGATATGACACATAAAACTTTGCAACACCAACAAAAAACAAAAAGTATGGTTACACAAATACATGTATAGGTTTATATGTACCCATATGTGTACATATATGTGTGCAGATAGATGTATGTGTAGGCATGTGAACATACAGTTATGTGTGTAGGTTGTTGTTGTTATGTGCTGTGGAGTCAGTTCCGACTCATAGCGAGCCTGTACAGGGTTTCCGAGGCTGTAAATCTTTACGGGAGCAGAACGCCTCATCTTTCCCCCACGGAACAGCTAGTAGTTTTGAACTGCTGACCCTACGGTTCGCAACCCAATTTGTAACCACTATGCTACCAGAGCTCCTAGGCACGTATATTAATAAATATAATAAACCACATAGGAGACACAGTTACGGATACTCCTTAGACATAACCAAATCCCACTAGCGACTGGTTTTCTGGGCTTGAAGGCTTAAAGTCATAGTCTCATGGGACAACTCAGGTAATTGGCATAATATAGTTCATAAAGTGTGTGTTCTACATCCCAATGTGATGGGTAGTGTTTGGGGTTTTTAAAGTTTGCATGTGACCATCTAAGGTACAATGATTGGTTCCTATTCATTAGGAATGAAAAAGACAGAAGGAAACAAAGAGTCAGAGAAGAAAGTAGTCTACGTGAGACCATCAAACCTTAG
>NW_006408545.1:14218784-14228906 GCF_000296735.1 Chrysochloris asiatica
AAAAATCCTCACCACTGGACCAATAAACAACATTCTGATCAATGGAGAAAAGATTGAAGTTGTCAAGGATTTCATTCTTCTTGGATCAACTATCAATACTCATGGAAGAAGTAGTCAAGAAATCAAATGACATATTGTATTAGGCAAATATGCTACACAAGAACTTTTTGAAGTTTTAAAGAATAAAGATATCAGCTTGAAAACTATGGTGCACTTGACCTAAACCATGGTATTTTCAAGTGCCTTATATGCATATGAAATTTGAACAATGAGTAGGGAAGATCCCGAAGAATAATCGATATATTTGAATTATAATTTTAAAGAAGAATATTAAGTGCCATGAACTTCCAGAAGAACAAATAATTCTGTGTTGGAAGAAGAACCGCCAGAAAACTCCTTAGAAGCCAGGATGGCAAAACTTTATCTGTCATATACTTCAGACATGTTATCAGGAGGGCCCAGTCCTTGGAGAACAACATTGTGCTTGGTGAAGTGGAGGGTCAGCAAAGAGGAAGAAAACTCCCAATGATATGGACTGACACAATGGCATCAGTAATGGACTCAAACCTATCAACAATTGTAAGGATGGAGTAAGACCAGGCAGTATTTTGTTCTGTTGTGCATAAGGTTATTATGAGTTGCAATCAACTTGATGGCACCTAACAACAAGGCAAGAAGTGATGAAATCCTGGAATCTGACAATGGTATAAAGAATGCAAAGGAAGGACACGGACAGATTAGAACAAATAAAAGAATGACTCATAGTTTGGAATAAATATTAGGAATAAATTTAAATGTTTTTTTCAACGTGTCGAAAGAATCTTTATTTAAAAAGTTATTAGATTTTTAATTCAATGAAATTTGATCTCAGTTGTGGAATTTATAGCTTTAAAGTTGTTTTAAATTCAATTATTTGCTGATGTTTTCATAAACTCTTTTAACTCTTACTCTTAAAAGAGAATTGTAGCTTATAAATGTGGGAAACAAAATCATGTTGGATAATGCAAAGTAGGGTAAAGTCTTGAATCCTCAACTCAGTGATCCAGTAAAATGTTTATTTCATACCTGTTATGGATTGAATTGTCTCCACACAAAAAAGAATCCTGGTGTGGTGCTGTAGGATTATCACTTGATTGCAAGGTCATTTCGAACCACAAGGTCGGTGGTTTAAACTCACCAGCTGCTCTTCAGAAACCATACCCAGGATAGTTATGAGTCAGAACCAACTGGAAGGCACTTAACAGCAACAACAGCCTCTGTTCCATGTTATCAGATAGGTTAACAGTGAGATCTTACTAGAAGAGAGTGGATCTAATCCTATATGAGTGTGGCCTTGGGGAAGATACATATGAATAGGTAGACAGAGAAAAGACATTATGCAAAACTGCAGGTATAAACCAAGGAATGCCTGGAACTACTAGAAGGTAGGAGTTGTTGTTGTTAAGTGCCATCCAGTCGAATCCGACCCATATCGACCCTATACAGGGTTTCTGAGGAGCAACTGGTGAGCTTGAACCACCGACCTTTCAGTTCAAAGGGCTTTGCAATCTGGTGCATTAACCCACAGTGCCACACCAGGACCCCAGAGACTAAAGGGATGCCAGCAGCTCTTTACAATACATTGAGCTTTTAGCAGAAATGCTAAGTCATTGAAAAGTTTAATAGATAACCCCTTACAAACTGGTGGTGGTGGTGTGCTTTGGAGTTAATTCCAACTCATAGCGACCCTGTAAAGGGTTTCCGAGGCTGTAAATCTTTACAGGAACAAAAAGCCTCATCTTTTTACAGAACAGCTGGTAGTTTCAAATTGCTCACCTTGAGGTTAGCAGCCCAACTTGTAACCACTACACTGCCAGAGCTCCTTCCTTAATGAACTAGTAGTCCCTCCATACCTATGTGGCTACCTTCCTAACTTCCTTCAGGTCTTGCCTCAAATGTTACCTAACGGTGAGACATTCAATCCCTAGACCAATGTCTGGCTTTCCTTATCCAATTTCCTCATCTGCTCTTATTTGTTTTCTCCTAGAAATATCATTGATAGACATATTATATTTTTACTTATTTATTCATTTTCTCCTTCAAGAAAAATAACCTCATGAAAGCAGGAACTTGACACTGTTGTATTTCCAGTGTCAAAAACAGTGCCAGGTAACTTGGCAGGCACTTAGTAAGTATTTGTTGAATGGATGGATGAATATGAGTATATTCACAAACCGCAACCTCTAATCTTGAGAGTAATTCTGGAAAACAAAAATGATTTAATACATACTTAAACAAACCAAACACACATAAAAAAATAAATAAGATAATCAAAACCATGTTTTGACTGGCACTGGGTGGGGAGCTGGGAGAGAGGGAAGAAGATAAAATAAGATTTATCTTTAGATTCAAATTTTTGTAATACTTTCAGTTCTATGGTATTTGTGAACTTTCTCATTTATTTGTTTCTTTGTGTTTTGTTTTTCACTAAATTAGGTTAAACCAAGACCAACTCTATGTTTATTATAATGCCTGGACATTTTTTCTGCATAAAGTTTCTTTGCAATCATCAAGGTTAAAGCAAGATATTGCTTCCTTTCTGTATTATCCTCTCTGGTTAGTAGAATTGCAAGTTTTCTTAAATCTGCAGAGAATCACTTTTATTTAGAAAACAATAATATTTGTGCAGCTTATAATTTTGACTGAAAAAGTAAAAGACAAAAATTTTGTTTTTTGGAATGAGTTTGTATTATAATTAAATGGTTTCATATAATCAGTGAAATCTCATCACTAACACATAGTGAATTTGTCCCCTCATATATAAGCTTGGGATTTAGAAAGAAATCAACCATTAAAATCAAATAAATTACACGTTAGCAGAAAGGCCCAGTCCCTGGAGAAGGCCATCAAGTTGAGGGTCAGAGAAAAAGAGGAAGACACTCAGTGAGACATATTCATACAATGGCTGTAACAGGGGCTCAATAATAGCAAAGCTTGTGAGGATAACACAGAACTAGGCAGTGATTCTTTCTGTTGTACATAGAGTCGTTATGAGTCAGAACCTACACAAACTGCTCTTTCTCCTGAGCACCAATCTTCATCTCAATGCACGCCATTTCAAATACCTTTTCCTCATTTACCCCACCAACATCCCTTTAAACTTCAAAACTGCTAACATTTCCACTTCACCATATTCCCTGTGTGTCTGTCTATCTCTCCTCATCCCTACTTCCAGGATCTTAATTTATGCACCCGCCATTTCTCATCTGGATTGCTACCAGAATGTATTGCCCAATGGCTCCTCAAACTTCCATTTGATTCTCAACTCTAGAGTCAGAATGATCTTTTTATACTCCAAACCTGATTATGTGTAACTTCCTTGCTTCTAAATTGTTAATGGTTTTCTGTTCGTTTGAAGATTAAATGTATGCTGCTTGGTTTAATTTAGAAAGTGTTTGATAAAGAAGGTCTTCAAGATTCTTATTCAGATTTCTCACTGTGAGGTCAATAACTACCATTCCCCTGTTGTTTCCTTTCAAAATCTACTAATAAAGAATGACTCATGTCCTGCTGGTTAGAGAGCCCTGTCTTTGCACATGTGTTTCCTGTTTACCCTTACTTGCCTCACTTCCTCCAGGAGAATTATTTACTTTCCCCACTTATATCTTTCCATGGCATCCAATCATAGCACTGGGTCAAGAAGAGCTTAGACCTCCATGCACTAAGAAGCAGCAGGTATTCCTAGTTCAGTTAACAACTAGGTTAGGATCTGCAGTAAGATAAAAGCTAAGGATAAGACTCATGTTGCTTGGAACAACAGAAATAGAAACCAATTTTATTTGAAAAAAAGAGAAACAAAGGACATACTCTGAGAAGCTGACAGTGAAATGGGATAAATAACAGATGTTCACGTGTGGTGCTACAGGATAAGCATTAGACTGTGAATCACAAGGTCAGTGGTTCAAACTCAACTTCTACTTAAAAACATTATACAGGATCACTATGAATTAGAATTGATTCAAAGGCACTTAACAACAACAATAAAAATGACTTTAAAAAAAAAAAAAAGACTATATGGGAAGGTGAAAACATCATCCTCACAAAAAAAACTGAAAAACCACATACCAATAAATGTTGTTGCTAGGTGTCATCCCACCTGAATTTAGAGATAAACTGAAGAACCAATTTGATTCATTAAGCAGCAAAGACCAAAAGACCAGATCGAAGACCAGAAAAGTTGTGGAATGACATTAAGAACATCATAAAGGAGAAAAGCAAAAAGTCGTTAAGAAGACAAGGAAGAAGGAGAAGATCAAATTGGATGTCAGAAGAGATGCTGAAACTTGCTCTCCAGTGTAGAGATACTAAAATTAATGGAAGAAATGAGGAGGTACAAGAGCTGAATAGAAAATTTCAAAGGTCAGTTTGAGAAGATAAAGCCAAATATTACAACAAAATGTGCAATGATCTAGAGTCAGAAAACCAAAAAGGAGGAAAGAACATGCTTAGCATTTTTCAAGCTGTGGGAACTGAAGAAAAAATTCAAGCCTCAGTTTTCATTATTGAAGGATTTTCTGGGCAAATTATTGAATGATGCAGAAAGCATCAAAAGAAGATGGAAGGAATACACAGAGTCACTATACCAAAAGGAAATGGCTGATATTCATGCATTTCAAGAGGTAGCATATGATCAAGAGCCAATGATACTGAAGGAGGAAGCCCAAGGTGCACTGAAAGAATTGTTAAAGAACAGGGCACCAAGAATTGATGGAATAAAAATTGAGATCTTTCAAGAAAGTGAGGTAGCACAGGAGACACACACTCATCTATGCTAAGAAATTTGGAAGACAACTATCTGCTGACTGATTGGAAGAGATCCATATTTGTGCCCATTACAAAGAGAAGTGACCCAATGCAATGCGAAAATAATCAGACAATATTATTGATATCCTATGTGAGTAAAGTTTTGCTAAAGGTAATACAGAAACAGCTGCAAGCATACATTGACAGAGAACCTCCAGAGGTTCAAGCCGGATTCAGAAGAGGCCATGGAACAAGGGATATCATTGCTGATGTGTGATGGATCTTGGCTGAAAGCAGAGAATATCAGAAAGATGTTCACCTATGCTTTATTGACTACAAAAAAGGCTTTCGATTGTGTGGATAAGGACAAGCTATGGACAATATTGTGAAGTATGAGTATTCCGGAATACTTAGTTGTGCTCATGAGGAACGTGTACATGAACCAAAAGGCAGTTGTTTGAACAGAACATGGGAACACTGAATGGTTTAAAATTGAGAAAGATATGCGACAGGGTTGTATTCTTTCACCATACTTATTCAATCTGTATTCTGAGCAAATAATCCGAGAAGCCAGGTTATATGAAGAAAAACGTAGCATCAGAATTGAAGGAAGACTCATTAACAATCTATGACATATAGATGATATAATCTTGCTTGCTGAAAGTAAAGAAGACTTAAAATATTTGCTGATGAAGATCAAAGACCACAGTCTTCGGTATGGATTGCATCTCAATGTCAAGAAAACAAAAATCCTCACCACTGGACCAATAAACAACATTTTTATTAATGGAGAAAAGATTGAAGTTTTCAAGGACTTCATTCTTCTTGGATCAGCTATCAATACTCATGGAAGCAGCACTCAAGAAACCAAATGACATATGGTATTAGGCAAATCTGTTTCACAAGACCTTTTTCAAGTGTTGAAGAGCAAAGATGTCAGGTTGAGGAATAAGGTGCACCTGACCGAAGCCATGGTATTTTCAATAACCTCATATGCATGCAAAATCTGAACAATGAATAAGGAAGATCGAAGAAGAATTGATGCTTTTGAGTTATGGTGTTGGAGGAGAATATTGAAAGGGTCATGGGCTTCCAAAAGAACAAACAGATCTGTGTTGGAAGAAATGCAGGCAGAGTGCTCCTTGGAGGCCAGGATGGACAAATTTCATCTCTCATGCTTCCGTCATATTGTCAGGAGGGAACAGTTGCTGGAGAAGCCTCATACTTCTAGCAACCCCATGTACAACAGAACAAAATGCTGCTTGGTTCTTCATCAATATCACAATCATCCATATGCTCTAGTCTGTTGTCTCATACACTACTTTGTGTGTTTTCTGATTTAGTGGGACTCTGGGTTGAGTAAGTACCTATTTCCTACAGTGGGACCTGACAATAAGACCTGGTACCTCAGAGGCCCTAGAACACAGAAGTAGCCAGTGTCCAGATGAAGGCAGAGCAGAGCAGAGACTATCCATATATATCACATCTCCTATAATCAATTGTTGTTGTTGTTGTTGTTGTTAGGTGCCATCGAGTTGGTACCAACCCATAGCGACCTTACGCACAGCAGAATGAAACACTGCCTCATCCTGGGCCAACCTCACTACTGTTGCCATGCTTGAGTCCATCGATGCTGCCACTTGGCCAATCCATCTCATTGGGGGGTTTTGCACTTCTTCCTAATCAATTATTAGGCCAATAATATGTAGTGGTTATTGGTCTGATTAGCTGCCTTGCAACTTGAAAACCGGTACAAAGTTATAATCACCTTGGTTTCTAAAATTTAGCATAATAAATGTTTGTTGAATAAACAGATGTCCACCTTGGCCTGGGACCTATCATCAATAGTATCAGGCACAATTTTGGCTGAAAACAATTTTAGTAGTATTTAAATGATAAAGATGTCTCTAATCTATAGTATATAATCTTACCTAATAGTGTTATATTGAATGAGTATAATGAGACTGCTACTTTTCATAGACTCCCAGTTTATAAAATTTATTAAATGTTAAATATCCAGTCAGACTAGATACATGTTTCTTTGAATTCCATAGTGGAAGCAATGTCTGGGATGTTAATACTAAAGGCACTGTAGCTCCCTCCACCAAAATTCTCGGAGTCCTGGTAGAATAGTGGATGATGAGCTAGACTACTAACTGCAAGGCCAGTACTTTGAGTCTAACAGTAGCTCCGTGGGAGAAAGATGAGGCTTTCTGCTCCTGTTATAATTATAACTTTGGAAACTCTATACATGGTCACTATGAGTTGGAACCAGCTCAGTGGCACACAACCACCATCACTAGCACCTACTAAAATTCAAAACTGATTGTCAAGTTTTCTTCATTTATATAATAATTTAACATTGAAGTGGGAAGACATAATTAACGTGGAAAAAGAAGAGAAGAAAATATAAGACACTCTTGTGAATCAATACCTTCCCCAAGCATGGAAACAAAAAACTTCATGGAAATGATTTCAGGATGAAAGCTAGGGTTTGTTTTCAAAACTGAGATTGAATGCCAAAGCTCTTGACTTGGATTTCTCAATTTAATCTAAGATGCAAGTTTATCTGCATTTGATTATCACACCTCTCATATTATATCACACTGCAAGTTCTATAAAGAACCCTTTTGGCACTGTAGGATAAGCACTAGACTCCTAACTGAAAAGTCAGCAGTTCAAACCTGCAAGCTGCTCCATAGGTCCCATTACAGTGAAAGTTATGACACTGTATTCATTTTCTATTATCCAAACATTTTGATTTTTAGACTCAAATTTTTTTTATAAAAGCTTTAGGATGGGTTACAACTAATCTTTTATTTGGCTAATTACTGTGTTATAAAGTTAATAAATGGACAACAAATATTAAATTTGGTTAAAAATATAAATTTCTTAAGTGATATGATTTTATTTTGTGTAAAGATACATTTTTTGTTTGTTAAAATGAGAAAACATCTCAAGGTATTCTGATTTTTAAAATGAGACACTCACAACATAGATCTCATGTAAGGTTAGCTCCAAAAAATACTGAAGTCTCTCAGACCGCTTGGAGAGATGAAAGAGAACTTTCTGAGAAAGCACTAACCCTCGCCATGTCACCTTGAGAAAAAAAAGCCAGAAACATGACCAAAACAGTCTTTAATGTGACCAATGAGTTTAACAAACTCACTACATGGTCTCAAAAATCCTCTTACATCCTTCATGAAGGGAGAGCCCCCTAGTATATGCAATAGCAAGTAAAATTTGTCCCAGGTGTATCCACTTGAAAGCCATAGACATTCCTTCTACCATAGGACTTTAATTACCCCAAATCTGTTATTCATGTTACATTTCATCATAAAATTTCCAATTAGTTTAAAACTATTTCTTCACCTACATGAATTGCCAAGTATAGCAAAGCAGCATATCTTGATGAATGCCTTTCTTACATTTAAGAAAAAATAATATGCACATCGTTAAGTTCACAAAGTGACTCCATCAGGTTACAATGAATTTCTGGCATAATAATCAATGCGCAATGCTTTATTTCTGTAAGGTTATCACATTCTGTAATCCCTGAGTGGTGCAGCAGCTATAGCACTGGACTACTCACCAAAAGGTTGAAGGTTCAGAACCACCCAGAAACCTTGTAATCTGCTTCCAAAAGACCACAGACTTGAAAACACAGTGGAGCAGTTACTATTATTCTGTATACACAGGTTGCTAGGATTTGGAAGCTACTAAGTGGCAGCTAATAATGACACCATATTTTGTGATAAAGCCCTCAGGCATGAGCAATCTTTTAAAACATTTACTTTCTAGAAGTTTTAGTGTCTCACTGATCTATTTTTGCCAATGTAGATAATAGAGCAGTTTAAATTTAAACAATTGCTTTCAAAGCTTTTTGTGATTTTTACTAATCAGTGTTTCCCTTCTATCTTATAAATCCTGTGATATGACAGAGATTTTTTCCAGTTGTCACTGGATGTTTGAACTAGTCCAAATCAGTAGCACTTGCCTTTGTATTTATATACCACTGTTATCAAGTTGCTTCCTATTTATAATGACCCTATAGGACACAGTTAAATGGATCCATAGGAATTCTGAAGTTCTAAGTCTTTATAAAAGCAGATACTCATTTTTCTCCTGTGGAAGGACTGGTGGATTAGAACCGCCAACCTTGTAGTTAGCAACCCAATGTGTAGTCCACTGTGCTACCAGAACTATACATGAGGTTGTCATGGATTTTGCATTTTCATTCTGTTCATTTTGTGCATTACTGATTGAGGGGACTGATGATTCTTTTTACTTCCCTGAAAAAATTTTGATACCTTTTTCCTGGTGTTCATTTTCTGTTTCAAACTTGTACTTAAGTTTGGAATTCCAGAAATTCCCCAAAATAATAGAACATGCTCATTCTATTATCAGTTAATAGACATTCACATTTCTGATAATTTGCATCTTATTTGTCTGGATGTTTTACTTTTCCCTTAATGTTTTATAGCAATAAATAAGATTCAGGCCAATGAATTCATTCTGCCTTCATATCTATCATTACAAATTTCACCTTCTTTAACCTTAAAATTATTTTAAGATTATAGTAAAGTAGATTTACTTCTATCCATAATTTTCCTAACTTCCACCAAATGATTGGGCAGGACCATGCAAATAGTGTTCACAGAAGAAGTCTATCTCAGGGATTGGTTGGGTTTTGTCATCTTAGAAGCATACAAAAATGATCCCATCAAGAAAGATGAACCACAAGTGAAGCACATGCTTTGGACCTTAGGATCCCTGTTCAGAGAAAAGGTGGCACAGAGGCTGTTGCAGAGCCAGTAGTATGGAGAGACAGAGCAACGGCCTTTCAAAGCCCTCAGGATGAGAAAATGTTAGTTCTTTTGATCAGGAGCCTGGCTTGAAGAACTGGGTGCCCTTTGGGCATTCATCAGAAGAACTAAAAGAGCTTGTAATATTTTCTGGAGCAGGGCAGGGGTGAAAGGACCACAAAGCTTGGAGGCCAGAGACCAGAGTGAAGCATGCCTGCAGAATGGTTGAGAAAGGTGCTTCTAACCAGAGACCAACTGTATCCTGAGTTGTTTCTGATCCTGAATCCCTGGTACCTTCCCTAATTAGCCCCATAATGGTAAGCATAGTCTGTGAGTTCTGTGTGGTCATTGCAACAGATTATTAAACCCAACATAGAAGTAGAGAGATGCATGAGAGGAATGGTTGGTGTCAGAATAAGTAAAGAATATTGGAGAATGGAGGTATGTCTGTCTTCTGCTTCATAGGAATCAACCTTGGGCTGATGTGGAATTTGATTGTCCTTCCACCCTTGTGAAGCTGGAAGAGGTCAGATAT
>NW_006408545.1:14230170-14231377 GCF_000296735.1 Chrysochloris asiatica
CAGTGATGTATCCACCCTGGCTTTGGGGTGCCTCATTGTCTCTCTCTTTGTCTCCTTCTGTGTATTCTTGATATATCTTTACCACCGTCAGGTATCTCCTCCTCGTGAACAGAACCCCTATGTAGAGGCAGGTCCCCGACATGTAATGAAATAAACTTCTTAAATAATTGGTGACTGGCCATTGTGTTTGAATAGTTTAACTGATGACTATATACTGGTGTGGCACTATAGGATATGCATTAGACTGCTAACCTCAAGGCCAGTGGTTCAAACCTACCAGCTGCTTCTTATAAACTCTATACAGAGTCATTATGAGTTCAAACCAAGTCAACAGCACTTAACAACAACAATAAATATCCAGCTCAAACTAAACTGGATTTGTCATGTTTTTTAATGTTCAGAAAGATAAGTCTTTTAAGAATTTTATTTTCAATAAAATATTTTGAAGCAAGGAATGTTGTTGTTGTTGTTATGTGTCATCGAGTCGGTTCCGACCCATAGCGACCCTGTATAGGGTTTCCAAGGGTGTAAATCTTTACAGGAGTAGAAAGCCTCATCTTTCTCCCGCGGTGCAGCTGGTAGTTTCGAACCGCTGACCTTAAGGTTCGTAGCCCGATTCGTAACCACTACGCTACCAGAGGCAAGGAATAGTCCCCCAATATCTCAATGGCAAAGCAAGGTATGTTTTTCAATGGTTCCCTCAAGATGAGACTCAGTATTGGGAAAACTGACACATAAAATAAGCATGGCCAACAAATGTTGTTGTTAAGTGTCATGGAGTCAGTTCTGACTCTGAGAGACTCTGTAAAGGGTTTGCAAGGAACAGTTGGTGGGTTTGAACAGCTGATCTTACAGTTAGCTTATCCTAGAGCACTACACCAAAATTCCATGGCCAACATATAGGGTAGCTGAATTTCTATGGAGATGTGACCTAAAGGAATCTCAAAAATCCTCTAATAATTTTTGAAAGATTAACATAGATAAAAAACAAATGCATAGTCCTACTTTGCTACAATCATACATTGACAGAGAACTTCCAGAGGTTCAAGCTGGATTCAGTAGAAGCCATGGAACAAGAGATATCATTGCTGATGTCTGATGGATCTTGGCTGAAAGCAGAAAATATTAGAAGGATGTTTACCTGTGCTTTATTGACTATGCAAAGGCTTTCGATTGTGTGGATCATGACAAGCTATGGACAACATTG
>NW_006408545.1:14232268-14234066 GCF_000296735.1 Chrysochloris asiatica
GGAGGGTCAGAGAAAAAGAGGAAGACCCCCAACGAGATGGATCATCCAGGTGGCATCATTGATGGACTCAGGTGTGGCAGCGGTAGTGAGGTTGGCCCAGGATTGGACATTGTTTCGTTCTGCTGTGCATGGGATCACTATGAGTCGGTTCTGACTAGATGGCACCTGACAACAACAACAACTTTGCATAGTCTTGAATCATAGGATAATTAAAAACCAGAAATGTCGATTTTTATAATAAGTGCAAGATTTTATCATAGTTTCAGGTACTATTACTGCCTGTGTCATATATCTCTTACTCTACACAAGTCAGACAGATGTGCGTGATCTGTGTTATTGTTGTTGAGTACCATCAAATCGGTTCTGACTCATAGCAACCCTGTATAGGTTTTCTGAGCTGCTGTTGGTGGTTTGGTCTGCAGACCTCATGGTTAGCAATCCAGTACTTATCCTACAGAATATTGCTCATTATAAAAGCAAAACTAGATGTCAGTTTTGGAAGCATACCAGTAAGCATTGGATACATTGTTTTCCCCCCTTTTAATCATAGCACATGTGCTAGTACAGGGAAGTAATTATGAAAAGAAAATTGAATATGCAATTATTAGTTGAATTGCAACAAAATTAGAGAAAATGTAATTAGTAAAAAGTCTATCATTGTTGTTATTAAGAGCCATCAAGTCAATTCCGACTCATAACGACGCTATATAGGGTTTCCAAGGAGTGACTGATGAGCTTGAACCACTGACCTTGTGATTCAAACAATTTTGCAGTGTGGCAATTAACCCACAGTGCCACCAGCTTTCTATATTTGTTTACCAAGCTTTCTCCGACCCATGTGATTTCATAAACATGATATCTTATTTATTTCATTATTTTTTTTACAGCAACATGTAAAAAGTTAGCAAGGCATCGATAGAAATACTCCCCAAGGTGAGAGGAGTGTTGGCAAAAAAAACTGGGTCACAATGAGTGTAAAAATGCACTACTCATAATAATATTTAAGTCCAAAAATCAATGTCCAGTTCATTTCTCAGAATTATTAGTGATACTCTATAATACATTTACATAAAATAAAATTATCTCAAATTACCTGAGCATGTAGTGCTGAAATTTACTTTTCTTTACTGTAGTCTTTGAATGAAAGATTAATAAAATTCTTCAGAGGATAGATATTGCAGTTTATATTTTTCCAAGATGAAAAATATACTTGATTGTTGAAAGAATATATAAAAATTAAATAATTAAAAGCCAAATTTTAAGGATTGCTTTGAAATTAAATTTCTTTATTAAAATAATAAATTATTTTTAATAGAATACTCTAACATTAGAACTTAACTTATTTTTTGTCTTCAGGGAATTGGAACTGAATTATAAAATTTCAAATTAGGACTATGCATTTGTTTTCATCTCCTAATACCAATGCAATGGATTGCTTAATATGGCTATAACATCATGATAACTTGAGAAAAGAATGAAATTGTCAAAGACTACATTTTGCTTGGATTTACCATCAAAACTCTGGAAGCAGTAGTCAAGAAATCAAATGATATACTGCATTAGGTAATCTGTTGCACAAGATCTCTTTAAAGTGTTCAAGAGCAAAGATACCAACCAGTTTGAGGACTAAAGTGCACCTGACCCAAGTCATGGTATTTTCAATAGCCTCATATGCATTTAAAAGTTGGACAATGAATAAGAAGACCATAGAAGAATTGATGCATTTGAGTTATGATGTTGGAGAATAATATTAAAGGTACTATGGAGTCGATTCTGACCCATAGCTACTCTGTATAGA
>NW_006408545.1:14234936-14236137 GCF_000296735.1 Chrysochloris asiatica
AGAATGCCTCCTTGGCCTAGGAGACAAAAAGATAATTGTAGTGACTTGCTCAGATGACTAGAAGTAGCATCAGAAAACAATGGCAGCAGAACCAGGAGATCATCAAGAGACGGTGCTGTGGACTTCCAGACCCACAGAACAAGAAAGTCAGGCGTCTTAGGGCAGGAGTGTGGTATCTCAGAGCACTTGATGGAGCAAAATTTGACAAACCACAAGAACCAAGACTTACTAGTAGAGTAGGGTGCCTATGGGCACTTACTGACAGAGTTACAAGAGCTTTGTAACACTTCCCCAAAGTGTTACAGGACAAAGACCAAAGGCCACAAAGTCCAGAGACCAAGAGAGGCTTGACTGAGAGCACTGCTGAGAAGAGACTGTCCTGACTGGTATACTGAGTCATGTCTGATTCTGAATGCTTCTTAATTTCCTGAATGTTGCCTAAAGAACCCTGTTAACTTTCCTAATAAACTCTATAATTTTGAATATTGTCTATGAATCATGTATGACCATTGCAGAGAAGTAGAGAGTTGTGAGAGGAATGGTTGGTAATAGCACTGGTCAAAAAGTTAGATGCTAGAGACATGTCTGACCTCCACAACACTGGAATCAGTCTTAGACTGTTGATCTTGATCCTCCTCCCATATTTTGAAGTCAGAGGAGGCCAATGACTTAACCATGCCTGTTTCATAAGTACTAAGTCCTAACTAGTACAATTGATTGGCACAGTGGCAGCTGCAATAGGCTGACGCATGGCAACAATTGTGAGGATGGCCCAAGACCAAGCAATATTTCGTTCTGTTGTGCATAGAGTCACTATGAGTCAGTACCGACTCGATGTTACCTAACAATAACAATTTTAAAAATCCTAATGTAGTGCTATAGCATAAGTACTGGATTGGTTTAAAACCACCAGTTGTTCCCCAAAAACCCTATACAAAGTTACTATGAGTCTGAACATGCCTGTATAGAGGCTCCAAGACTCTATGCAAGGAATGTCTTGTGGGTTTGAATTTACAACCTTGAGATTAACTGTCCAGTATTCATCCTACAATGCTAGAACAGCACTCCATGTACATACACACACACACACATATATATATACATATATATAGTTGTGTTGTTGTTAGGTGCCATCAAGTTGGAACTGACCATAGCGACCTTATGCACAGCAGAATGAAACACTGGCCCATCCTGGGCCAAC
>NW_006408545.1:14241387-14258517 GCF_000296735.1 Chrysochloris asiatica
TTTGTTTTGTAGTTATTGTTACTATAAATTGGTATTACTGGTTTCCTATTTTCAGTTTTGTAGGCTTGTTTTACTTTGGAAACCTCTCTCTACCTGGATTGGATTCTGCATAGTGTATGTCAGTCTCTGTTGTCTGCTGTTGTTGATTGTCTGTCTAAAGGACTCCCTTTAGTGTTTTGTTTTTTGTTTTTTTAATATAGAAAGTCTAGTTTTTTATAAATTCCTTTGGTTTCTGGTCATCTGGAAATGTTCTAATTTTGCCATCATATTTGAGGTACAGTTTTGCTGGATATATGATTCTTGGTTATCAACTTTTTCCTTCAGAGTTTTGTATATGTTTCCCCATTGCCATTTTGTCTGCATGATTTCTGTTGAGACATCAGAGCTAAATCTCATTGGTTCTCCTTTTCAGGTAACTGTTTGCTTTTCTAAGCTTCTTTTAGGATTCTTTCCGTGTATTTGATTTTTAAAGCTTGGTTATGATATGTCTTGGTAATTTTGCTGTGGATTTACTCTATCTGAGGTTTGTTTGGCTTTTCTAATGTTATCGTCCCATCTTTCATGATGTTAGGGAAATGTTCTTCCAACAGCTCTTTGATTTTCATTTCTTTGCTTTTCTTTACCTCTTCCAGTTCTGGAATTCTGATCACGTGTAAATTATTTATTCCTTTTATATTGTCCCACATGAATCTTAGGATTGCTTCAGATTTCTTCATTGTTTCTTTTTGATTGTTCTTCTAGTTTAATAGTATCACAGATTGCTAATGAGTCTTCCTCCAACCCTGATGCTATGGTTTTCTTCATATAATCCAACTTCTTGGATTATTTCCTCAGCATATAGATTGAATAAATATTGTGAAACAATACAACCCTGGTGCACACCTTTCTTAATTTTAAGCCATTCAATGTCCCCTTTTTCTGTTCGAATGATGGCCTTTATTCTGTGCATAGGTTGTTCATTAGCACAATTAAGTGTTTTCTTCAAGTTCACTAAATCAGGTTGCTATTGATTCAAATCTATTTCTTTGTCCTTTCCATGTATTGTCCATTTCCAAAATCTTAGTACTACTTTTCTGGATATCTATTGGTAGGTTTTATAATGTCTCCAAACCTTTATCTATTTTGTTTTATTGTTCCTGTAGTACTTGCCTGAATTTTTCCTTGTTTTCCTCAGCCTCTCTGTTAGTCATTTGGAGGACAACCATTCTGTCAATCATTCTCTTGAATTCTTTTTCAGGTAGTTCTATTGACTTTTTTTCCTCAAAAATGTTTTCTAGTTCTACCTCTTGATCACTTGTTTGAGTTACTTTATATTTTTTTCTTAATGTGGATAGAAATTGTTTGCTGCTTTCAAGGCATTGTGGTGTTGTTGCATTTGTATTGACGATTGTATGTTGGTGTAGTCTTAGACATTCACCAATTATCTTCTGGTGGGTTAAATCAGATGAGCTTGTACACCATTCTCTGTTCACTGTTCATGCAATTCAGTTTAGGATGGATTTAGTTGATGTTAATTGTTGTCATTTTGTTCCAGAGTATAGCAACTGGTATTAGCTTTTGTCCAATGGGTGGCACTGTAGACAGTACAGTTGTGTCTGGGCTGTATGGATGCAGTTCCTGTATCCTCTCAGGTGAGGCAAGAAGAGAAAACATACACACAACAGAGAAGGAAAAAAACAAAAAAAACAGAAACAAACAACAGTGAAAAAATATATTTTTAAAAAGATAACAGCTCAAAAAAGAACATAAAAACAAAAGAGAGAATCTAGGGAGAGAAAAATAAAATAAAATAATTGGTGCCTTTGAGTTATGATGTTGGATAATATTAAAAGTACCATGGGCTGCCAAAAGAATAAACAGATCTGTGTTGGAAGAATTACAGCCAGAATGCTCCTTGGAAGACAGGATGTCTAGACTTTGTCTGTCATACTTCATACATATTATCAGGAGGGTCACTGGTCCCTGAAGAAAGATACCATGTTTGGTAAAGTGGAGGCTCAGAGAAAACAAGGAAGACCCCAACAATGTAGATTGGCACAGTTGCAGCAATAATGAGCTCAGGAACTGAAATGATTGTGAGGTTGGCACTCGACTGAGCTGTTTCTCACAGGGTCGCTATGAGTGGGTACCGAGTAGATGGCCCTAGCAGCAGCAACAACAAATGTGATGGCTGGAACTGCGATTGTCTTGGCAAGGCTAGACCAAATGATTTCATGTGCCTAATGTGGCCCACAGGCTGGACTTTCCCCATCCTTGCTACACTGGGTAGCTATGGGTAGGGGACAACTTGATGGGATTGAATAAGCACAGCAACATGAGTCAAAATCAACTTGACAACGAAAAGCAGCAGCTGCATCCACAGACTGAAATTTACAGGAATTGTCATAAATAGGTGACCCTTCCTTTAATCATTTCTTCAGCAGATGTCTATCAAGCACCTACAATTTTTTTCTAGAGAGGGGAAGTCAAATGGTTGCCCCAGATTAATTGTTGTTAAGTGTCATTGAGACATTTCCAACTCATAGCGACCTTGTATAGGGTTTCTGAGTAGCAGCTGTGGGTTTGAACCACCAACTTTGCTGGTGAGCAGTGCTTATCCTACAGTGCCACACCAGGACTCTGAGATTTATTGGAATCCAGTAATAAACAAATTTTCTGCCCACCATAATTTGCACCAATTTATTGAGGACTAACTACCTTTTGTGAGGTCATAATGGTTAGTGCAAACAACCAAGACCCATATATAACTTCTTCAAGGTTCTTTAGCACCACCTAAGAAAAAAAGCATCAACTCTCAACTTCTATGACTACATTTTCACATTGAGATAGGCCATGGTGACTCCACGTATTGGGGGGGGGGGGGGGGGGTAGGGAACCAAAACTGCTACAGTGTTTTCTTAGCTGTAATCTTTACGAAAGCAATTTTCCAGGTCTTTTTTCAATGGAGCCACTGGCTAAGTTTAAAGTGTCAACTTTTAGATTAGCAGTCCATCACAAACTAATTGTGAAATAAGACTCCTTAATATGTTATGTGCTCAGGAATAGAAAATAGTTCTGCAATATATAAAAAAGATTTTGTCTATTTATAACAGTAATGCCAATTTAACCTGATTTACAGATTAGGAAACTTGATGGCAAATATAACTTGAAGTTCATAGAGAAGGAGGTTGTCAGGTTTGGTTCACATTTGTACTGTCTCTGGTCCTTAGCTTGGAAACTGGCTTCCCTCTCTGTGTTGGTTACTACAAAGGAGAGCTTCCCTCTGTGTGTTAGATAAGCTAAAGGAGAGCTTTCCTCAGAGTAGGGAAATTACTGTGGTGTGGTGCTGTGGGACAATGCACTGGAACACAAGGTCAGTTTGAACTGCAAGGTCAGAGGTTCAAATTCACCGGCTGCTCCTTGGGAACGCTATACAGGATTACTGTAAGTCAGAACCGACTTGACGGAACTTAACAACAACAACAACAACCAGGCCTTATAGCTACAGACCATGGCACTTAGAAGAAAAGAAAGCCCTGCTCCTGGCTCCCCTCTTTTAAGAATGAAGAAACTTTTCTTTCTTTTTTTTTTTTTTTTCTCCTAAAGAGTTACCAGCAAACCTTCTTTTCCTTTGCATTTGCCTGAATTTTGTTGAATGCCTATATGATTAGTTCATTCCTTTACCCAGGGGATATTCCATTAGTCAGTCAGAGGGCCAAAGTTTAGCTTTCTGGATTATTCACTGTGAGAAGTAAATGTGATTGCCTTTCAATCAATCAGACCTGCTTATAAAACTGAGGGGCTACAGTTCCCCTGGGATTTTTGTGCTGCATGGGCAAGGATTAAACTCTCAAATGAAAACCAAAAATTTGTAATAAAGATAGAACAGGGAATGGATGATCAGCAGGTAACAAAACTCCTCTACAGGAAGTCTCTTGATCCACAGAATTGCTTTCTGATATTTTCTACCTACGCAGAAGTATCAAGCCATTTGGCATGCTGGCAAGATGGTTAGTCCCACGGATATTTTGTATCTCTTGATAAAAATGCCTGTTGATGAATTTACACTACATGAATTTTATGTTTCTGTGTTCTAATGTAATTGTGTTATGCTATGCTATATGACTAAATTGCAATGTGACCATTTTGCTAGCTTCTTATGTCCTAATGAATGAGGAATGGAAACGTTTTGGAAGCTCATTTGATGTTTCTAGGAATACTGGTCTTTATTTCTAATGTAAAATCCTTTTAATGGTTGTAGCAACACTAAATTATCTATTAACACCACACAGAAACTGTACTATCTTAAGCATTGAGGCAAAGGCTATATATGGTAACCTTATTCTGCAAAAGACTTTCTAGTGGCATGTCTATGAGACCCCTATTATCAATTTAAAATGTACTTATAGTTATTCCAGGGAAAACAGTCATTCAATTAACAGAAAGCTCCTATCTTTCAACTATGCTACTTTTAGATTCTGGGATTCCATAACATTTTAAGATAAGGTGAGTTTAAAGTTTAATGTCACTTTATAGTTCAAGATTGGCAACAGTAGAAACGTGTTTTTATAGCTACTTTGTATAGAATTCAATATTACATGAGAGGAGCACTGCTATAAACACTGGTGGGAAGAATTGACAAGCTTTATACAGGCACTCACTTGGAAAATAAATAGTATGATTCAAAAAATATATATTTAAATGATGTCTGTGTGTAAATAAATAGAAATTTTAAATAGATATTGAATAAATCAAAATATTAATCAATAATTCCAAATACTATGATCCATCTAACAGGCTGTGCAAAAATAGGCCCAAATTAGGTAAAGATACATACATGTTGGTTTATTGCTTTTTCAATTTTCTTAGCTCATCTTTAATTATAAGAAATGATTGCTTACATTACATTTTTGTTTTCTCCATCTCTGTGTGCTTTTGTAAACTTTCCCCAAATATTTCTCTTTCTATTCAAGGATAGCTTCAGGAAAACCTAGAATTCTCAATTGTTTTGTTCTCCTTAATATATAACTTTTCCTCCTGCACATCACAATGGAAATCTAATCAACCATTGTATTCGTAACTTTAATCAGCAGGAAGAATTCGTTTCTTAAACCATTTTACTGGTAGAAGAAAGAAATGAGATAAATATCTGCATTGAACTTAAACAACAAGTGAGCTTGAACCCCAACTCCATGCTTCTATAGGTGATACATAAAAATCATGAATGGGACTGATTAGATTTAAATATACGAATTATTTTCACAAGAGTTTTGCATGATGTTTTAGTTATCTAGTGCTGTTATAGCAGAAGTACCGTAAGTGAATGTCTTTAACAAATATAAACTTACTCTTTCACAGTTGAGGAGGCTAGAAGCCTGAATTCAGAGCACTGGCTCTGGAGAATGGTCTTTGTCTCCATTCAGGATTAGTAGGCTCAGTATTTCTTGGAGTTCACCACATGTCTTGGTATCAGTCTTCCTTTGGACCCAGAGGTGTCACAGTGCAGGGCTCCCAGGTTCAGAGGGTGCAACCCACTCTTCTTTCTTGGTGGCACTGTGGGACCTAAAGAAGAAACTCAATTTTTTACTTTGGCCAAAGCACGTCTCCCTGTCTCAGGAATGTGCCTGGTCATCTAGTACCAAACGGAGATGACCCCCTCCCTCAACAAGCTGTAAAGAAGAGATAAATATTCCTGACAACCCCAAGGGTAGATAATGTATGTCTTCCTTACCCTAATCAAGCTGCCCAAGCTATGGATAATGGCCAATCGGATTGTATTACCCTATACCTTACTAAATGTAAACCAATGCTAGAGAAGTTAAGTAGAAGACCCCCGAACCTGTTTGTAATCTCTATAAAAACCCCACTAACTAGGAGTTTGGGGCCCTTTTCCCCCCGATTCCGCTGTGTCAGATACGGAGAAGGCCCGGGCTCGAGCTTGAATAAACAACCCTTATGTATTTGCAACCCTTATGTACAAGGCGACGGCTCCTTTGTGGTCTTTGGGGACCCTGAAATCTGGGCATTACAGCACTAGAACCCTCTTGTCTGCTTATTTCTTTTTCCTTTTGTGTTTCAGAAGAGATAAACTCAAGATGCAACCTAATCCTATAGATTATATCTGACTTCATTCACATCGTGTCAGTGAGGATTTACAACACAAAGGATAATTACATCAGATCATGGTTGATCACATTAGATTGCATCATGGAGTGATTGCTTTAGACTGGATTTCATCCAGGAGATAACTACATCTTAACTGCTAAACCACTGAGAATCCAGGTCCAGTCAAGTTGACAAAAAACTTAAGTATCACAGATGGCATATGATGGAAAAAAGGGAACCATTAAAAATAATGATGCATATCTGTCTCTGTTGATCTGCAAGACACCTAGGATATGTCAAGTAAAAATAAGGAGTTACAAAGGAAAATGTACAAGTTGATCCTATTTTTGTTTAAATGCATACACATTTAATGATAAGTATGTAATGGCAACAGCAGTGAGGTTGGCCCAGGATCGGGCAGGGTTTTGTTCTGCTGTGCATAAGGTCGCTATGGGTTGGTACCGACTCGATGGCACCTAACAACAACAACAAACGAAATGGTTATGAGTTGGGCTGCTAACCTCAAGGTCAGCAGTTCGAAACTGCTAGTTATTCTGTGGGAGAAAGATGAGGCTTTCTGCTCTCATAAAGATTTAGCCTCAGAAACTCTATGCAGAGTTGTGATGAGAGGAACTGACTGCACAGTATTCCACCACCACCACCATTGCACTCAGAGCACATGTTCTGGAGGTAAGATTAAAGGTGAGTTTGTTTTCTTTACAATTCTTAATATTTCTGAATTGTTAAGATGAGTGTCTGTTAATTTTCACTTCAAAATAGTCATAATTCTATTTTTATTTTTAAGCACAAGATAAAAGCGTTGTTTTTTTTTTTAAAAAAGGAGCTATAAATTAGTTTAAACAAATCAGTCATAGATTAAATGACATAACATTTAGCTCCTCTCTAACCTATTCCCCAAGGAGCCTTTGTAGTGCAATGGGTTACAAGCTGAGCTGCTAATCATAAGGTCAGTAGTTCAAATCTACAAGTTGCTCTGCAGGAGAAAGATAAAGCTTTCTGCTCCCCAAACGATTTACAGCCTCAGAAACCCTGTACAGGGTCAGAAACCCTGTATGAGTCGGAACTGACCTCACGTCACATAACCACCACCACCAAAGATTTACAGCCTCAGAAACCCTATGCAAGTCACTATGAGTCACAACCAATTGGATGGCACACCACCAACAACCAAATTCCTACTACTCTCCTGATAAACATTTGATAGTTTATTTTTGCCAAGTACAAAGGATTGTCAGTTTTGTAAGCAATAACCCTTTATCATGTAGCAGTGTTCCTGTAATCATTTCCCATCCTTGCATTAAAAAACATCTTTGGATAGTCTCAAGCTGACTTTGAAATGAGGAGACATGCTTCTTACCTAATATTGCACTGTGGTTTCCACAGGCTAATGTGGCTGACAGATCAGCTAATTCTGCTTTTTCTTAACTGCAATTGGTCTCTTTCCTTCAGATATAACACACCTACTTCAACTAAGAAGCAAATACAAGGAAAAGGCTTCAGTTTTCTATGCCTACGCCCCTTTAACCCTGTGTTTCCTAGAGTATCTCAGCTTTCAGTTCTGTCCCTTAAGAAAATTTTCTTGCTAGAAGTTCTAGATATGTGACTACATCATCTGTTAACTGTTTTCAAATTTTAAAAGGCCCAAGAGGAGCAGCTTCTTAGAGCTTCTAATAATTAAAAGAAATTGTGCTGTATTTTTTTCTAGTCACATATTTTATTTGTTTTTTCAGTATTTCATTTATTTTCTTTAACTGGTTTCTTGACTAATGGTTAAAAGGCATTGGTAGTAACAAAGTAACTGACAAGAAATGCCAACATAGCTTAACAAAGGCAGACTGCATACCCCAAACAGTTCTCCCACTCTAGTATCAGATTGTCTCAGAACCCTAAATATTGTCCTGTGGGGAAGTTTGATGGTCTCGTCCCTAAATCACTGCTACTAGGAATTCAGCAGGGCTTCAGGATCAAAATCTCTCCCCAAAATAGCCAACACTCCAGTTCCTATAATAGCTTAGGGAGATATTGGCATTTTGGTGTCATATCTTCTTCTATATAGAGATGTGCAGGCGAACAAGAAAATTAGCTCAAAATATGAACTAGAAAGGAAATAGAATCTATCACCTCCCAGGTTTGTTGTTGTTGTTGTTGTTGTTGTTGTTGTTAAGCACCACTGATTCTGTTCCTACTCATAGCGACCCTATATAGAGTTTCTGAGGAACAGCTGGTGGGTTTGAATTGCTTATCGTACAGTACCACATTGGGACTGCTCAGGTTTAATTATACCAGATCTGATAGATCTGAAACATTCCACAATAATTTTGATGGAAGATATTGGAATTACTTAAGAAGGTTATTGGAATTTTTATTATTATTATTATGAACTACCTTTCGGATAGAAAAAAATCAATTTTCCATCAGTTTAGGCTTATTCTCAATGCATATAATTGTTACTAAATACTTTTGCTTATCAATAAAAGCCAAGGTGTGGCTAATAAAAGTGGGATCATTCTCATCCCATTTGATTAGTTTCTTTAAGGAGAAAGAATCTCAAACTTCCTAGCAATTTCTAGTATTTCAGAGTCAGTGAGAAACAGAGACCCTAGTAGCACCCCCATATTGTGTAAAACTACAAACTTCTGCAAACAACTTTCTCCTATTTTCCTAAGGATAAGCAGAGAACAGAAAAGTAAAAGAAATCCTAAATGGGAACTCAAGATGGGGGTCAATGAGTTAGTTCAATGTTGTTGGTGAAAAACTAGCTGAAAAATCAGTTTCTGGTAGAGAGTGGGCGATGGTGAGAACACATTGGATTTCTTTCCCCAAGGACTGACTACATGAAGACAGGGAAGGAAGGTGGGAGAAAAAAGTCACCCTGTGTACAATGAAAGGGAGATGACCTGCTGCTGGCTCTGTCCCAGGCTCAGTCAGACACAGTGCAGACCTGAGAAAGAGCCGCAACAATAACATACCAAGCAGGGAAGATGCAGCCCTACACTCAAAATGGTGTTTGCTACTGGTGTTATTTTTTGTTAAGTACAGTCAAGTTTTATAGAGTTTCCAAGGTTGTAAACCTTTGTGAGAGCAGAAAGCCTCATCTTTCTCTGTCTAATCACTGACTCTGTGGTTTGCACTTCAGTGCTTATCCTACAGAATTGTCATGCTTCCCAAACCCAGACAGTTGTTGTTGTTAAAGTGCCATCAAGTCATGTCTGATGCATAGCAACCCTATATTGGGTTTCTGAAGAGTGACTGGTGGATTTGAACCACTGACCTTGTGGTTAGCAGTCCAGTGTTTATTGTACAGCAACACCACACCAGGAGGTTGTTGTTAAATGCCATTGATTCGGTTCTGACCCAGAAGGTAAGAGCAACTAAAACCATCCACTACCAACCAAGAAGCTAAGCAAAGGAACTGAGGGCAGGGCTGGGATATGAGAGAACAGTTTTCTGAGACACTTGCTGAAAATACATGTTTACTGGTACTCTGTGCTCTAGTAAAACCTGAGAAAGTTCCTTTTACTCATGAGTGGCCTTCAGATTCTTCTTTAAGAACTGACATTAAGGGCAACTACTAAAATATCACCTAGTGTTATATTTGCCAGTCAAATTTTTCAACAACCTATTTTCACTGTAGCATATGCATACGTAACACGGTTTGTCTTGTATGGGAAATGATCATGCCCTTTGCAGGCTAAAAAAACCAAACTCACCCTGGTTGCCCTGCCCATCTACCTCCATCCAAGCCTTTCTTCTACTTATGGTTAAATATCTCCAAAGAAAAACAAACAAAACTACCTTCTGAGTTCTTATTGAATCTACACAAAGATTCTACACAAAGTCATCTACACAAAGAAAGTTTACAGGTCAGCCCTCATTTTCACAACATTAGTTTTACCCATATGTTAGAAAGGGCAGGTAACAACAGCCCACTCAGATATCACTTCTTTCCTATTCTCCCCCTCTTTTTTCCTTTCACTTTTCCCTCGGTCTTCAGCTTTTCAGGAGAGAGGAGAGGAAGAGTAGACCCATCAAGTCTCATTCCACTAAACTTACCTTTAGATACTCAGTACTTGAGAGATGTTGTGTGCTCTGGAGTTGATTCTGACTCATTGTGACCCTGTAAAGAGTTTCCAAGGAGTGGCTGGTGGATTTTGAACTGTCACTCTTTCAGTTTAAACCATCCTTACTGTATAGTGCATTACCCTGCAGCACCACAAACACACCTGCCTCTTGCCAGTCTCAAAGTCTTCTCATAGCATAATGACTCAAGTCAGCAAAGCCACTGTCTCTTTTGTTTTGCACCCTTTATTTGTATGCACCCTTCAGGGAGAAGAAAGGGGGAAGGGGAAAAACAAAAGAAAACCTAAGGTGAATAGGTAGGAAAACACTGTAGAAAGACTGTACTTCAGGATCAATAGGTAAGAATTCATTTTCATAGCATCTGACTTTGACCATATTAAAAATACACCTGAATATCTAAATTATCCTTGTATGTATCAGGATGATAAACTATAGACAGAAACCTTTTCACTTAAAAAAAAAAAAAAAAAAAAAAAAACTTCCATTAACACCTTAGCTTAGTAAGAGAAAGGGGCAAACAGTAGTTTTACAGCCACTGGCAAATAATATCAAGATCTAAATTTTAGTTCTACCAGCTAAAATGTAGAAATAATAGTAATCTTTCAGGATTATTGTAAGGATAAAATGAGATAATGTACATAAAGTAGATGACTCATACTAGGCTGGCAAAACACAGTGGCCCATTGCTATCATTTTGAAAGGCAGTATGCTTAAGGATGATAAATATTAATTTTCAAATATGGCAACACAGCTATAAGCCTATCTTTCCCATTTCCTCTCTGTGTGGCCTACAGCAATGTACTGAGTCTCTCTTCATTTACTCATCTGTAAAAGGAGAATAGCACACAAAGCCTACCTCACAAAGTTTTCTTAAGCATTAAATAAAATACTGCAAGTATAGTGCTTACCAATGCTTGAAAAATTGTTAGCGACTGCTAAAAATAGCTCAGTGGTAGTTATTATTAGCAGTAGTTGTGGTGTAGGAAGAGCAGATTTTTTAACATAAATTCCTTTTTAATCCAAACCTCATACTTTGTGCTCACACAGTCATTTTACAAAATAATAGTGATAAGTGCAGATGCTGGTTGGATGTGTCGATCTCATTTAGCAGGAGAGATTCTGCTTCTAAATGACTTTCCTTTACATAATTTTTTTTTTCCTTCTGATTCTGACCCATCTTCCTAGTTTAGACATATAGGCAGATAGATGTCTTTTCTATTACTATGCACTTAGATTCTTCAAGTACGCAAATACCAAAGATGATAGGAGTTGTCTTTCCTTTGCACTGAGGGCTTTGGTTGTACAGTGGGTGTTAAGTGGCTGTTTGCACAAATCTATGAACACTAAAGGGAATTGACTAAGGCTGAATCTGTTGTCAATTCAGTGTTCCTGGTCTTATATAGAACCAAATTTAATCCTGGCTCTACTACTTACTGCCGATGGCCTTGAGCGAGTTCCTTAAATCACTAAGTATTTAGACATCAGTTCTTTTTCCTACAGAATGTGAGAACAGATTGAAATTCCTCATCCAAAACCACTGGAGTTAAATGTGTTCTGAAACTGTGAATTTATTGGATTTTAGAAAGCCAATAGGACACACACATCATACATTATGTAACACCCCAGCTGGAGTCTTGAGCTTTTTCCTGTAACCAAACCCATTAATATTACAGTAGAGAAATGTATGACTATTTACAGTAAGTCAAATAAATACAAATTGTAAATCACTTGCAACCAATAGAGTTCAGGTGAGCTCAGCTTGTGCTGTCAAGGGAGTTTGGAAATCAACTTCTACTTTTAGGCTTTTGAGATTTCAGTACTGCAGGAAAGGAACTGTGAGCCTACAATATTAGTACCTGCTCTATGGTGTTTCTTGCACATGAACTGAAATTGAGTATATAAAGAAACCCTGAGCCATGCTTCTACTACTAAGGCAATGCTCTTCAAACAGTGGGGTATTTATAACAGAAACAAATATAGCACATCTTGCTTATGTAATAGTTCTTTTATACTTCATTTTTATTTTTCTAATTTCTACCTTAAGGAGCTCTGGTAGTGTCGTGGTTACGAATCGGGCTGCAAACCGCAAGGTCAGCAGTTCGAAACTACCAGAGGTTCTGTAGGAGAAAGATGAAGTGGTCTGCTCCTGTAAAGATTTATAGCCTTGGAAACCCTGTGTAGGGTTACTGTGAGCCGGAATTGACTCCACGGTACTTAACAACAACAAAACAACAACAATTTCTACCTTAAACAATTTCTACCTTGAACAGGAGGCTGAAGTACACTGTCTGCTATAGATTAGACGAATCCTCCCTTCCAGCAGAACAACTAAAGGGTGAGCCATGTGTGCTCCACGAATATGCTGGTTCCCATGCCTTCACGTCACCACTGGTAGAAATGAAGACTAGACCTCAGAATTCCACATCTTCCTAATAAAACCTACCCAAACCCACTCACCGTCTACATGTACAGTTTTACCACTACTATCCACCTTGGCATTTTCAGGCCTAAGTAGTGTTCTGAGACTGTCTTTATTGGAGCAGAATGTCTCCTTTTTCTTCTTTGTAGCAGCTGGTGGATTTGAACTGCAGACTTTGCTGTTAGTAGTCCAGTGCTTATCATACAATGCCTCCAGTGTTCCTTTCCAACCCCATTAGAATCTAAGATCCATTGATCCAACTACTTTTTTTGAAATGCTTTTCTTTCTTGATGGTCCTAGTGTTCACTGTTTCTGGAATGTAAGATTAACTATACCCCCATTCTTTAATCCATGTTGAGTTAGTTTTTGTATTTGATGTGAGTTCAAGGTCTTATTTCATTTTTTTTTGCATATCAATTTCCAGTTCTGCCAGTGCCATCTGTTGAAGAGACTATCTCCATCTCCTTCAATGTACTTTGGACCTGTGTCAAAGATCACTTAGCTGTATGTGGATGGTTTAATTTCTGGATTCTCAATTCTGTTTCATTGATCTATGTATCTTTCATTGTACCAGTACCAGGCTGTTTCGACCACTGTAGCCATATAGTAAATTTTGAAATCAGGGTGTAAGAGGCCTCCAACTTTGTTCTTCTTCTTTAGCAGTGCTTTGCTTATCTGAGGACTCTTCCCCTTCCATATTAAGTTGCTAAACATTTTTTGCCATCTCTTTAAATAATGTTGTTGGAATTATCCAACTACTTTTATCACTATTTTAAACATCTCATTCTTCGTTATCCAGGTTAAGTTCCCTAGTTTATCATTATAATTTTTCCTTTACATTTCTCCAACTCCCATGCCTCTCCCCCACTTCTATCTTCTCACCTGCCCAAGCCTCTTTAAATGTTCAGTCACATAACTGAACATTGTTGGAGTAAGAGACAAAATCTCATTGATTGGCTCCATGCTGAATTCATTACCTTGAGTTCAGTTAGAATCAAAAAAAGTTTTCTGGTGCCTTCGTCTTCTCAGTCTTTTAAAGTACTCTTTTTTACATATCTTATCTCATAAAACCTCCCATACCTCTAAAGTCATCCTTATATCAGATCATACAAGGGCTTCCCAGGCTGTAAGTCCTAATAGAAACAGACTGCCACATCTTTCTCCCAGCAGCAGATGAATCCAAAATATTGACCTTTCAGTTAGCAGCCCAATGCTTAACCCACTGCTCCACTAGGGCTCCGTGGATATCTAAATGTTGCTGTTGTTAGGTGCTGTCCAATTGGCTTCAATTCACAGTGACCCTATGCACAAAAGAATGAAACTGCCTGGTCTTTCACCATCCTCACAATTACTGTTACACTTGAACCCATTGTTGGTGCCACTGTACCAATCCATCTCATTGGAGGCCTTCCTCTTGTTTCCTGACCCTCCATTTCCCAAGCACAGTGCCCTTTTCCATGAACTGTTCTTCAGCAAAATATTGAATGATGCAGAAAGCATCTATACAAAATGGAAGGAATACACAGAGTCACTGTGCCAAAAAGAAATGGTCGATATTCAACAATTTCAAAAAGTAGTATATGATCAAGAACCAATGTACTGAAGGACGAAGTCCAATTATGCACTGAAGGTCTTGGAAAATCCAAGGTTCACTGCAACCATTGGCAAATTCAAGCTGCCATGAAGGTATTGGCATGAAACAAGATTCCAGGAATTGGCAGAATACAACTGAAACATTTTGACAAACTGATGTACCACTAGAGGCACTCAATCCTCTATACCATGACATTTTGAAGACAGCTAACTACCTAGCCAACCTTTTGAAAGAGATCCATATTTGTGCCCATCCCAAAGAGAGTTGACCCAACAAAATGCAGAAATCATTGAACAATATCATTAATATCATGTGGTTGTTGTTGTTAAGTGCCAACTCATAGCGACCCTGTACAGGGTTTCTGAGAAACAAATGATGAGGTTGAACCACGAACCTTGCAGTTCAAACAGACCTTGAGGTCAAGTGTTTATCCTATGGCATCAAACCAGGATTCCAAGTAAAATTTTGCTTAAGATAATTTATAAACTCTTGGGACAGTTTTTAAACAGTCCAGCAGAGACCTGCCAGAAATTTAAGCCAGATTCAGAAGAGGACATGGAACTAGGGATATCATTCCTGATGTCAGATGGATGTTGGCTGAAAGCATCGAACACCAGAAAAAATTTTACTGTGCTTTATTGACTATGCAAATGTTTTCAACTGAATAGATCATAACATTACATGGAATGGGTGTTACAGAACACTCAAATAGAATTTATGAGGAACCTGTACATAGACAAGGGTCAGTTGCTTGAACAGAACAAGGATACAGCAGATGGTTTAAAATCAGAAAGGCATGTATCATGGTTGTATCCTTTTACCATACCTATTCAATCTGTATGCTGAACAAGTAATCTGAGAAGCTGGATTATCTGAAGAAGAACATAGCATCAGGATTGGAGGAAGACTAATTGACAGCCAGCAATATGCAGATAACACAACCTTGTTTTCTGAGAGTGAAGAGGACTGGAAATACTGACTGGTGAATATTAAAGCCTACAGCCTTCAATATGAATTTCACCTCAATGTAAAGAAAGCAAAACTCCTCACAATGGAACCAATTAATAACATCATGATAAATACAGAAATGATTGAAGCTGTCAAAGATCTCATTTTGCTTGGATTCACACTCAATACTCATGGAAGCAGCAATCCAGAAATCAAACAATGTATTGTATTAAGCAAATTTGCTGCCCAAGACTCTGTAAAGTGTTATAGAGCAAAAATATCACTTTAAGGATTAAGGTGCACCTGACCCAAACCATGGTATTTTCAATAGCTTCAAATACATGTGAAAGATGGACAAGGATTAAGAAAGACCACAGAATAATCGATGTATTTGAATTCTGGTGTTGGAGAAGAAGATTAAAAATACAATGGACTGTCAGAAGAACAAAACTATCTGTGTTGAAAGAAGTACAGCCAAAATGTGCCTTAGAAGTCAGGATAGTGAAACTTCACCTTCCATACTTCTGACATGTTATCAAGAGGGACCGGTCCCTGGAGAATGACATCACGCTTGTCAAAGTAGAGGGTCAGCAAAAAGGGGAAGACTTAACAGCAAGATGAACTGACAGAGATACAGCAATGGGCTCAAATCAAACAACAATTGTGAGGATGGTGTAGGATTGGGCAGTATTTCCTTCTGTTTTACATGAAGTTGCTATGAATTGGAACCTACTCAATGGCATGTAACAAAAACAAATTATATGTATGTGAAAATTAGACATTGAATAATGAAGACCACAGAAGAATTGATACATTTGAATCATGATTTTGGCTAAGAATACTGAAAGTACCCTGGACTACCAGAAGAACAAACAAATGTGTCTTGGATCATGTACAGTCAAAACGATGCTTAGAAAGTTGGATAAGAAGACTGTCCTTTGTACCTTGGACATTTTATCAGAAGGATCTAGTCTTTAGAGAAGGGAATCTTATTTGGTAAAGCAGAAGTTCAACCAAAAAAAAACCATCTTCACTGAGATTAATTGATACAGGACTGAAGCAATGGGTTCAAACGTAACAATTGTGAAGGTGGCACAGAACCAGGCAATGTCTCCTTCTGTTGATCACAGGGTTGCTATGATTCAGACTTGACTCAATGGGAACAACAAAAACAATCTTTGAAAATTAGAAAACTCTTTAAATCCATTACTCATAAGGACAAATGGTCCAAAAAGATCACCCAGTACTGCAAAAAGCTACAAATGTCTGATACTTATAGCATCAACCCTCAGTTACTAAGAAAGGCTAAAATGAAGTTAGTTTTAGGAGGGTGAGTCAAAAAGTATTGCTACTAGGGCACTAGTTCCTACAAGCCCAGATTTATTATAAACAAAACATGTTTAATCTTGTCCCTGTGATCAATGGATGGCCTCAGACAAGTTCCCTCAGTTATACAATTGTTTTAAGTGTTCTGGAATACCCATTTTCCTTGTTGTTGGTGCCATTGAGTCTAGTCTGACTTATAGTGGCCCTATACATAAAAGAATGAAACTATCCAGTCCTGCACCATCCTCACAATTGTTGTTATGTTTGAGTAGTCTCTTTGTTGTTGTTGATAAGTACTGTGGAGTCGGTACCAATTCATAGTGACCTTGCACAGGGTTTCCGAGGCTGTAAATCTTTACGGGAGCAGAAAGCCTTATCTTTCTCTCATGGAACGGCTGGTAGTTTCAAACTCTGACCTTGAGGTTAGCAGTCCAATTTGTAACCACCACATTACCAGAGTTCCTTAGGGTGTCCTTAAAAACAAAACAAAATAAAAAGGTCCACAATCAAAACCATGGCTTCCAAAGAGATCAGCAAGATCAGTTAAATTCAAGGCAGAGAAGTCAGTTCACAAGGCTGTGTGTTGATGTTGATGCTAAGTGCCACTGAGTCGGTTCTGACTCATAATGACACTGTGTAGGGTTTCCAAAGAGTAGCT
>NW_006408545.1:14258937-14260314 GCF_000296735.1 Chrysochloris asiatica
CCCATAAGGATGCCAAAAGTGTTTTGACATGGTATAAATTAAAGCACACAGAAGTCTTTGGGGAAGAGATATAGAGATGGAAAAGAAACTTCACCTTCAGGAGTATGTAGACCTAGATGGAGGATATGTTGAGAAATAATAGTTTTACATTTTGATAGTTTTGTTTAATAAATAGTTGTATTATTTTGTAGCAATACTTTTTTGACTTGTTCTTGTATTCTACTTCTTTATTATCTTCAAAACCAAACATTGAACCTTTATTTTACTTTCTACATAATTGTTCTATTAAGATACGATTTCCATACCACACAATTCACCTATTTAAATGTATAGTTCACTGGTTTTTATTATAGTCCAAAGAGTTCTGCATTAACTAATTATAGAACATCAACACAAAAGAAGCCACACACCCATAAGCAGCCACTGTTCCTTTTCTCTTGAATAAATGAGTCAGAGATGACATCTATGTATTGGCCTTAAGTTGATTACATCTTAGCAAGCTGAGTTTATTAGCTCAAAGAAGAACACTGGCACCAAATAAAAGTTTACACATCCAATTATTTGAAAAATAGTCCAAGTAAGAAGATATTAGCAACATAGTCACAGAATGGCACACAACACCTGGCAGCTATAAATAAGATAAAATCCTTTATACTTGAGGACCCTAAGGTACTCAAGAGATGGAGAACTCATCATAAGGGACCAGTCCCTAGAAAAAGACATCACACTTGGTAAAGTAGAGGGAGTGCAAAAGCAAAGAAGACCCTCAACAAGATGGATTGACACAATCACTGCAACAATGGACTCAAATACAGAAATGATTGTGAGGATGGTGCAGGACCAGTGATTTATTTTGTTTTGTTTTACTGTACATAGGGTTGCTATGAGTTTGAAGCAACTTGATAGCACCTAACAACAAGGCACTGCTGGTTTTGGAGTTCTCTGACCCAAAAACTCCCCACCTTGCTCCAAGAGTACATGATCAATGCATATATATGCTTCCTCTCACTTCTCTTTGTCCTCAGGGCATTTTATGTCTTCTTCCTCTTCTGGGGAACTTACACACAGGTAAAATGCATGCATGCATACAAACATTGTTGTTGTTATGTGCCATGGAGTCAGTTCCGACTCATAGCAACCCTGCACAGGGTTTCCAAGGCTGTTAATCTTTACGGGAGCAGAACGCCTCATCTTTCTTCCGCGAAGCAGCTGGTAGTTTCGAACTGCTGACCTTGTGGTTCGCAGCCCGATTTGTAACAACTACGCTATCAGAGCTCCATTGTTGTTGTTGTCAGGTGCCATCGAGTCGGAACCAACTCATAGCGACCCCATGCACAGCAGAACAAAACAATGTCCGATCCTGGGTCAACCTCACTA
>NW_006408545.1:14261279-14275697 GCF_000296735.1 Chrysochloris asiatica
ATCTCTCGTTCCACGGCCTCTTCTGAATCCAGCTTGAACCTCTGGAAGTTCTCTCTCAATGTATGATTGTAGCCGTTTCTGTATTACCTTGAGCAAAACTTTACTCGCTTGAGATATCAAAGAGATCGTCCAATGATTTCTACATTCCGTTGGGTCACCTCTCTTTGGAATGGGCACACATATGGATCTCTTCCTATCAGTCGGCCAGATAGTTGTCTTCCAAATTTCTTGGCAGAGATGAGTGAATGCCTCCTGTTCCGCCTCACTTTCTTGAAAGATTTCAATTTTTATTCCATCAATTCCTGGTGACTTGTTCTTTGCCAATTATTTCAATGAATTTTGGACTTCCTCCCTGAGTATCATTGGCTCTTGTTCATATGCTACTTCTTCCATACATACACAAAATTACATAGGGTTAGCATCTAATTAAATGTCTAGGAAATATTAAAGGAGTTAGTTTCAAAGTAATTAAATAATATTTTGTTCTGACTTAAGTATATAGATATATATAGAGAGAGATACAGATGATAGATAGATAGATAGATAGATAGATAGATAGATAGATAGATAGATAGATAGATACCTCCTTTTCTGAAATTTGGATTGCAAAACCAAGGAAATCTTCTGGAAGGGAGAGCAAAAAGTCAGTGAGAATGAAAACGTGAAAAGAAGGGACTTACAGATTAAATTCAGAAGGTCTGACATCCAACTCTGAGGTTATTCACAGTAATCAGAGAGTAAAAAGTAAAGATTAACAGCAACAGCAAAATTAATAGAAGAAATATCCCAGCTGTGAAGACAAGTCCTCAGACAGAAAGGGCTAACAAAATACATGATGAATTTTTAGAGATATCTTTGGTACATATAATACCTAAATATTGTAGAAATTTTTGATGCTATTTAAACAAAAGCAGGAAAATTCTATGTATTCCCTCCCTGGCCATCTCTTCAAGTACTGTTCTTCAAGACTAACTTGCTAACAAATAATTTTCTATATAAGTGCACTCTCAAACACAGTGGTAAGTAGACAATTCACAAAGTCTATTAACTTTTAAAATTGAAATTCTTAGGAATGAGACAAATAAATAACTGTTATATGAAATTTAAAACAAAGGAATTAAATTTTAGTAAAATGCAACACAATATTTTAAATGTAATTATATGCAACACATTACGAATGCTTTTATCTTAGAAAATGTGCAAAAACACATAAAGATCTCTAATTTGAAAATGAAAGACTGTATTGACTATGAAAAAAAGATGACCATTAAAAATGCATTTTAAAGTTCATTGTGCCTTTGATTTTAAGCTACTACATAAACTGCTAAACAGAAGGAGTCTTGATGTGGTGTTGCAGGAAAATATGCTGGACTGCAAGGTCAGTTTGAGCCACAAGGTTGGCAGTTCAAATTCACCAGTCACTTCTCAAAAACCCTATACAGAGTCAATATGAGTCAGAAACAACTCAATGGCACTGAACAACAACAACCATACAGAACACACAGAAGACTAATGTTCTAATCTATATTTTCTCAGTCATGTAACTTTGAGAAATTATTCAAATTATTTCAAATTCTGACTCTCAATCTGAACATAAATCGTTGTCCTAAATCATAAAATTATTTTTAAACTATTAATCTGTTACGCATATATTTATTATTGTTGTTATTGTTAGGTGCCATTGAGTCACTACTGACTCATAGAGACCTTATGCACAACAGAATGAAACACTGCCCAGTCCTGCACCTCACAATAATTGCTTAGCTTGAACCCATTGCCACTGCACCAATCGATCTTTTTCACTGAGCATCCACTTTACTAAGCATGATATCTTTCTTTCTCCTGACTGGTCTCTTCTGATAATATGTCCAAAGTATTAAAGACAAACTTTGGCTATCTGGCTTCTGAGGAGAATCCTGACTCTACTTCTTTCAATATAGACTTGTTTGTTTTGATAGCTCCTGGTACTTTTAATACTCTCTTCCAACACTATAACTTGAATGCATCAACTCTTCTACAATCTTCCTTATTCATTGTACAGTTTTCACATGCATATGAGGTTATTGAAAATACCGTGGCTTGGGTCAGGTGCACCTTAGTCCTCAAACTGACATCTTTGCTCTTCAACACTTTAAAGAGGTCTTGTGCAGCAGATTTGCCTAATGCAATACGTCGTGAGTATTGGTGGTTGACTCTAGCAAAATGAAGTCTTTGACAACTTCAATCTTTTCCCTATTTATCTTGATGTCCAGTGACCAGGATTCCTATTTATTGAGTACCTACTATATGACCTGTCCATGAGCATACATAAGCAAAACAGTCAGCTGTACCATACCATTGAGTTCAGTGGATGGAAATAATGATGAAATTCTCATTACATTGTTTTAATGTATAGATAAGAGGAAGCTATTATTAACTTTAAATTTAAATTTTTCAAACTAATTATAAATTATGCAAAACTTGTGATGTATTCCAAATATATTTTCAGTAAGAACATATATTTTCAATGCATACCCTTATATGCATTAACAATCTAAAATTAAATATATAACACTAAAGTGGGATTTTCTTTCAAATCAACCCAATTTAAGAACTTTTAAGTAAATCAGGATATATATTAATAATCACTAATATAGGAATTTTGCTACCAGAATAATGTTAAAAATGAAACTGTTGGTTCAGAATACATAGCCAGTGGCAAATTATCTTTGAGATTTGGGGAGACTGTATTACTTACATTTCATTTCACAAATGAGTATAATATTTCTAATGCTGTTCTTTGTGTGAAGAATACAAAAAGAATTTATTTCCATCTGAAATTCCATCTAAAATGCACTATAATTCTTTGGTTCATAAAACATAACTGTTCCATTTGTTTTACAATGCTTAAGCAATTTGGGGTCAGATTTTTTTCTTTTTGGTCAAGGGAGCTTGTATATTTCCCTTACTTTTTGAACAAAAGATGTTTTAAAAACAAGAATCCAATGACCTTCGTCAAGGGTCATTGGGAACCTTGGGCAAAATGTAACAGTCCTTACTGATGGATTTCCACACACAGTTACTGGAGACGCAAAGTCTATGGTAAATAGAGTCTAGGGAAACACAAACCTGGATCTGTCTGTGAGCTCATTATTAATACATATGAATGGCCTGAACCCCTGACCCACACACTGAATCTTAAAGCAAAAATTTCCTTCTTCCTTTCTCTTCTCTAAGGCACTGTGATGGTTACTGACTTTGCTTGCTTATTTCTATGCTTTGTATTTATATAACCTCCAATACAATATTAAGACAGATTTATTTTGTTTTCCACATCTGTTCTTCTCAACCCAGTTGATCACACATCATGGCAAGATGAGCTAGGGAAAGAAAATAACCAGAGTCTGTGAGGTTGCCAGGAGTAGGAATGAAGCGTTCTTCCTTTGATGTCCAACGTCATATTTCTCTTACAGAACTTACTCTTCACATCTTGGAAACCATAAGTAGCTGAAGTTATATCACTGCTGTGGAATTTGGGAAGAGAACAGAAGAAAGAACAGATAACTGAAAGCCTTGGAATTAAAAATAAGAGCTCTTTATATATCCCTCAAATATTAACCTAAATATTAAAAAGAAAAAAGTTCTCACATGAACTTGTACAAATTACGAATCCAAGCCTATGTATACATAAAAATATTTGACTTATGTATATATATTGAGACTTAAGATGAAAGTAATATTTAAGTTGTTATCTAACTGGAAGAAGAACAATTCCATCACTGATGGTGTCCTTGTGTGGTGCTGTAGAATGACCACTGGACTGCTAACCACAAGTTCGCTAGCTCAAACCTAACAGTCTCTCCTCAGAAACCGTATACAAGGTCACCACAAGTCAGAACTGACTCAACAGCACTTAGCAACACCAACAACAATGACAGTGACTGGTACACAACTCAAAATCTTCTACTCAAATTCCCTACTAATATTGTAATATCAGAGATTGAAGAATTCAATGTTCTACGATCTTTCTTCTCCAAATATTTATTGACCAAATAGCCATTAATAGTATCATGTTTATATATATTCATATTCATCATCCAATTGATTCATAACTTCTAGACTGACTTAACCATGAAATCCTAAAAGGTAAGCTATTATTTTCTAAAGGAATTAGCAGAAGTTCAGTATGAATTTAACTTTGCATCACTATTTTTTAACTCCCGATTTTCTTTAAGTAAAAATATTATCAAATTGTAGTTAGAATTTTGTCCAGTTATTTTGGCCCTGAAGAGATTTTATTGAATCATTAAAAATTTTAATTCTAACATTGTTTAGCAGTGACAGTACAATTCTTCCTTTTTGACTGCACTCAAAAAATCCAGAAATGAGTTCATGTCTGCGAACGTGGAAGACGTTGTGCACAGTGTTTAGAAGTGGTACATCTAAGCTGAGAGAAATTAGTCCTTTTGCAAGCAATGAAAAACCAGGAACCATTTCATTGTCATGACCCAGTGGCCGCCGGATGCTTAGAATTCCATGTATTTTAAGGACAAACCATTCAATGACTCCTTTGACATCAAAATATGCCAATAATTCAATGTATCAGTTGGATGCAAATTTTATACAATAAGGTATGGAAAGCAAACTGTAATTGGGGTGCCAGAGTGAATGGAGCTCTATCCTTTGACAGGGTCCATTGTTGAACTCCAGCCTGAACCTCCGACCCTTTACTTTGCAGGGATACAATAGCCTTTGATATGAGATGGTGGGAAACGGACTTAGAGACTCATTTCACATTCTGTTGCAATTCATCAGCTTGGCGAGGACTTTCAGCAGTTTTAATGACCACAGCAATTGATGGTTAAATCAATTTGTGCCGGTGACAGCATGGCTGGCCTCTAGACTGTAACAATCCAGGATTGCACCAGGCAGAAAAGACTCTGTTATTCAGATGTGCAAGTCTCCTATGCAGCTCAGAGTGAGAACAACGGGCAGACAGAGTCTCTCACAGGGCAGGCCCTGGAGAATGCACACATTCACTTCAGTTGACTACACAATACTGGGACTTCTTTGTGAAGTGGTGCAGTACATTTTTTAAAAGTATTATTGCAAGTAAAAATATACAGTAGAAGACAAAGATTTCTAATATTTAACTATATCCTAAGAGAAAGTAGCAAACCAAAGAGAATTTAGTCTTTGTTTCCTTATTCTAAATGGGTGGTCCTACTTCTGTTATCACCAGACATCCCTTCCCCCATAGAGAAAAAAAAAAAAAAAAAAGGAAAAGAAAACCAACAGCGGAGATGGCAGAGGAGGTTTATGCTTCAAAAAAAAGGAAAAAAAAAAGTGAAATTGGAATTCGGAATTTAAAAGCAGCAACACTGAATTTTGTGTCAAAAAGAAGGAAATATTGCTCCCTCTTCTGTTTATCAGAGGGATTTCTTTTCCAAACAGAAGATGGATTTTTTAAAATGTTATGCGTAAATAGGTTATAAGGAAAAAATGGCAGCATTAGCATAGTGAGAAAGACAGTATGGCATATGTGATTTATTTATAATAAAAATGTTAACCACATTTGTACTTTAATGAGTCTATTGCTGATGTGTGAGAAATTTGTAAGACAATCTGATAGTTTAAAGGTGGAGAAGCCACATAAAGAAAAAAAAAGAATTCTCCAAACATATTTTTTGTAGCAACCCAAATATGTGTTAAAATGACAATGCTGTACTAAATATATTACCTAAAGCATCTAAACATCAAATAATATTCAATGTGTTATTAAACATCAGAAAAATGATGATTAAAATAGTCTAAGACTCACAGGTGTACTTTAATTGACTGACGGTTTAAGCCCACCAGTCTCTGTGAGGAAAAAGGAGACTTTCTGCTCCTGTAAAGATTTAAAGTCTCAGAAACCCTAAACAGGGTTGCTATGAGTTAGAACCAACTCCAAGGCACTTAACAGTAACAACAAAGATACAAAGGCTAATTTAAATAAAGCTGTTTAGGATTTTTTTAACATTATAATTTTTGAGAAACAAATTTTCTCCCAAAGTACAGAAACCATGCACACAGATTACTAAACTCAGCGCCTAATGAAACTGACTGCAAAGATGCAGCCTCTATGGTCTTAAATTACCTAGTATGCCCTCTTAAAACCAGACCACATAATGCTATCTTTTTAAAAGCCATGATGAAGATATGAAGAAAAGAAATCTCTTAGAGCATGCATGGGTGGATCCATGGGAAACAGACTGCAAAAAGCATGCAGCTATAGCACTGTGAAAAAAAATGTAAACAACATTTTCCAACAGATTTGTCTAAACATTGAAAGAATATTGAGGTTGTACAGAGGAGGTCTTGGCACTGAGTCCAAAAGCTGTACTGGGTAACTGGGGAGGGGGAAGAAATGGAGGCGAGTTTCCATGGCAACGCTGGTGCTGAGCACAAATGGAACAAGCATGCCTCTTCCCAAGGGAGCATGGAAAGTGGAAATGGAGGGGGAAGGGTAATGGCAGCTTCTGAAAGGCCAGTTTATGCTGAATAAGTGTTTTGTGCAAAGCTGTGACGTGATCCTTATCTATTCTGGTGTCTATTCTGAGGGATCTGAGATCTTTGCAAAGTACTGCTTCAGTGATTAAGGATCACTTTGTGTGGTAATGAATATTTGTCTTATGATTTCCAGTCTGAGTATATAAAGATACGGAATTAATCTTGCTCCTTACACTGTCTTCTGCCTTCTCAATAAAATGAGTGATTAGAATAGAACTTTGCATGCATCTTCCCTTTTCACTAAACCTCAGAATCATTTATGTGAAGAAAATCTCTTTTATTTCTTTTTTTTAGTTTTCAAAGGCAGATAAATGTGAGCTTCCTGTACTTTTACTGTGATTTACAATCTTAACAATAGTATTTTTCATATCACAAGGCAGTATACTACTCCTAAGGAGTAAGATCCTATAAGAGGTAGTGTTATTTAAATGATTAAAATGATCACCATAGGTATTTTCATATCTTTATGAATGTTTCAAGGTGAAAACTTAAAGAGGAATCTCTCCAAGAAGAAAAATGACAGATGGAGTTCTATCTAACTCTCTCCAATGTGTCTAAACATAAGCACATTACCACTAAGGAAAAGTCCTTTCATGAGATGCCAGATTATATTGCAAATTAGCATGGATAGAAGGGCTCTGATAAAATATAGGCTTGGTGTCACAGGAATTAAACTTACCTTATTGCTTGATGGCCTCTATATTTATAAATCTAGATCACAATATACACTAGTTTATAAACCCTATAAGGTTCTGGTTATGTCTACTTTTTCCAAAACACCTGCATGTAGCAGGTGAGCAATAAATGTTTGCTGACTATTGTAAGAATGGGATTCCTGGTTAAGGCACCAGATTGCAAAGCCATTTGAACTGCAAGGTTGGTGGTTCAAGCTCACCAGCTGCTCCTCGGAAACCGTATACAGGGTCCCTATGGATTGGAATAGACTCCATGGCACTTAACAACAACATGAGAAGAATAATTTTTCAGAATTTTGATAGGCAATTTGTAAGTGTGCAGGAAGTAAATGAGCCATTATATCTGTAATAGACAGTGTGCTTATGTCATCTTGCTTAAAACTCACCAGTACTTACATAGTTATTATCCTTCCTGTAGAGTCCAGAATATTTTATCTAGCAAACAGAGTGCTGTGTAGTATTTTATTGCTCTTGTGTTTTAGAATAGTCAAACTCCTTATTCTATTGTAGAAGAAGGGGGTGTTAACTAAGCAAATAATACTAAACAAATTTATTTCATGGTATGGTTAGTGCATCAAGAAATAACACATAGTACTGTTTTTAGAGCTCTACAATGTACTGGTTACGAATCGGGCTGCTAACCTCAAGGTCAGAAGTTCGAAACTACCATCTGTTCCATAGGAAAAAGATGAGGCTTTCTGCTCCCCTAAAGATTTGTAGCCTTGGAAACCTGGTGCAGGGTCACTATGAGTCGGAACCAACTCCCCGGTACTTAACAACAACAACAATGTATTAGAGGTGGGGGTTAGGGTTTGAGTGCTAGGAAGAACAGAATAAATACAGTTGTGGGGGAAGATCCTTTAGAAGGGATGAAACTTGAGATGTAAAGATCAGTGCCAGACGTTCTATTGTGTTCTTAATAATCATTACATGCGTAAAGGGCGCACATGTACCACTGAAATGGTTCATCTATTTTCACTAACATTCAGATTCAGTCATCTCAGCCAATCTACTGCTGTTTTATCTGTTTTGTTTTGTTTTGTTTTTTTCCTGTTGTTATCATTTTATAACATTTCAACTACAGAGAAGAAAATATTGGTTTATTGAAGATAAAAATGGAGAAAATCATCTTCAAATTATTAAAAACAGGAAAGTCCGAGTGAACTAAAATCCAGGCCAACATGTGATTTTACCTTCTTCATGCAGAATAAATGAATCTGAAAATGTAATCATTTCATATAAGTAAATGAGGGAAAATGGAGAATATGCTACATGTTAATAAGTGTCTGAAAACTGAATTTTATTGAACCTGTGGTCTAGTAGTCTCAGTACATTATCTGTTGAAAGACAATTAATGGTATGAAGGCTTAAAAGCTTTTAAATCATTGTTTTTTAAAAATTACTTAGTGGCCTTTCTGGTAAATAATTTGAGTTTTTCTAGAATAAGAATGCTTTCCAGTGTAGACTTGATTAATTTATTTGCCAAAGGCAGAAAAGAAACTAAAACACAGAGGCAATTTTAAAGTCATATGCCTCATAGTACAGACAAGTAAATCAGCAAAGTCCAAGTATGTATGTTTTAGAATAATGCAAAATTAGTTGCACACAAAATACACTAGTATAATGCACATAGCAATTTAGAAGAGCAATTTGCTATTTGTATGCTAACAAATATTTTATGTATTGTGTATTATGATTACACAGAGCATGAATCAGGTGTCAGTTGTGTGGGTTGTGTATATGATGGGGAAAAGTTGGGGTGACTATTTTTTCTGTTTATTACCAAAAATCTATGCAGATATCTGATTTTTGGTAATTAACATTATTTGCAAGCCAGATAGAAACTGAACAAGTACATACAAATAAAATTAATTACAATTGAATATCAATCAGTATATATCTTTATCATAGAGAACTATTGGAAGCTAACAAGTTATCTCTAGATATAGATTCAGAGTTAAAAGACACATGAAACATGGAAACATGATTTAATAGGATCAATTGGGTCAATTTTGGCATCCTGCTGGATTAAAAACGAGCCATCTCAGAAGGAGGAGGGGGGATCGCACTACCAAGAGCCAGGAGTGGAGTGAATAGTTTGTCCTAGATATCCCTACACAATGAATCGCCTCAATTCAGAACAGAAAGCTGTGACACCAGAACAGTGGCAGAGCAGTGGCAACAGCAAAATCAAGATCCAGAGTACTAGACAGGGCCATGGACTTCCTGACCCATGGATTGAGCAAAACTGTGTTCCTTTGGGCTCACTTCTAAAATGGGGTACCTCCAGGCACTTTTCTGAGGAGCGAGGTTTGCCATCCCACAGGGCTACAGCTGAGCATCCTCAGACTGAAGTTTACAGTGGAGTAGAGTGCCCTTTGGGCATTTACTAGCAGCCTTAAAAGAGCTTTGTAAGATTGCCCAAGCAAGGCAGAAGCTTATTGCTGAGATGTCAAGGTTCTGAGAGTAGTGGATCTGTGGGTATGGCTGAGAAGGGGCTGTTCTGACTGGAAAAACTGTGCCCTGAGCATTTCTAATACTGAACTGTAACCTGTTGACTTCTCTAATAAACTCCAGAACTGTGAGCACTGTCTCTGAATTCTGTATGGCCATTGCAATGAATTAGCAAACCTAGCTGAGAATTTGAGAATGTTGTCAGAGGGACAATTGGTGTCAAAATTGGTAAAGAACACTGGAAGGAGGGGACATGTCTGACCTCAGTCTCATTGAAATAAGCCTTCTCCTCCTCCTAACTTGTGAAGTTAGAAAAGGTCAGATACTTCATCAATACCAGCTATCTACAGTTGGAGATGTATACGTTTTAAATACTTTAAGCAGAAAAAAGACAATAATTATAAGCTCATTGAATATTGAAGCTAAAGACATCCATATACATATGTGAATTAACAAATATAAAAATACTTCATGATATGTTATGATAAATGTTCATAGTTACTTAAGGTGACTTTCACAAATACTTTGAACCACCATATTTATCACTTAAATGTCTAAATATCACATATTTTAATACTAGGCATGATTTTTAAAATGAAACACTGTTTTAAACTGCCATTAAGTTGGCCCTATCTCATTAACAGAATGAAATGCTGTTTGGCCCTATGCCATTCCTAATCAGACTGTTGAAAACCACAGGGTTTTCATTGGCTGGTTTTCTGAAGTAGATTGCCAGACCTCCTTCCTAGTCTGTCAACTCTGCTGAAAATTGTTCAGCATCATAAGCAATGCACAAAACTCCACTGAAGATGGGCATGGCTAAAAATGAGGTGTACTAGACAGAAATTGAACACAGATCTCCGGCATGGAAAGTGAGGATTCTACCACAGAACCATCACTGTCCTCTTGGAAAACTTACTGACTTTTTTAAAAAAAACAAAAACCTGAGATTAAATTGTGGTCAGTTGCTGAAAGTTTAATGCTTTCCCAACTCTTCATGTATTTTGCATATCATCAGACTTAATGTTAAACCACAAACACCATAAAAATGAACATATATTCTCTAGAGATAAAGACAATTAAAACAGATTAGAAATCCATTTGTATTTACCTCCCAATTTTTACTTTAAAGATGAAATATTGGTTAACAGCATGAGTTGTTGTTAGGTGCCAGCAAGTTGGTTATGACTCATATGGACTTGACACTATGTACAACAGAACAAAGCATTGCCTGTCCTGCTCCATCCTCACAACTGTTGTTACATTTGAGCCCATGGTTGTTGCCACTGTGTCAATCTCTAGTTAGGGGCATTCCTTTTTGTTGCCGACCTGCACTTTACCCACCAAGATGTTCTTCTTCAGGGACTGGTCCAACATGATAACATGTCCAAAGTGTGAAAGACAAAGTTTCACCATCCTGACTTCTGAGGAGCATTCTGGCTATACTTCTTCCAAAACAGATCTGTTTGTTCTTCTGACAGTTTATGGTACTTTTGATATTCTTCTCCAACACCATAATTCAAACACATCCATTCGTCTCTGATACATAAGGTCTTCCTTATTTATTGTCTAACTTTCACATGCAAATGAGGTGATTCAATATACCATGGCTTGGGTAAGGCATACCTTAGTCCTCATCCTGACATCTTTGCTCTTGAAAGCAGAGAACACAATAAAAATATTTACTTTAAAGAGGTCTTGTGTAGAAGATTTGCCTAATGAAATATGTCTTTCTGATTTATTGACTGTTGCTTCCATGAGTGTTCCAGAATACCTATTCTTTGCAGTGTTATCCATAGTTTGTCATGATCTACACAAATAAAGCATAAGTATCTTTCTTGTATTCTGGTCTTTAAGCCAAGATCCATCTGACATCAGCAATGATACCCCTTGTTCCAGGTCCTCAGCACTGGAAGTAGTTTTAATGAAAACTACCTCTGCATTTCTGGATGTATATCCAATCTAAATAGCCAGCACCACTAATTGTTTCCATACTGCAAACCTATTCTTGTGATTCAGAACTCACTTAAAACAACTAAAGAATAAGAATAGAAAACAATTCAGTGTAGTTCCTAATCAGTGGATAAATGAGCTTAATATTTAAACTTTGGTGAAAAACTACAAAAATTCCTTACATTTATATTAAACAATGATCACTATTATTAACACATTAAAATACTGTTTACTCTATTTTTTTAAATGCTTCATTGTGAATTATGTGATAGTTTACATGGGAAGACATTAGCTTCACATTGATCCTGTCGTATATCATTTCCTTGTCATGGTTACAGTCCCCTCCATGTATCATCCACCAACCAAAGGGTATACCCTACAAGCCTGCCCCCCAGGCTGCACTTAGCACCTCTTCCTCTTCAGGTCCCAAGTCCCCAGCTGCTCCATCTCCCCATGTCATCGTCTCTGCCTCCATCCCTGGCATCACTGCTTCTCTGGGTAGGGTTCTGTTCTCCGCTTTTCTCCCTTGATGGTCCCAGGGACCTCTGTTCCTAGACTGCAAAGTTAATCACTCCCAGCCCTTTGCCACAAAATGTCTATCTTTGCATTTCCAGCCCTTACAATCAGTCCTGATAGCAATTATTCACTATTGTATCGCATGAGACCTATCCGCATCTCCTTTCATCAGCCCCGACTAGACAGAATGGATACTACTCAGTGGAGATTCTACCTTGCTCCACGTCATCTGGATCTAGGTTCCTTCTTGAAAGCTTGTAAGCCAGTCACTTTTTGCCTCTGTAGTCCCCCCATTCTCGGTAGCCAATGCCCAAGATTCCCATCCCTGTCCACTCCGTGTGCGGAAGAGGTGAGAATGGTCCTCGCTGTGAAAATTTGTTCCCTCTTTTGAGCTACTGCTTCCGTAGGTGTATGTCAAGTTCATCAAATTGTGTCAGATTATTTTTTTTTTTTTCCCTCGTCTTTCTTCTTCTGGCTGAGCTTTGATCATCCAGTCATTGAAGCCAGGATAAGTGGGTATTATCTGCAATTGTGGGTATACTTATGCATGTACCCTCTCTTCTTATCAGCTGGACACTTCATTCTCCACTGTAGTCCTCTGTGGCTATGTCGCTGATTCTGGATCCAAGAGTCCCCTGGACTTGCCACACTGCTGGTCAACCAAGTCTCCATCCAGGTTCACAGGAGTCTATTGAGCATTGTAGGGCTCAGCTCGTAGCTTCATTCCTACTTTTCCCTCACTTCCCTTTATCAGTGACCAATCAGGGCGTATATTCCCATTAAGTCTTAGTCTTAGAAGGGGGTTTGTGCTGAGGGAGACCCAACCACTTGCCTTGATGTCTCCTAGGCAAGCCACTTGTTTTTTCTTGAAGTAATCAGTCAGTCTGCCTATATTGTTTTGTATTTTTCCTGTCAGTCTTTCTTTCAGGAAGTATCTTTTGTTCTTCTGGCCACTCCAGGATGGTCTGCTAGTCATTTCAAGTGGAAATTTCCCCTCAGAAGATTCTGGATGCTGTTCAGGATTCCTTCTATGGTCTTGTGTAATGCAGAGGAAGTCTTCTTCACTGGGCATGTTGTAGCCCCATTTTCTATATTCCAATCAGTTATAGGCAGAAGACGGACTTACAAGCTTTCTATGGTGGTATTTCTGGCTATTCCTTTCTCTCTCCCTCCAGTGTCTATTTTATAGTGGTACATCAGGGAAACCAAGATTCAAAAGACAGCCAAGCATCTTAACATTATTTCCCCCACTTCCCCCATTCAAACCATCTCTCAATCTCTATATCCCAGAGCCCTGTTGTTCCAAGTTTGTCATGCATCAGTATTTGCCTCTGTCCCACTTTAGCTTCACATTCATCCTATCGTACTTCATTTCATTGCAATGATTACAATACCCTCCATGCATCATCATATAACCAAAGGATACACACCACAGGTCCGCACCCGCACCCGCACCCCCACCCCCACCCTGGCTATCAGCAAAGAGCTCCTCTCCCTCCCTGAGTCCCATGTCCCCAGCCACTCCATCTGTCCACGCCATCATCTCTGTCTCCACACCTGGCCTCACTGCGTCTCTGGGTAGGGTCACACTTTCTGCTCTTCTTGCTTGATGGTCCCAGGGACCTCTGCTCTTAGGCTGCAAAATCAATCTCCCCCTTTTGCCAAGAAAAAAAAAAAAAAAAAAAATCTCTACATTTCCAACCTTCACAGTTAATCCTGGCTGGCAGGTATTCACTGTTGTACCACAAGAGTCTTATCCCCATTTCCTTTTGTCAGCCCACTGCCAACAGTTTGGAAATCATTCAGTGGAGGCTTTGCCTATCCCTGCCCTGTCTGGAACTAGGCTCCCTCTTGAAAGCTTGAAAGCCAGTCACTTCTTGCCTTTATGCTCCCCTCCCCCCATTTTGGGTCTGGGTAGTTTCCAGTACCCTCCCCCCAGGGTATTCCAGTCAGTTATAGGCTGAAGACAGGCTTACATGTTTTCTGTTGTGATGTTTCTGGCTATTCCCCACGCCACCCCCAAGTGTCTATTTCACAATGGTAGGCAAGGGAAACCAAGATTCAAAAGACAGCCAAGCATCCTAATAGTATTCCTCTTTCAAGCCATGCCTCAATTCCTGTATCCGGAAGCCCTGTTATTCCAAGGTTATGCATACATCATCATTTATCTCTGTCCCACCTAGCCCGTGCAAGCCTGCCCAACCCTTCTCCCATCCTCCTAGTTCTTCTTTTTCCCTTCCCCCTTCTTATGTATTGCCAGCTCCCCAAC
>NW_006408545.1:14276433-14278304 GCF_000296735.1 Chrysochloris asiatica
TTAATTAGGTTATTTGTCTTTTTCTTGTAGAGGTGTTGTAGTTTCCTATATATTTTAGAAATGAGTCCCTGTTTACTCTATTTTTATATTTGATAATTTTCCTGATTATTTCAAAATATTGCTCTGTTACCTCCCTGTGGTGTGATGAATTATCTGTATCTCTTCTAGCTATAGTCTGAAACTTCCACCAAAAACCATTCTGCCCTGCTGTGTCTAGGGAAGAGAAGGTGAGAGCAGATACTGATAGGATGATTTCAGATGTTAGCAGAGTTCATTGTAATCATGAAAACTTGAAACTCTAGCATGGGGTTAAAAGGAGCCATCTCAGAAACAAGACGGAGGAATCTTACTTCCATCAAAGAAGAGCTGAGAGTGGAGAGCATTGTTTGGATGATGAGCTCCTTGTGTATTGAAACTCCTTGACCCATGAAAACTCAACTGTGACACTGGAGGAGTGACAGAGAAGCAGCAGCAGCAGAACCAAGAACCAGAGGATGAGATAGAGCAGTGAACTTCCCAGCTCACAGACAAAGTAAAGCAGAGTGACTTTGGGTAGGAAGCTTACTTGCAGAGTAGGTTGGTTCCAGGCACTTCACTGGGGGATCTAGTTTTGCTGATCCAGGGCTAGAGCCTTCAAGCTGTGGTTTATGGTGGAAGTGGTGTGTCCTGAGGACATTTATCAGCAGCTGACTGGAACAACTCTGTCCTGAGCATTTCTGACCCAAAAATTTAACCTGTTAATTTCTCTACTAAACCACATAACTCTGAGAATGGTGTTTGAGATCTGTGTGGCCATTACAATGAATTATTGAACCCAGTTAAGTAGAGAGAGCTCTGAGAGGAATGGTTAATGCCACATGCTTCGTATTTTTACAGCCCCAAATATTCATTACATAATATGTATAAGAATATGTTTTGAAAAACTGTCTTTCAAATCTATAACTATAGTACAAATAGCACTATTAAATAGAAATAGAATTTGAGCCACATATGTAATTTTAGCTTTTGTAGTTGTTGTTGTTGCATGCTCTTGGGTTGGTTCCTAACTCATAATGACCCTGTATAGGGTTTCTGAGGAGCTTCTAGTGAGACTGTACATCCAACCTTGCAGTTCAAGCCAACCTTGCAATCCAATGCTTATCCTACAAAACCATTTGTAGTCATTGTTGTTATTGTTGTTGTTAAGTGCTGTCAAATCAGTTCTAACCCATAGCGACCCTGTATAGGGTGCCTGAGGAGCAACTGATAAGCTTGAACCACCAACCTTGAGGTTCAAACTGACCAATTATAGTAGATACATTTTTAAAAGTGGAGAGAAACAGGTACAATTAATTTGAATAATACATTTTATTTAATCAAATATATTCCAAATATTAGTTCTGGTGGTGCTGTAGGATAAGCATTGAACTGCTTAAGCAGTTGCTCCTTAGAAAAAAAAATGAGGCTTTTTTCTCACTAAAGATTCTGTTAAATGCTGTAGAGTCAGTTCCAATATACATAGGGATCCTTATATAGGGTCACTATGGAGTGTCTAGTAGGTTTGAACCACTGACCTTTAGGTTAATAATTCAGTGCTTATCCTACAGTGCCAGACCAGGAAATTTACAACCTGAGAAATCCTATACAGTATCTCTAAGACTAGGAATTAACTGTAAGGCAACTAACAAAAACAGCAGCATTCCAAATAGTGTCATTTTAATATGTAATTTATATTTAAAATATTGAGATATATTACATTTTTTAATACTAAGTCTTCAAATCTTTCATGCTTACAGCACATCTGATGTTAGAGTAATCACATATGACTAGAGGATACCCTATTGGGTTGTGCAGTCCTTAAAATCTTAAACTTGGAAATCATATTTGCTGAA
>NW_006408545.1:14278819-14285331 GCF_000296735.1 Chrysochloris asiatica
TTGGAGGTCTTCCTCTCTCTTTCTCTGACCCTCCATCTTACCCAGCATGACATCCTTCTCCAGCGACTGTTCCCTCCTGACAATAAGTCTAAAGTATGAGAGAGGACGTTTAGCCATCTTGGCCTCCAAGGAGCACTCTGGCTGCACCGAAGCAGCGAGATCTTCGAAGCAGCGAGATCTTTTCTTAGGGTCCATCAATTCCCTCTGGCCTAATTTTGTATATGCTTTTATGAAAGTTCTCAGTTTGTTTGCTCTCTAAATCAGTCTCACCAAGTAGACCTTTCCGTAACCCTAGATCAGCCTAAGCACTTACTTGGCATTTCTGCTCTGGAACTAGGAATACTACTAACTGCATATAGCCACGATGACTGGGGCCATCTAAATGTATTGCTTCACCCTAAGCTAGGTCCTCATTACAAATTAAAGTAATTGCATTAATTCCTAGTCAGATCTACTTTCCATTCCCTCAGCAGATAGTCGAAACTTGAAATCAGTCTCCATTATCTTGTCTCTGTTTGTTCTCCCAATCTTAGTTGATAGTCAAGGTCCCTACTTCAGAGAAAAATAAAAGTACTCAAACATGAATAATAGACGTCCCCCTGCTGGACTCCTGGTATGGCACTGGAGGATAAGCAATGTGAACCACGAGCTCAGCAGTTCAAATCTACCAGCTTCCCCATAGAGGGTCACTATATGTCAAAAATTACTTGACAGCACTTAACAAAAAAAACAGCAAGCTCTTCATGCCTTTCCATCTGAGATTATTCTCAGAGTCTGTTTTAGGAATAACCATAGGTATTTAATTTCTCCTTCATATTTGAGTTCCGAGAATGAGAAAATTTTTGTTATTTGTTGTTTTGTACCATCGAGTCAGTTCTGACTCATAGCAACCCTATATAAACTTTCCAAGGAACTGCTGGTGGGTTTGAACTTCCTACCTTGAGGTTAGCAGCTCAGTGCTTATCCTATAACGCCACAGCAAGAGCAAAATTTAGGGGTATAAAATTTGATGAGTTTAACATACTACATAAAACCAGTCTTAGTAACAAAGCTACTAAGATGGGAATTGCATATACTGAGCTATGCTGCACAGGCCAGGCCAACTGTATTTTAGGATCCCAGGTTCAGTTTTCTTGTAGCATATCTCCTTACCCCTAATGAATGGCCCACTCCATTATTTGAGACACTTCCTCATTCTTACAGGCCTCTGTGTGTTGTAATGTTGAGATTCCTAATGCTACTCATAGCCGCATTCTCTCCAAAATGTGTTGCACTAAGAGGTTTCAAAGAAGACACACACACACACACACAGACAGACATTGTTTAAAGAAATAAAATTCAACCTAAGGCCTATGTACTAAATTGAAATTCACGTCTTGTACATCATACAAGTGCTCAGAGACACACGACGTCTTGAGCTATTAGTGAATTATCTTGCCAGCTATAAGTGAATTATCTTGTCAAGAAGTTTAAATGTTCTAAACATGGCCATTAACAGCTTCTCTCTGACCTCCAAACACCTCTACTCCTGTAATACCCTAGAGTAATGTCAGAAAGTCCATCTTTGCTTCTTTCTAGACCTATAATTAATTAAAGTTTCTGAATTTTTATAAGTTTTTTTGTATATATATATTTGATGTTGTTGTTAAGTGCCATCAAGTTGGTTCTGACCCATAGAAACCCTGTATAAGGTTTCTGAATAGCAGCTGGTGGGTTTGAACTGCCGACCTTGTAGTTGGCAATCAAGTGCTTATCCTATATTGTGAAATTCTGTGAAGTCTGTTTGGATTCACAGAAACCCTGTATAGGGTTCCTGAGGAGTGACTGGTGGTTTTGAACTGATGGCCTTATTAGCAGTTCTGTGCTTATCTTATAGTGCCATATGAGGATATATATATATATATATATATATACATGATATGATTATGGGGATTTTATAAAGTTCATTTTAAAAATCCATTATCATTTAATTCCATTTTCCCACAAATTCTTTGAAGCTTCCTTGTACAAGTGTGCATGTATGTGTGTCTACACATGTGACTAGGTAGGTAGATAGACAGATAAACATACACATTCTCATATACACACATAAACATGCTTTTGTGTGCTGCTGAATCGAGTCAGATTCATATTGATCTAAGAGGAAAGAGTTGAACCACCCATAGGATTTCACAAGATGTAATCTATATGAAGAGTCCTGGTGTGGCACTGTGGGTTAATGCACCAGACTGAAAAGCTGTTTGATCTGCAAGGTTGGAAATTCAAGCTCACCAGCATCTCCTAGGAAACCCTATACAGGATTGCTATGGGTCGAAACTGATTCAAAAGCACTTAACAACAACAAAAATCTATATGAGAGGAACTCTGGTAGCATAGTGGATTATGAGCTTAATTGCTAACTGTAAGGTCAGCAGTTCAAATCTACCAGTTGCCCCGCTAGAGAAAAATGAGACTTTCTGCTCCTGTAAAGATTTAGTCTCAGAAACCCTATACAGGCTGCTGTGAGTCAGAACTGATTCCACGGCACATAACAACTACCACCACCAATCTATAGGAGTTTTCTGGTATAGCGTAAGTACTGGACTGCTAACCAGAAGGTTAGCAGTTCAAACCCCCCAACTGCTCCTCAGAAACCCTATAGAGGGTCACCATAAGTCAGAATGACTCGACAACACACAATAACAATAACAGTCTACATGGAAGCAGATTGTCAAGTCTTTTTTCCTGTGGAGCCTCTGGGGAGTTTGAACTGCTGACTCTGCTGACCCTTCAGTTAGTAGCCATGTGCTTGACCATTGTGACACCAAGGATATACATATACACATATAGATGTTGTTGTTATTAAGTGCTGTTGAATTGATTCCAACGCAGAGTGACCTTACGGAGTTTTCAAGGGGTGGCTAATGGGTTTTTTGATCCACCAACCTTGTGGTTAGCAATGTCCAAGTTTTATGCTACAGCACTATAACAGGACTCCCTACATACATACATACACATATAGAGTCCTGGTATGGCATTGTAGGATAAGCACTGGACTTCGAATCTCAAGGTCGAAAGTTCAAACCCACCAGCTGCTCCTAGGAAACCCTATTCAGGGTCGCTATGAGTAGGAACTGACTTGATGGCACTTACTAATAACAATGTATATATACATACATATATATGGGAGTTTGTGGGGAAACTCCATTATAGTTTAATTCCATTTTTCCATGAAGTGTTTGACCCCTTGCATAAAATGACATTAATCATCCCTCCCATGACACGCTCTATTCAACGGGGTTTGGCAATTCATCGTACTGGTCACACAGAACTCAGACATCATACAGTCAGGATAGCCTCGCTTCAAACATGCCCACAAGCAGGCCTCTCTGCTTCGCCAATGTTACAAAGCTCTTATAGGACTGCTGATAAACACTGGCAGGGCACACCACCCACTGTAAACCTCAGCCTGAAGACACTCAGTTCTAGTTCCATGGTTCAACAAACCTAGCTCCTCCAATTAATTGCCTGGAGGCACTCTACAAGCAAATCTCCTGCCCAGTGTTACTCAGTTTTACTCGCTCCAAGGACTGAGAAGCCCACTACTCTTCTCGGGCTCTGGCTCTTGGTTTTGCTGCTACTGCTCCTCTCCACTCCTAGTGTCACAGCTTTCTGTCCCTGGGCCAAGGAAGTTTAATGCACAGGGATCTCAGAGTCCAAAGGACACACTCTGTTCCTGGTTCTTCTCTGCTGGTAATAAGATCCTCTCTCCTGCTTCTGAGATGATTTGTTTTATATAAATGCTAAAGCTCCATGTTTTTACAATTACAATGAACTCGGTTAACAACCACAGCTGAATCATGTCATCCTATCAGTATCTCTTCCCACCTTCTGTTACCCAGACCCAGTAGGGCAAATGCATTGTTTAGGGTTAGTTATAAACTATGGCTAGGCGAGACATTTAATAATTCATTCATACATGTACGTGTGTTGGGGGGTGGGTATATATGTGTATAGATAGGATTAACAATGTTGCATCTCACTCTAGTATTCCCTGTGTATCAATTGTCACTGTAATTTTTTTTTTTTCATACTTCTAACATACATTGTGGTGCTATGGATTAATGCACTGGACTGCAAGATTGGTTTGAACTGCAAGGTCAGTGGTTCAATCTTACCAGTTGCTCCTCAGAAACCCTATACAGGGTTGCTATGTGTCGAAAATGAGTCTATGACACTTCACAACAACAGCACCAAACATTGGGAGTCCTGGTGTGGTGCTGCAGGATAAACACGGGACCACAAGGTCAGTTTGAACCACAGATAAGTGGTTCAAACTCACCGGTCACTACTCATAAACCTTATACAGAGTCCCTATGAATCCAAACTGAATTGATCACACTTAACAACAGTAAACATTGAGTAGACACTTTTCTAAGCACTTCATTGACATTAATTTATTCAATGTTCACCACTATACTAAAAAGTAGGAAACATTATTTTCTCCATTTTACAGATTAATTAACTGAAGCACCTATAGATTAATTTAAAAGCTATACTCTTAGTAGGTGATGAAGCTCTGATCCAAACCCAGGTATTTTGATGCTATAACTTGTACTCCCAATCACTATGCCATACTGAGATGTAAGTTCATCTCAGATCACATAGCACATTTAGTGACACTTACAGCAATAAATGTGCTGTGTGGTCAGAAATTGGATCCTAGACCAAAGAAAGGCCATTGGTATGATAATTGGCAAAATTTTAGTAGGGTATGTAGAATAGGTCACAGTACTATACCAATGCTTATTTCCTGATTTTGATAATTGTTCTGTCTGCAGGAAAAGCATAGGAAATTATTTGTAAATCTGGAATTATTTATAAATCTGGAAGTGTTCCTTGGCCTTTCTTTTTCTTGACAGTTCACCCCAGTAATTTAATTGACTGTCAATTTGAGTATACAAAATAATTCTGATATTGGGAAAATTGAACTTTAATCAGTGGGAAGTCCTCCAAACATACTACAAAAACACAGTGTGGATATATATCAAAAACTGTATGTATCAGGACACATACGTGGCCTCTGAAGATGAATCATGGGCAGTAACTTTAGGACGACTGGGAAAGTTCCCCCACCAGCCTGCATATCCTTCCTTCACCATCTTTTTCAGAGCACTATTGGTCTATAGTAAACTAGACAAACATTTTATTCTGTTAGGTAATCTGTATGGATGTAATTTAAGCATTTTCTGCCCTGTAACAATTATTCTTAAGACATATGAAGTAATTTTGTTTGTTTCCCTATTTATATTTTTCCTGAGCATTCTGTTAATTTGGCTACAGATGAATTGCCTTATGGACAGAAACCATATTTATAAATGCCATATTTCTAAGGTGATATATGATGTTTAATGTCTCTATGTTTTATAATCTAAATTTAAATATAGTAATTCTCCAGGTACAGATTATTATCCTCTGCTTTTATTTCCTGGACAATCAAAGCAAAATATATGCAGTTAGCTGATGTTGACTATGTGAGCAATGCTGATAACACGAGAATTTTTTTTTCAGGGCACTTTCTAAATACTTAATGGAGTAGCACAGACAAAGGGGAGAAGGAAGAGCCTCTGTTAAATATTATATAACTCATGTAGTATAAATTTTTGTTAAGTGCGGTCAAGTTAGTTCTAACTTGTAGAGACCTTGTATATGATCTCTGAGGAGCAGCTGGTGGGTTTGAACTGTGACCTTGCAGTTTGAAGTTCAGTGCTAATCCTCCAGTGCCACACTAGAAGTCCAGTGTAAACTTTGTTGTTGTTATTAAGTGCTGTCAAGTTGGTTTCAACTCACAGCGACCCAGTATAGGGTGTCTGAGGAGGACCTGATGGGTTTGAACTGCTGACCTTTTGGTTCACAGTCCAGTGCTGATCCTACAGCTCCACACCAGGAGTCTCCAGTGTAAGATGTTGTTGTTGTTACGTGCCATCGAGTTGGTACCGAATCATAGCCACACCGCTGGGTGCAGGGAAACAAGGCTTTCTCACACAATTCAGTAAGAAATTACACCATTTCACCACTACGATTATTCTCAGTTCACAATGTGCCTTCTCACACTTGACCATGGATGTTCTCATTCATGGATCAAAATCTTTTACTCTGTGTTTGCCATATTACACTGGTAATTCTTTGTAAAGCACTAGTATTCCTCACACTTACTGGCCTTAAAATTTTTTATACTCTTAAAATTAGTGAGAACTCCAAAGAAATATGCTTTATGTTGATAATATCTATCAGTATGTAATGTACTTGAAATTGAAACTGAGAGTCTTTAAAGGCCATTATTTCACTTTAAAATAACAATAATAATCCCAGGCAAATAATACCTTCTGATTATCATGAAAATAGTTTAGATCTCATAGATCCTCCTGAGATGGTCTCAAGGACTGCAATGGATTCCAAAATTACATTTATAGAGGAAATTCTCTGTGGGGGAGGGATTGAAAACTCACAGAAGCTGCGTTCACAGAACACCA
>NW_006408545.1:14287521-14288349 GCF_000296735.1 Chrysochloris asiatica
GCAAGAAGGCAATAGGGAGACATATACAAAACCCTACAAGAAAAAGCTGCCAACCCAGAATTGTCTATTCAGAAAAACTATCAATCAAATACAATGTTGTAATCAAAACATTCCAGGATGAACAGAATCTAAGAGATTTTATCAAAACCAATCTAGCACTTCAAAAAATCCTAAAGGGAGTTCTTTGGACTGAAAATCAACAAGAACAGACAACAACCAAAGATTAACAAGTGTGGCAACACCACCTAGAACTCAGTCGACAGCAGAGTCCAGAACCGAACAAAACTACAACAACAAATTCAAAAGAGCTGGGATGTCAGCTGAAGATCAAATTAATATTAATGTCAAAGAAGGGATAAATGTAGGAACAGAGATCCAGGTAGTGAGGATGTCAGGTAGATTACAGAATACAACAGATTCTCTTAAATGGAGAGAAAAGTCAATAGACTATAAGGTAAAAACAAAGTTATTACTTCACAACTTACCATGAAAATGAACTTACAAGCAGAACAAGCAAACATGAAAACAAAGAAGAAACTGACAAGAAATAGCATAAAAAAAACACAAACTCAGTACAAGAAGGCATACTGAACAAAGCAACGAACAGCACTACCAAAAATTAATATAATGGCAGCAATTAATTCATACCTATCTGGTAGCATAGTGGTTACAAATCAGGCTGCTAACCTCAAGGTCGGCAGTTTGAAACTACCAGCTGTTCCGCAGTAGAAAGATGAGGCATTCTGCTCCCCTAAAGATTTATAGCCTTAGAAATCCTGTGCAGGGTCACTATGAGTCGGAACCCACTCCACGGTACTTAACAACAAC
>NW_006408545.1:14290764-14291566 GCF_000296735.1 Chrysochloris asiatica
AACATAAAAAAAATGGTGCTGAGAGGACAATTTATTGCGATAAATACACACATCTAAAAAGAAGAAAGAACCAAAATTAACACATTAACACAGCATCTCCAACAATTAGAAACTGACCAACAGAGGGAACCTACAGTCACCAAAAGAAAAGAAATAATAAAGATAAGAGTAGAAATAAATGAGACAGAAAAACTATAGAAAGAATCAACAGGACAAGAAGCTGGTTCTTTGAAAGGATTCATAAAACTGACAAACCATTGGCAAACCTAACCAAAGAAAAGAGGGAGAAGACACGAATAACTTACATTAGAAGCCATACGGGCGATGTCAAACAGAACCAAACAAAATCAAAAGGATAATAATAGAATGCTATGAGGAGTTGTACTGTAACAAATTCGAAACTTAGAAGAGATGGATGCATTTTTAGAACACAACCTACTAAAACTTACACAGAGTGAAGTAGAAAACTTGAACAGACCCATAACAATAGAATGAATTGATAAGGCCATCAAAAAGCTCACAACTAAAAGAAGTCCAGGCCCAGACGGCTTCACTGGCGAGTTCTACCAAACATTCCGGGAAGAGCTGTCACCAATTCTACTCAAATTATTCCAGAATATAGAAGAAGATGGAAAACTTCCTAGTACTTTTTATGAAGCAAGCGTAATCCTAATCCCAAAACCAGGGAAGGACATCACTAAGAAAGAAAACTACAGACCAATATCCCTCATGAACATAGATGCAAAAATTCTCAACAAAATCCTAGACAACAGAATCCAGCAGCATATCAAAAAAAAAATAA
>NW_006408545.1:14294050-14295452 GCF_000296735.1 Chrysochloris asiatica
TCTTCCTCTTTTTCTCTGACCCTCCACCTTACCAAACATGATATCCTTCTCCAGCGACTGGTCACTCCTGACAATATGTCCAAAGTATGAGAGACGAAGTTTGGCCATCTTAGCCTCCAGGGAGCACTCTGGCTGCACTTCTTCCAAAAAATAATAACTATAAATGTCAAAATCTAGGTCTTTACTTCAACGGATTATCTTATAACTACTTCCCCAAACTGTTTACAGGTTTAAAATTGGTTTGACAAATCTGGGTGCTTCAGTGTCAATTAATAATCAAAACAAATTTTGGTTTTAGGAGGTTTTTAAAAATATATTTTAGCTTTTTTTGTTTTTGTTTTTTCTTATAATGCTTTCCCAACCTAATTGGGAAGCATACTAATGAGAATTGTGGTTACAAATGACAAAAACGCATCTCAAACTATTTTAAGACAAAAATAGTGTTCATTGAGTGGGTACTAAACCGATTGTTTGAATTGAGGAAGAAATGCAGAAGTTAAGACAGTTTGGGGATTGCATTATGGACTCAAACATTGGGACAATGCCTGTCTCTTTGTGCCTCTTATTTGTTTCTGTACCTCACCTTGAATTCTCTCTACTGTTCATTTATCTTCTCAGATTTCATCTTTACAAGAGTTATGACCACCAGCAGCTCTAGAGTTCCGTCCTTACTATGCCAACAACACAGAGAAAAAAGAATTTAACATTCAAACCCCATTTAAAGAAAATATTGATAAGGACTCTTATTAGTCCATTTCAGGTTATATACCCGTCCGCAGGAGAAAGATGAGGCTTTCTGCTCCCATAAAGATTTACAGCCTCAGAAACCCCGTACAGGGTCGCTATGAGTTGGAACCGACTCCACAGCACATAACAACAACAACAACAACAACAACAACAACAACCCATCCCTTAAACCAAGTCATAAGGTAAGGAATTCTGATTGGACAAGCCTAGATCACATGGCCATCTTTAAAATGAGAAGAGGAGCAAACAGGCAGGTAAGTTATCCCCAGCACTATTGGTTAGAGTCCAAGAGGAGAAGGTTCTCCAGGAAAAGTCAAAGCTATATCTAAAGGAATAGGATAAAATGAAATATATCAACTACAAAATGCTGACTTTGAAATTAATTATTATCTTAGTGATTTAGTGCTGTATAACAGAAATGTCACAGATGAGTAGCTTTTGCAAACAGAAATTTATTCTCTCACAGTTTAGGAGGCTTGTAGTTGTTAGATTGTTGTTAGGTACCAGCGAGTCGGTTTTGACTCATAGCCACTGCATGCAGAATGGAACAAAAGGACCACCATTTGGTCCTTTACCGTCCTCACAATTGTTACGTTTCAACCCATTACTACTTTCACTGTGTCAGTCCATCTCATTGAGGGGCTCTCTCTTTTTC
>NW_006408545.1:14295882-14297237 GCF_000296735.1 Chrysochloris asiatica
AGAATGAAGACTTTGACATCTTCAATCATTTCTCCATTTATCATGATCCACTTATTATTTATTATTGGTCCACTTGCTAGGATTTATGCTTTCCTTACATAGAGGTGCAATTTATGTTGAAGGCTGTGGTCTTTGATCTTCATCAGCACTTTTAAGTCCTCTTGGCTTTCAGCCTACAAGTTGTCTCATCTGCATATCACAAATTGTTATGAGTCTTCCTCCAATCCTGATACCACATTCTTCTTCATATAATCCAGATTATCAGTTATTTTTTTTGCTCAGCATACAGATTAAATAAGCATAGTGAAAGGATACAACCCTGATTCACATCTTTCAGATTTTAAACAATTCAGTATCTTCCTGTTCTGACTGAATAACTGACACTTGGTCTAAGTACAGGCTCCTCATAAATACCATTAAGTGTTCTGGAATGGCCATTCTTCACAATGTTATACAGAGTTTGTCATAATTTGCACAGTAAAAAGCCTTTGCATAGTCAATAAAGCACAAGAAAACATCTTTCTGAGATTCTTTGCTTTCAGCCAATATCCATCTGAGTCCATAAGGTTATCCATAGTTGTATGTCCTCGTCTGAATCTATCTTCAATTTCTGGTAGCTCCCTCATATAATGTTGCAATAATTTTTAGTTACTTCAGCAAAATTTTACTTGCATGTGATATTAGTGATATTGTTCAATGACTTGTGCATTCTTCTGTGTCACCTCTCTTTGTAATGGATATAAAATATGGATCTCTACCAATCAGTTGGTCAGGTAACTGTCTTTCAAATTTCTTTGCAGAGATAAGTGAGCACCTACAATTCTTCTTCAGTTTGTTAAAAGATTTTAATGTGTTTTTCATTAATTTCTGGAGTCGTGTTTTTCACCAATGCCTTTTGTATAACTTCGACTTCTTTCTTCACTTCTATTGGTTCTTGATCATATGCTACTTCTTGAAATGGTTGAATATTGACCATTTCTTTTGTTACAGTGACTGTATATTCCTCCCATTGTATTTTGATGCTTTCTGCATCGTTCAATATTTTGCCCAGTATTTCAAATTGAGGCTTGGGTTTTTTCCTTTAGTTTTTTTCAGCTTGGGAAATGCTAAGTGTGTTCTTTCCTTTTGGTTTTCTAACTTCAGGTCTGTGCACATTTCATTAGAATCTGCAACTTTGTCTTCTTGATACACCCTTTGAAATTTTCTGTTCAGTTCTTTTACTTCCTTATTTCTTCCATTTGCTTTAGCTGCTCTATGCTGAAGAGCAAGGGTCACAGTCCTTTCTGACATCCATTTTGGCCTTTCTTTTTTCCCTTACTGATCTTTTGCTTTCTTCCTATATGATGTTCTTGATG
>NW_006408545.1:14298002-14307849 GCF_000296735.1 Chrysochloris asiatica
CAAAACAGATCTAGGTTCTATTATCCTAAACTTTATATATCCTATAACGTTATCCTATAACTAGCAACATTGATTTCAAGATAGATCTTAAAATGTTCTTTTTTTACGATGAATGTAGCCCCATTTCTCTTCAGTTTGTTGTTCCTGACATATTAAACCATATGCTTGCCTGATTCAAAATGGCCAATACCATTTCAGTTCACTAATGCATAAGATACTGATCTTTAAGCATTCCATTTCATTTTTGACTCCTTACAATTTTCTTTGATTCATAATTTGTACATTCCATATTCTGATTATTAATGGATGTTTGCAGTGGTTTCTACTAATTTTGAGTTGTACTCCAGCAGCAAATGAAGAACCCAAAAGCTTTATTCCATTCATGTCACTGGGATCAACTCTACTTTGAGGAGGCAGCTCTTTCCCAGTCATATTTTTAGTGTCTTCCCACTTGAGGGGCTCATCTTCTGGCACCATATCTGAAGATATTCACTGCTATTCATCAAGTTTTACAAAGGCTAAACTTTTGAAAACAGTCCTTCTCTCTCCTTCTTCCTAGTCTTATTCTAGAAGCTCAGGTGAATCTTGTCTACCATGGGTGACTCTGTTGGTATTTAAAATACTGGTGTCATAGCTACCAGCATCAAGTAACATGCAAGCTATAGTATGATAGACAGATGAGTGGTGTCTAGAATTTTGATTTCAGAGCACCAACTTTGGAGAAAAGTCCTTGTCTGCTTTCACCATTTGTAGGCCCAGCATTCCTTGGAGATCACTATATGTGTTGGTATCAATATTTCTCTGGATCTTGGAGTTTCACAGTGCAGGCAGGGACCTCAGGCCTAAATGACATGCTCCACTCCTGACTCTTCTTTCTTGGTGGCAGTAGATCCCTTTGAGCACTTTTTCATGCCTAATTTATTTTATATAGCAAGAAATTGACTCAAGATACAACTTTATACCGTGGCTTAGCTCTGACCTCTTTAACATCATGGAAGTCAAGATTTACTACACATAGATAATTGTATCAGATCAGGACTGATCATATTAAATCAGATCATGGAGGTGATAACCTCATATTAGATTTCATCATGAAGGTAATTACTACATTTTAACTGCTAAACCACTGAGAATCCCAGCCAAGTCATATTGACACAAAGCCTTAATTATCACAATTTTATATATTTACTTATACAGTCCCACAGGAGTGCTGCTGTGGTGCTGAGGGTTAATGCGCTGCACTGCAAAGTAGGTTTGAACCACAAGGTCGGCTGTACAAGCTAACCAGTCACTCCTTGGAAACCCTATACAAGGTCGCCATGGGTCGGAACCTACTCAACGGCACTTAACAACAACAACAATGTGCAGTCCCATCAGATCTTTTTTTCTTCTTCTTCTTCTTTCTGAAAATAAGGAGTATGTTTATTTTATTCACCATTTCACAACAACTAACTTACAAATTCTGGTATGGGACTATAGAATATGAAGTGGACTGCTAACTTCAAGGTTGGCAGTTCAAAGCCACCAGAAGCTTCCTGGAAACCCTTTACAGTGTCACTATGTGTAGGAACAACTGAAGGGCAAATGTGCCAGAATGCTTCCTAAAGACGATATCCTTCAAAATCCTGCACACATGTAGGTTCTCTATGAGTTGGAATTGATTGGACAACAAAGATTTAGGGTTTTATCCTACTACAAAGGAGTCCTGGTGGTACAAACGAGCACTTGGCTGCTAACCAAAAGATTGGTGGTTCAAACCCACCCAGGGGCTGTGCTGGATTAAAGTCCAGAAAATCCAAAGAGGTAATTCTACTCTCTCACATGGCATCACTATGAATTAGAATAAATTAGAATTGATGGACCACAATAACAATCTTGGTGCAATGCTTCCATATCTCTCACCCACCCACGTTCCTCACAGAGGACTAATACCACACTGAATCCTCATGGATCAATTTCATAAGGCATGATTTTCACCAATACCATATCCCAATCAAATTAGACCTTGAAAATAGTTCTATTTCTGGCAGGTGTTATAGTTTTTGCAGTTGCCATATTTTAGAATGCCTCTCTCTCATCCTCTTTTTTCCCCTCCAATTTGAACCTTTTTTTTTCAGTTACGTCTATAAAATTCCACTCCCTTGTGAAGTCATCATCACTTAATGAGCTCTCAGTTACTCCTTTTCCTGCTAGCATTTATATTTGTTGCATGCTACATAAATCTATATCACTGCAATTCATGTGCATTAGATAGGCTGACTAAGGAAAACCCAGCCTTGGTCAGGCATTTATATGTTTGTGAATATATTCCCACTTTCTCTTCCATACCCATTCAGTCTATATATCTTTCCATGTATCTACCATAGATCACTGTTATTGCAAGATAGCATACACAACAGTATTGCCTCTAGTCTCTTTAACTCTTTCACTCTTCATCATTCATCTGTCAATCTCCCCCCTTTTATATAACCCATTACCCAAGTTAACAAATGTCTAAGCTCTAGTCAGTGAAAACCCATAAGCTGTCTCCATCTTTTTTGCATCATTCTGAATAATGCTGTGTGCATATATGGATGTGCATATATTTCTTTTTCCATGAACATTTTAAAGTCTCCTTGAATGTATACAATCATTAGAATGCATGTAAAGTATATTTATCCTCAAGGACATTCCTTAAGTACCTAAAAAAAAAAGTTTCTAGAGAAAATACATAAAAGTTGTGTTTTAATTTCTTTTTGGTTTTGTTTTTTCTCTATTGCATCTTACTCAAAAAGAATGCCTTCTTAATCTCTTGCTAACACATCATGTGCTGTACCTCTTCTTCTTCAGCAACCATGCCAAGTCAATCTCCCTAATGATCTGGGTAAGGAAAATCAATGTTAGGCATTTAAAAATAATTATTTTAGGGCAATTTTCTCAGTTTGTGGTATTCCCTGCTTTGGGCCAACAGAAAGCAGATGACATTCTAGCCTGCAGAATTTTAATATGACATGATTCAAGACCATAACAGTATTTTGATCATTTAACTCTAATACATATCCTGGGCTTGTCTTCAGCAACAATCACTGCTATGTAGAACATTTTGTTGGAAGGGAAAGAAAAATCCATTATACTCATTATTCCAAACAGCTCTCATTACTATGAATAAATTTGAAAAGGAGTAAAGGAAATTCTCTCATGAAAAGAACTTACAGAATGCCAGAATTTGCTCATTTAAAATGCTGTGGTCCATAATGTGGTTATAAACTTAGGAAGTATGTAGTCCACAGAGGGGATAGTATGATGAGGCCATGCTCAGTGACTTAAAATGCTGTTTTAAATGCATTGCAGTTCTTGCTGCTATGACTTCCCTGCTTACAGTGGAAGGAAAATTAGGGGTGAAAAAAGCCTGACATTGGTTGCTATGACAGCAAGTGTAAGTTCAAAGAGTGAGTTTGAATTCTGTGGCAAGGCAATGAATTTAGCATCTGCAGGTAAAGAAATGGATTTCCTGTCTTGTGCAATAAATCCACCACAGGAAATGAGCACATTGTAGTCATTTTAGGATGCTTAAAACCCATTTAAGATGAGCAAAGTGGTAGAGAGGATGCATCACACTACCTCAAAGGATTTAGCCCTTTTCCATCAATGTGTTTTCATTCATATTTGTAATGGGGAAGAAGGAATGAATCTTCAACATGAATCTGGTCATTTGAACTTGAAGGTCCCAAAGTGATGATGGCACGGCACACGTTTGTCCTCTGGGTCTTAGGGAAGCTCTGACAGCTAAAAACCTGCTTACTCTTCAGGAGGTCATTTCACATAAGGAAGTTTGATCCTTGCTGAGTCTCTCATTCTTACCCCTGTCCACATAAAGTCATCTTTCAATGGGGCTTCCTATTACTACTACAAGATTTCCTCCTCCCCCTCAAAAAATGGTTTCATATTTTTATCACTGGTCCGCTTAGTTAGACATTTAGCAAACCATTTCCCAAATGAATGTCTATTTAAATTGCATAAATAATTTAAATTTTACAATTTACTAAATCAAGGAAGAAACAAAATATATAGTTTAGAATATATGAAAGCTACATGGATAATCCCATTTAAGCAATTCTCTCTTATAGGTACAATGGAAACTACCTAACTGGGATAATGTGTGGTTTATATAAATCACTTAGTACCAGTGCTAGAATAATTTGGTATGAGTGCTGCAACAGACCTAATCAAAATTTAACAGCAAAAATGTTTATTTTTTTACTGGTCACCCTGTTTGACATGGGTAAAGAATGTTTTGTATCTTGTAGCTTTACTATCTGGAGCGCTTGATTTCCAAGATTGACCTGAGAAAAGAGGAGAGAAGACTGAAGAGACAGCTTTAGAATTGGCTTCCATTTTCTAACCATATATCGTTTTCCAGAAACCAACCACAAAGTCCAACCTAACTGCAAGAAAATCTAGAAAGCCAAGGTGAACATGAGCATTTTCTACAAATATCATTTTCTAGTAAAAACTTTTCTATTCTTTTTTAAAATTATAGTGACTACTGCTACTAAGAAATATAAACCAAACTTAAATAGAATGACATGGTAACTCCAAATCCCACATAAGAAATGCGTGACCCTAACTGATGGCTGTAGTGAGCCTCTATGTTAACATTCCTTCTCTGATATCTTGATATCTCATTAGTGTCCTCTCAAGGATAAAGGTTCAGAAAGTAATCCCTAGATTCTATTAGAGGAATAACCTAAGCTTCAATAAAACTATTTCTGTGAGGAACAAGAAATAAGGGTAATCACCATGATAGTCTTTCATTGCACTTTTAGACAAAAATAAAAAACTTTTGCATTTCTAGAAGCCTCCTTTTCACTTTTAGAATTAGCATGGAAAGAAGTCCACATAAAAGTGCTAATTAATGTTGCAAATTATCTTCTTATCACTATATGGTCCAGTTACAACATAGTGATATCAGTTAAATTATAATGAAATGCCTTCTCACCATTGTTATTTTTATGTTTGCAGAAAATTAGGGTAGGTAGTCAGAATAAAATAGAGCAGCAAATCAAATACTAGCTGTTTATATTATTTTATTAAACACTAAGTGAAGAATAAAACAAGGCAGAAATCATGGGTTGTGTCAGCCCACTTAGAAAGAAAGCAAAGAAACAGAATTCCCAAATAAAAACTTGGCTGAACCCTTCTGGAAGCCCAACCTGCCTATTGCTTTACAAATTAATTGACTGCAGATGTTACTGTATTTTAATAGCATATTGTACCCAGATCAGAGACTATGCATGGTCCCAGTAGGACAGATGTTTTGTGCAGTCAGTGGAAAATTCAATCAAATAAGCTGTAATTGCAAAAGTAATTAAAGTTTATTACTTACAGTAAATAGACTCAGAAAACTTCAATAGCTAAGGAAAAGCAACTTTTTTCACCAGCACATCAGACAAAATTAAAAAAGGAAGAATTTGATCACATGGGCAAGGCAAATGTAAACATTTGCAAAGATGTAATAAAAGTAAAATTAAAATATTCAGGTATGTTTCTTATAATAACTACTTGGTTTGACAAAGTAATGGGGACAAAATATCATCAATCACAACTTATGACAAATTTTGACATATAATAAACTTCAAAATAGTTATATAATTTCAGAATTGTACCATTGGGGATATTACATAAGAAGTTAAAAATATGGTAGATCTTGCCAGTTTCCTCTAAGGCCATTATCTGGTCTTGTAGAATAACTCTGAAGAATGTTGGGGATTTTTTTTTAATCCTCAAAAATTCAGCAATGCATCACCAAATATGAATTTTGTTATAATCCAAACAACAATGTCATTGTTGTCGTTAATAGTCATTGAATCCATTCTAACTCATGGTGACCCCATGTATGCAGAGTAGAACTGCTCCATAGAACTTTTCAGGCTGTGACCTTTCAGAAGCAGATAACCAGGCCTGTCTTCTGAGGCACTTCTGAGAGGTTCCAAACCATCAACATTTCAGCTAGTATTCAAGAGTTTAGTTATTCACACCTCTCAGGCTCTCGTTGTGTATGAGGGGGGCTTCAAAAGTTTCATGGAAAACTTCAATTACCTTAAATATTATTATGTTTATCAATACTGGAACAATAGTGTTATGCAGACAGATACACGGACAGATATATAGGCTGAATGGGTATTTGAGGGAGAGTGGAGTATTCCTATGAATATATAAGGATTTGAGTAAGGATATTAGTACATGGCTATTTCCATTTAAAGGAGATCTGGTAGCGTAGTAGTTATGAATCAGGCTGCGAACCGCAAGGTCAGCAGTTCGAAACTATTAGCTGTTCCACAGGAGAAAGATGAGGCATTCTGCTCCTGTAAAGATTTACAGCCTCGGAAACCCTGTATAGGGTCGATTTGAGTCGGAACCGACTCCACGGCACACAACCACCATTTCCATTTGCTGTAAGCAGATCTATGAATGTGGTGGAGCATTGTTGTTGTTGTTGTTAAGTGGTGGAGCATACAGGGGACAAAATGATAAAAAAAAACTTCTCACATATTAAAAAACATCTTAAGGGACTGAGGGCTCAGGACCATGGTATCAGCGATACTTAGCATAACATACTCAACTGGCATAACACAGTTCACAAAGACAATGTTCTACACAGTACTTGGGTGAGTAGCAACTGGGATCTTAAAAGCTCATGAGTGACCATCTAAGGTACAACAACTATTGGTCTCTCCATGTGATAACATTTGAAGATACTTGGAATCAACTAGTCCAATGGGCCAATTTGTTGTTGTTGTTGTTGTTAAATGTCATCAACTCAGTTCCAACTCATAGCAACCTTGTATAAGGTTTCTGAGGAGTGGATGGTGAACTTGAACTGCTGACCTTGTGGTTCAAACCTACCTATTAACCCACAGCACCAGGACTCCAGTGGACCAATGAGACATGTAAATGACAGTCACACTGACTCTGAAACCAGAAGAACTAGATAGTACCTAGTTACCACTACCAGCTGCTCTGAAAGGGATCACATTTAAAGGTTCCAGATAGAAAGGGAGAAAATGTGGAACAAAACTCAAAATTATAATAAAGGACCAAGCGTATTGATGAGACAGAGACTGAAGGAACTCCAGTCTGTTGCCATCAACCACCCTTCAGGTCTGGAATGGAACTCATCCTCGTGGCCCAATTTTCAGCCAAGCAGTAGATAGGTCACAGTCTTGAAAATCTAGGAGTGCAGTTATATTATGCAATACACTGGTCACCATGAGTCAAAATCAATTTGACAACACTTGGTTTAGTTGTTGATGTTGTTTTGCTTTTTAATGCTGGCTGAATTTTTAAGAGTTTAAATATGCATCTCTTAAAAATCTTTCTTGAGCTAATTTACACTTTCAAACATCAGTGATTACAATGTTAACGTGTCTGTTTTTGATTATATTAATATTTTATCTTTCAAGTTTCAGAAATATTCCCTTTATTCCAGGGGTTCTGTACTTGATAAATAAAGTATCCTGCTCACTGTCTTTGTGAATCCATACACTGCAGGAAGGTCTTCACTCACTGTTGTGTTTCCTTTTGGTTCCTTTAATTTTTTGTCATTATTGTGTGCTGTCACAATTCATAGTGACCCTGTATAGGGTTTCTGAGGCTGTAAACTTTTATGAGAGCAGAAAACCTCATCTTTCTCCCAAGGAGTGGCTGATGAATTTGAACTACTAACCTTGTGATTAAAAGGCAATGTATCATACAGCCTTATTTTTTCTCTCATTGGAGCTCCTTACCCATGTTGTTGTTGTTGTTAAGTGTCATCTAGTCAGTTCTGACTTGTAGCTGCCCTGTATGGGCTTTCCAAGGAGCGACTGGGTGGGTTTGAACCGTTGATCTTGCTGTTAGCAGTCCAGTGCTTATCCTAAAATGCCACACCAATCCTGGTGTGGCACTATGAGTTGGGACTGATTTGACAGCACTCAATAACAACAACAACAAACATTTAATCAAATGACCATGATTTATAAAATTATTCTCTGTGACTTTATAGTTATTTATATTTTAAGACATGGAAAATAAAAATTACAAAATTCTTTAACTTTGAATAACGTCAAACTAATGCTTTCAGCTTTGTTTCTATTTTAGTAAAGTTTTTAATCACAATACCATATAGAATTCATAAATTCAAGGAACATGCAGTCAAGCCTTCCTAGAAACCTTTCCTGGGTCATAATCTCTAATATATTGATATCATTTGTGTTAATTACTAAGCATCTTATATTTACTGACATGAAAGCTCAAAATGATCAAATATTGCTCTCCTGAACAATTATTAGCATTAATAACAACAGTTTTTTGTTTGTTTTATTTATAGGAATGCTTGCTTTTGCTGTTGTTATTGCTTATGGTTTTTGGGTTCATTTTTTAACACAATAACGAAGTAAACATTGAGTTTGAAGGATTTGTTTCAGATTGTGTCTTTAATAGCAATACTTTTTCCCACACTGGGCAATTTACAAGCAAACAAACGAAAAGTACAAGTTAAGACAACCAACCTGAAAAATTAACTTCCAAAACCGCTCAGCTTTAAAAGTTTGGTTAATCCACAACTTCATAAACTGTGGACCATGGAATGCTAGTTCTATACTATTACCCCCAGTGACTTTGTTGTTGGAGGAAACAGTGAAATAAGCAAGTTCAACATGTTTCTTTATCTTCTATCTCTTTGCAAGTTGTACCAGAGTTTATTATATTTTATTATTATATTAGTTCATTTTATTATTTTATTATTATTTTCCAAGAGAAAATCATGTTATGATAAAGAGACACAATAATTGTGAGGTTTTATTTTGAAGAAGTTTTAAGAAAATTGAAAACTGCTTTCATGAGAAAAATGCCAGGAAAGTTGCACGTAGGATTTTTTTGTTTTGTTTTGTTTTGTTTTGTTTTATCACCACAATGCACCTACTCATTCTTCAAAAGGAATATTAGCTGTTCTAAGAGAATTTCATTGGGAAACCTTACTTCATCTACCACACAGTTTTAATTTTGCCCCTGCAGATTTCTATTTGTCCCCAAATGCAAAGAACATTGAAAACATGATGTGAATCCTTGAAGATGCTAAAATTGCAATTTTGGCCTGGTATAAAATCAAAGAGTGCAGAGCTCTCTGCGAAAGGGCCAGCAAGACTGAAACATCACCTTCAGAAGTGTATATGTTGAGAAACAATAGCTTCATATTTGGATATATTTGTTTTTAAATTAAGGATTCTAAGATTTTGAAGCAATTCTTTTTTCTTACTCTCCATGTACAGTTAAGAGTTCCAGAAATCCCATTATTTGTAATATTATCAATAATATTGCCTTTTGACATTGTTGTTGTTAGGTACCCTCAAGATGATTCCAACTCATGACTCTACATACCACAGAATGAAATACTGCCTGGTCCAGAGGCATCCTTTCATTCTTTGTTATGCTTGAAGTCATGACTGTTGCCACTGTGCCAATCCATCTTGTTAGAGGGCCTTCCTCTTTTTTGCTGATCCTCCATTTTGACAAGCATGATGACCTTCTTCAGGGACTGGTCCCTCCTGATAATTTGTTTGAAGTACAAGAGACAAAGTCTCACCATCCTGGCTTCTAAGGAGCATTCTAGCTGCACTGCTTCCAACACAAATTTGTTTGTTCTTCTGGCAATCCATGATACTTTTAATGTTCTTCTACAACACTATAACTCAAATGCATCAGTTCTTGTTGTCTTCCTTATTCACTGTCCAAGTTTCACATGCATATGAGGCAATTGAAATTACCATAGCTTGACTCAGGCATACCTTAATCCTCAAACTGAAATCTTTGCTCTTCAACACTTTAAAGA
>NW_006408545.1:14311249-14313879 GCF_000296735.1 Chrysochloris asiatica
CCAAAGTTTGAATTTTTTATTAGTTCTTTCAGCTTGAGAAATGCTGAGCATATTCTTTCTTTTTGGTTTTCTAACCTCAGGTCTTTCCTCATTTCATTTAATATTTTGTCTTTTCCAGTCATCCTCAGAATTCTTCTGTTGAGCTTTTTTGCATTAACATTTCTTCCATTCATTTTAGAATTTCTTCAGGCATTCATTTTGATCTTTTTTATTTTTTTTTTACTGTCTTTTTAATCACTTTTGATACATTCATACACAATGTCCTTGATGTCATCCTAGAACTCATCTGGTATTCTGTCATTAGTGTTTAATGCATCAAATCTTGATGGGGACTACAAAAAGTTGAATGGAAAAGTTGATTTGAAAGATAATGGATTTTTTCTATGACCTTTTTGAAGCCCCCTCCTATTCTTGATATGGCCAGGTGGAATATAATCCTCGACTTACAATACTGAAGGATTATTTGGCCAAAATGTTGAATGGTGCAGAAAAAGAAGACAGAAAGAATGCATAGATTCAGTGTATTAAATGAAGTTGTTGTTGTTGTTGTTGTTAAGTACCGTGGAGTCGGTTCTGACTCATAGTGACCCTGCACAGGGTTTCCAAGGCTATAAATCTTTATAGGAGCAGAAAGCCTCATCTTTCTCCTGCAGAAGAGCTGGTAGTTTCAAACTGCTGACTTTAAGGTAAACAGCCCGATTCGTAACCACTATGCTACCAGAAATCCTTATTAAATGAAATAGTCAGTGTTAAACCATTTCATGAGGTAGCATATGATCAAAAGCCATTCATACTGAAGGAAGAAGACCAACGTACACTGAAGGCATTGGCAAAGAACAAGGCTCCAGGAATTGAGGGAATGCAAACTGAAATATTTCAACAAACTGATACAGCACTACAGACACTTATTTATGCCAAGACACTTGGAAGACAGTTACCTGGCCAACTGATTGGAAAAAATCATATTTGTGCCCATTCCAAAGAGAGGTGACCCAGCAGAATGCAGAAATCATTGGGCAATATCATTATTATCACATGCAAATAGAATTTTGCTGAAGACAATTAACAAATGGACTGACTTGGAACTGCCAGAGGTCAGATGAGGATGTGGAATGAGGGGTATCATTGCAGACTTCAAAGAGACCTTGACTGAAAGTAGGGAATACCAGAAAGGTTGTTACCTGTGTATTATTGACTATGGAAAGGCCTTTGTGGATCATGACACGCTATGGACAACATTGTGGAGAATGAATATTCTGGAACACTTAATTGTGATCATGAGGAACCTGTACATAGACCAAGAGGCCATCATTCTAGAAGAACAATGGGACCCTTAACAGTTTAAAATCGGGAAAGGTATGTGCCAAGGTTGTACTCTTTCACCATACTTATGTGCTGAGCAAATAATTTGAGAAACAGTATTGTATGAAGAAGAGAATGGTATTAGGATTGGAGGAAGATGTATTAACAACCTACAACATGCAGATGATACAACCTTAAAATAAATAAAGAGGATCAAGACCACAACCTTGGTATGGGTTGCATCTTAATGTAAAGAAAACAAAAATCCTTGCAACTGGACCATGATAAATGAAGGAAACATTGAAGTTATTAAAAGACTTCATTTTGCTTGGATCCACCATCAACACCCATGGAAGCAGCAGTCAAGAAATGAAATGATGTATTGCATTAAGAAATCTACTACAAAAGACCTCTTTGAAATATTCAAGAGCAAAGATGTCAGCTTGAGAACTAAAAAGTACCTGATCCAAGCCATGGTATTTTCAATAGTTTCATATGCATGTGAAAGTTGGACAGTGAATAAGGAAGACCATAGAAGAATTGATGCAGCTGGGTTATGGTGTTAGAAAAGAATATTAAAAGTACTATGGACTGCCATAAAAACAAACAATTCTGTTTTGGAAGAAGTAGAGTTAGAATGATCTTTAGAAGCCAAGATGGTCAAACTTCATCTCTCATATTAAGGCATGTTGTCAGGAGGGACCAGTCTCTGAACAAAGACATTAAGCTTGGTAAAGACAACTAAAAGGAGGAAGACCCCCAATGTGATGGATTGCCACAGTGGTAGCAGCAATGGGTTCAAGAATAGCAGCAAATGTGAGAATGGCTCTGGAATAGGTAGTGTTTTGTTCTCTTTGTTCATAGGGTCATTATGTGTTGGAACTAACTCAATAGTTTATCTCAAGAACATACTTTGGCTCTTGTGGATTGTTTTAAATTTTCTTAACCTGAACTTGGACTTGCATATGAGCGATAATTGTCTGTTCCACAGTTGGACCCTGGCCTGTTCTGATTAGTAATAATGAGTTTCTCCAGTAACTCTTTTCATGGATGTATCTCATTTTATTGATGTATATTATAACTGGTGAGGTGTATGTGTACAGTTGCCATTTATGTTATTGAAAAGTATTTGCAAAGAATAGATTTTTGGTCTTGTAAAGTTCTATCATGCTATCTCCAGGGTTGTTTCGATTGCCACGTCCATATTTTCTAATTACAGATCCTCTTTGCTTTAAATTTACATTCCAATCATCAGTAAATATCAATGTACATTTCAACTAATTTAGACTGCAGGAGATGGTAAAAACTGTCAATTTCTTCATCTTTGG
>NW_006408545.1:14315014-14317627 GCF_000296735.1 Chrysochloris asiatica
CATAGTTTGTCATGATCCACACAATCGAAAACCTTTGCATAGTTAATAAAGCACAGGTAAACATCTTTCTGATACTCTCTGCTTTCAGCCAAGGTCCATCAGATATCAGCAATGATATCCCTTGTTCCACGGTCTCTTCTGAATCCAGTTTGAACCCCTGGAAATTCTCTGTGAATGTATGCTTACAAGCATTTCTGTATTACCTTTAGTAAAACTTTCCTCACATGGCATATCAAAGATATTTTCCAATGATTTCCTCATTCCATTGAGTCACCTCTCTTTGGAATGGGCACAAATACGGATCTCTTCAAATCTGTTGGCCTGGTAATTGTCTTCCAAATTTCTTGGCATAGATGAGTGACTGCCTCCAGTGCCACCTCACTGTTTCGAAATATTTCAATTTTTATTCCATCAATTTCTGGTACCTTGATGTTTGCCAATACCTTCAATGCACTTTGGAATTCTTTCTTCTGGATCATTGGCTCTTGATTATATGCTACCTTTTGAAATGGTTGAATATTGACTATTTCTTTTTGGTACAGTATAATGTTATTCACATTTCTGCAGTCTGAAACAGGTAACAACATAAATGTCAATATACACATGGACTTCACCAGGTGGAATACACAGAAACCAAATCAACCACATCTGTGAAACTAGACACTGGAGAAACTCAATGACCACTAGTCAAAACCAGGCCAGAGGATTTCAATCTTTGTGTATTGTATTTCATTTTTGACAACTTCCAATTTTCTTAGATTCATACTTCAGTAATCCATATTCCAATCTTTAATTGATATTTGCAGCTGTTTCTTATTTTTGAACTGTGCTATATCAACAAACCAAAGTCAATACAGCTTTACTCCATTCATGTCATGAAAGGTGTCTCTACTCTGTGGATATAGCTATTCTCCAGTAATACTTTAAGTGTCTTCCAACCTGAGGGGCTTCCAACATATGTCAGTGAATATCCTGGGGCTATTCATAAGGTTTTCACTGGCCATCATTTTCAGAAGTCGATCTTCAGGTCCTTCTTTCTAATCTGGGAACTTCAGTGAAATTTACCCACTTTTAAATAAATTTTTAGGATAAATTTTAAATACCTGTGGCATAGCTTTCAGCATCACAACATGCAAATCACAATATGCAAATCACCTCAGTATGATAAGCTGACAGAGAGTGATGGTTAATTTAATGTGTTTTTTTTTTTATCAAACTTAAATTTTATTAATTTGTGCATGGATTTCCTTTATACTCTAAGTGAAACAACTAAAAAACATAGGTTATTGCTGTTGGTAAGTGTCACTGAGTCAGTTCAACTCATAGCGACCTTGTCTCAGGTTTCCCTGGTGGGTCGACCCTTTGATTCAAACCGACCTTGTGGTCCAGTGAATTATCATGCAGCACCACACCAGGACTCCATAACATGAGTATGTATTTATGAATCAGCCACAATATGAAAAAAAAAAAAAAATCTCATGGAAGATAAATGAAGAAATATAGTTTTTTTCAATATAAGTATTACTAGCATCTTTGTTTTATAATAATTACAGTTGCTGTTTTTGTTAAGTGTTATTGAGTCAGATCTGACTCCTAGTGACCCTGAATAGGATTTCCAAGGATCAGCTAGTGGGTTAGCAGTCCAATGCTTATCCTATTGTGCCACACCAGGACTCATGTTATGCAATGAAAATGTCATTTTTGTTCAGTTGTCCAGTGAGGTCTTAGCTTCATCAAATATCGTATCTACCTAGAACTAATTCAACATACTTTCTTTAAAGATGTTTTTGGCAAAAGGAGAGAAATATATCCAGACTTAAGTGGATATATATCCACCTGAATGGATTCTGATAAGTAGTGCTGACCTGAAATGTGAGCCCATTGTCTATCACTTTATAAACATAAGTTTCATCAGTACTTGAAGGTTTGAAGAAGAATTGTCTTGAAGCAAGTTGTCTTTGAAACATAAAACCATATGGTAGGAATGATGTTCAATATCAGAAGCTAACTAAGAACATAACCCTATACTTGTTGTTGTTGTTAGGTGCCATCAAGTTGGTACCGATTCATAGTGACCCTATGCACAGAAGAATGAAACACTGCCTGATCCTAGGCCAACTTCGCTGTTGTTGCCATGCTTGAGTCCATTGATGCTGCCACTTGGCCAATCCATCTTGTTGGGGGTCTTGTTTTTTTCTCAACTCACCACTCTATCAAATATGATACCCTTCTCCAGCAACTGGTCCCTCCTAACAATATGTCCAAAGTATGAGAGATGAAGTTTGGCCATCCTGGCCTCCAAGGAGCACTCTGGTTGCACTTCTTCCTACATGGATCTGTTTGTTCTTTTGGCAGCCCATGAGACTTTCAATATTCTCCTCCAACACCATAACTCAAAAGTGTCAATTCTTCTATTGTCTTCCTTATTTACTGTCCAGCTTTCGCATGCATATGAGGTTATTGAAAATACCATGGCTTGGGTCAGGCGCACCTTAGTCCTCAAGCTGACATCGTTGCTCTTCAACACTTGAAAAAGGTCTTGTGCAGCAGATTTGCATAATGCAATACGTCGTTTGATTTCTTGACTGCTGCTTCTGTGAATGTTGATGGTTG
>NW_006408545.1:14318822-14326569 GCF_000296735.1 Chrysochloris asiatica
CTTCTTGAGTTGATCTTTGAAATTTTCTGTTCAGTTCTTGGACTTCCTCATTTCTTCCATTTGCTTTAGCATCTCTACACTGGAGAGCAAGTTTCAGTGTCTCTTCTGATACCCATTTTGACCTTTTCCTTCTTTCTTGTCTTCTTAATGACTTTTTACTTTCTTCCTGTATGATATTCTTGATTTTATCCTACAACTCTTCTGGAGTTTTCTGTACAGAAACTCTATGCAGGGTCATTATGAGTCAGAACTGACTCAATGGCAGTGAATAACAACAAAAATATATAGCTATATGGTTTTTCAGAGGTAAAATAAAGAACTTCAATGAATAGGACTTCCATGCTATTGACGTTCCCACTTTCTCACTGCATTAAAGAATCAAACTGACCCAATATCAGAATCCCAGCTTCATTAATGGCCAGCAAAGAATATTTGTGGATTGAAGTGAGTCATTCAATTTGTATTGACACACTTGTAAGTATTTTAGCAATTTTGCCTATAATGATGCACTAGATATATAATCCAATCAATCATGCTGTTTAGAGTTTAACTGTGTGTACTGGGGGGGAAAAAATGATTTGTCTTGATGCAGCAATGTTTTTGTTGCTGTTAAGTCAGTTTCAACGCATAGTGACCCTGTACAGGGTTTCCAAGGAGCAGCTAGTGGATTTGAACCACTTACCTTGTGATTCACAGCTCAATGCTTATCCTCCAGCACTACACTGGGAGTCCTTATGATACAACAGTAGGAGGTCAGTGTCTTCCGGAGAAATATCAAAATGTTATTTTTTTTACAAAATCAATTTAAAACAAAGTATTAGTAAAATCCTCAATTCAATTCAATCCACAGCCATTGACTTGATTTCAACTCATCATTACACTATTTAGAGTTTCTGAGACTAAATTTTCACTGTTTGGTAGGTAGGTTTGAACTGCTGATCTTGCAGCTAGCAGTTCAGTGCTTATCCTACAGTGACGCCAGAGAGTAAAGTCCTAGGATCACTGTATAATACAGACAGTGTAACACATTGTACATGTTTGAAAGTGCTCCATGAAGTGACATTCATTTCATTGAATAATATTTTTCCTGACCTTTCCAGCTTCCTACTTCGATCTCTTGCGACTCTCCCACAGGAGAATGATCTTCAGCTACTTGAAGTTTTTCACAAATTAGCCCTGCTGCTTAGTTTTATATCTTCACTAAATGTGTAAATCCAGCTGAACTGTCCTTCCTGTTTTCTGCCAGACCAACCTTTTCCCCTGGCCACATAAGTGAGGCATCACCACTGTTAGTTCATCTCCCTTGACTAGCCTGTTTAAATGAGCTGCTCATCTTCCCCTTTCCCATGAAGCAAAACCATTGTTGAGTTGATTCTGATTGATTCTGACTCATGGTGACCGCATGTGTTCAGACTAGAACTCTTTCAAGGCTGCAACCTTTCTGAACAGAGGACGAGGTCTGTCTTCTGAAGTGTCTTTAGGTGGTTTCAAACTGCCAATCTTTTGACTAGGAGTCAAGTTCTTAGCCATTCACTCCACTACACAGTTCTCTTACTACACTCATCATGCTAAGTTGTTGTCATTGGTTAACTTGACTATTTATTCCATTATGGTTGATCTTTCTGGTAGTGGAGACATAGTTACCTTCATGCTTCCATACAAGGAGCTCTGGTAGCGTAGTGGTTACAAATCGGGCTGCGAACCTCAAGGTCAGCTGTTCGAAACTACGCAGCTGTTCCACGGGAGAGATTTACAGCCTCAGAAACCCTGTACAGGATCACTATGAGTCGAAGCCGACTCCATGGAATATACAACAAGAACAATCCTTCCACCTAAAGCAAAGAACAGTGCCTGAAAACACATAACTTGTATTCAATAAATGTCATCTAAATAACTAATGAAAATTCTTATTAGATAACTTATGGCTCTTAGAGCTATTTAAAAGATTCTGTTTCCCAAGTTAACATCATGTTTTTAAAATACAAACATTTAATACATTGGCTAATCCATAGAAGGAGGAAACAGAAAAGATCATTAATCCAATTCTTCCATTTAGTACTAGCTTGATGGGATATACCATGAATCCAACAGGAAAAAATTTTATTCCAATGTTCTAGGCGGTTGTGGATTTAATTTTTCTTTAAAGAATAATGGCAGATGTAGATTTTTGAAGACCACAATCAAGGTGCAGATTAAAAAAAAAAAAAAGATTAATCTTTTTTTTTCTTTTCTTTTCTTTTGAAGTACATTTCAGTCGTCTTTGGAGTGGAAAAAATCAAACAAAACACCTATAAATGAATGCATCAATACTGACCACTAAAGTGGGTACTGGAAATAATTGCAAACACTATATCAAGGTTAAGGAGCCCTGGTAGAATAGAGGTTACAAATCAGGCTGCGCACCGCAAGGTCAGCAGTTTGAAACTACCAGTAGTTCTGCAGGAGAAAGATGAGGCTTTCTGCCCCCCTTAAAGATTTACAGCCTCGGAAACCCTGTACAGAGTCGCTATGAGTGGAAACCGACTCCACAGCACATAACCACAACCACCATATCAAGGTTGGCGGTTCAAGATGACCAGCTGCTCCTCGGAAACCCTATACAGGGTAGTTATTGATCGGAGTAGACTGGACTGCACTTAACAACATATTACATATTAGTGCAATCAATGGATCCCAAATAACAAATACAATAAATATTTTTAAAGAAATTACTAAAGTGCTGTCAGCATGAGGCTAAAAAATGAGCTCAATTACTCCCTTTTGCAATTTCTTGAACTTCCAAACTTTGATTACCTACTGTTTTCTTGGTGTGAAAGGATAGAAGTTCATTTTCATATTAATTGTGAAAAAAAATTTAAATACTGAAAGAAAAAAACAAACAGAACAAATACTCCTGGAATCACTATTCATATTTTTAAATGTTAATCCATCATGCCAGTTCTAAACTTCTTTCCCTCACTAAAGAAAATAAGCTATTAAAACTGAATTTATTTTTCCTCTGTTGTACTCCCTACCTGTCTTTCCCCTTAAAAATACTCAATAAATCCAGTATGTATAAAATTCTCAGCGTTGAAGAAACACATTATGGTGTTATTTGTTGTTAAGTGCCATTGAGTCTCTTCTGACTCATAGTGACTCTGTATAGGGTTTCCAAGTGGCTGGTAGGTCGGAAACACTGGCCTTGTGGTAAGCAGTCCAGTGCTTATCCTATAGTGCCACACATATCCATAAAAAATATTTGATATTATGACGATTTGCTATTTTTCACAAAAGATGTTATTGCTAAATTTGTGATGCAATCTGGATTTTTTTTACACTATATAATTTTTAATCTGCTCTGTTCATGTTGATACATGTTGTTGTACGCTATTGAGTCAATTCTAATTCCTAGAAACCCTATAGAACATAGTAGAAACCTACAGCATTTCCCAGACTGAAATCTTTATTGATACACATCTCCAGGTCTTCTCTATTGTGAAGCAGCTAGGGGATTCCAGCCTTGACTTTTTAGTTAGCAGTTAAATGCTTAGTCATTGTACTACCAGGGTTCCTTATGTTGCTACATAGTGTTGTTTTATAAGCCTTTGAGTCAGTTCCGGCTCACAGTGACCCTGTAAATTGTCAATATATAAAATCCCTGTGATAGATAAAGCCCAAACATAATCATTACCCTGAAAGTAATTATAAAGTGAATCCTGGTATTTCAGGGGTGGGGAGTGGGGTGGACATTAGTTTGAATTTCTCTTTTTCCATTGCTTAATTATTTTAAATTATTGAGATTTATTTCTGAAGCATAAATGATGTACACGTAACAAATTACACAATGTTTTGTTCCAATATGTGGGGCAAATAAAATCTTTTTAACAAAATAGAAATGAATTATTCTGAACAGTCAGGCTTGTGATAATTGGATGATTGGAATCGATGTACAGGGTTTCTGAGGAGCAGCAAGTGCATTTGAACTGCTGACCTTGTGGTGAACTGTCCAGTGTTTATTCTAAAACAACACATCAAGACATACACCTAATTTATTAATTTTAACTTTAATAGACTATTAAAATTTTATTCTCAATGTGTTTCTTAAAGAACTTTATTTTATTTCTTCTCAATTGTTTTCAGCTTTTTATTAGTGAATTGAATTAAGGTTTACAGAGCAGATGATCAGTGTTTACATTCAACAAATTCATTTCTTCTCAATGATTTCAATCCTTGAGTAAAAAGTAAAATCACTTATTCCACCTCCTCCCAGTGTTCCTTGTTTCAATTCCTTCTGAATTTTATCTTTGGATAAATGCTGCCCTTTTGATCTCAAATGGTTGACCATTCTATGGTGTGCCTACCTCACTTGTGTTATTGTTCCTTCCAAAGACCTACCTTGGTTGAAAATTTAGCTACAGGGGTGAGTTCAGTTCCAGACCTAAAGGGTAACCAAGGGCTATAATCTCTGGATTCCACCATTCTATAGCTGACCATTAAGACTGGTCTTTTATATAATTTTGAGTTTTGAAGAACTTCTTTAATTTAAATAAATATTCATATGATTTTTGGTTTGGTTTTGTTTATCCCTATTTTGTTTATCCCTATTTCCCTCCCTTTCTAGTAACTCATCCCAACACACACACACACACACACACACACAAAAAAAAACTTTTACTTCACATGTCTTAAACACTGAATTCTGTTAGTGAATATTCTGGAATCAGATTTTCTTGCTCTCCTTGTATAACAGGCTATGGACAGGGAACACCTAAACTGTTGACGATACCTCTTTGGGTGCACTAATTGCAACTCACTAATATAACACTAAATTTTGCAACTCTGTGTGAACATATAGACATTTGAGGACTATGCTCACGAAGCCATTTTACTTTCCGGAAGACAGACATTTGAAATGGTAGGTTAGAGATAACATTAGCAGACACAGAGACTGTATGAATGACTGACTTAAAGTGTTTTACAATGCTTTTCAGTTGTGACATTTGGAAAAGAAAATGAAAGGAAGGTTGAGCTCACCAACTCAGTCATAAAATTAAACTCTCTCCCAAAGATTTGGTTTGAGGTTGATGACACTTTGAGTGAAAAAGTACTGCAGCCTTCCAGTTTCTAGTTCCCATTACTTCTGTTTCTGGACTTAATTAATATTGCATTCTTTTCCTTCACACACACACAATCTAATCATCCAATTATCACAAGTCTAAATGTTCAAATAATTTGCATTTCTGTATTCTGTGATAGCCTAAGAAAGGATGCTCAGATCTGGAAGTAAACACAGCAGCAGGGGCAGATTACTCAGTAATCAAGCTCATTTGATAACATTTCAGTGATGGTGTAAAGGGAAAAAATGAGACTAAACCCAAAGGGGAAGACATGGGGAGTATCTTAAAGTACGGAGGAATGTATATGGGAGGATCCCCAGTGAAGGAAAAAAAAAAAAAAAACAGATTAAGGAAAATAAAGAACAATGTATGCTATTCAATCTATTCCACGTGACTTCAGTCAGGGACTGTAAATTTGAAAAGAGGATTTAACTCTATTGACAGGTGTTGTCAAGTGAGGAGAGAGACAAAAGACAGCTATATCTAGAAGCAGAACATTTGATGTGGTGTAAAACACGTGAAATTATTAACTACAGATTAGCAAATAAGCACAAGTAAACTCAGGCTTACCTTACCTATTGAGTAATTAACATTGCACAACAGCATAATGCTAGTGATCAAGAAGTAATGAGAGCATTTCCTTCACTGAATTCAGATTCTTGACCCACACCTTCAGAGAGAGGTAACATTTATAGTCCAAGAATGGAACATTCTGAGCATCATGGCATTGGCCAAACCTTCTATGCAAATCCTCAGCATGGGCATTTTGTGAAAATAATACATCAGTATACCATAGTTCATGGGATAATCTTTTCATGACATGCTCATTCTATAACATTTCAGTGATGGTGTAAAGGGGAAAAAATGAGGCTAAACCCAAAAGGGAAGACATGGGGATTATTTTAAGGTGGAGAGGAATGGAGATGGGAGGATCTCCAGTGAAGGAAGGAAAAATAGATTAAGGAAAATAAAGGACAATGTATGCTATTCAACCTATTCTGCCATACTTGAAAGGAAATAGTTTTTTTTTTTTTAACTTTTTATTGTGCATTGAGTGATGGTTTACAGACAAGATCATCAGTTTTACATTCAACTAATCACACACTTTTTTTCCACCTCAATGATTGCAATGCCCTCCATGCAGCAATAGCTATCCCACTTCCTCCTTGTGATCTCATTTTCATCCCACCAAGCTTCCCATCCTTTCTAAACTTTGTCCTTAGGTAAATGTTGCCCTTTTGATTTTGAATAATTGACTATTCCATGGTGAACATACCTTACTAATGGGGTTGCCTCCCCTATACATCTAATACTGGTTGGCTGAAAATTGGGCCAGATGGGTGTGTTCCTTTCCAGACCTAAAGGGTGTTTGAAAGTCATAGCTTTGGAATTCTCCAGTCTCTTTCTGATCAGTAAACCCATACTTTTTTCTTTCTTTTTTTTTATAATTTTGTATTTTGTTATACATTTTCTCCCACTCTGTCTGGGACCTTCTAATGTGAGCCCTTTCAAAGCAGTTGGTAGTGGTAGGCAGCCACCATTTAGTTCTTCTGCTCTGAGTCATGGAGAATGATTTTCACATTAGTCCACAGGACTAGTTGATTCCAAGCATCTTCAAGTCTCATCACTCTTCTTTCTTCTGGGCATGGAAAGACCAATAGTTGCACTTTAGACAGCCGTTCATGAGCTTTTAAGATCTCAGATGCTACTCACCAAGGCAGAATGTAGAACATTATCTTTGTGAACTATGCCATGCCAATTGACCATTGTGTCTCTTGAGACCATGACCCTGATACCTAGGTCCAGCAACTCATTGTCTTTAAATATTTGAAAATACCTGGGAAATTTTCATCGTTCTGCCCATTATATGATTCATCATATTAATAATTGTGTTTGCAGCAAAGGTAGATGCCAATGTACAAATATCTTTTTTCAAATCCTTTGTATTTGTGGGTGTACTCCCACTCTACCTTCAATACCCATTCAGCCTGTATCTACCCACAGAATACAGTTGGTCTAAGTTGGTGTATACAACACTATGTACTCTTATGCCTTTTAGCCCTTGCAGACCACCCTGTGTCTTCACTTGTCTTCATCATTCTTCTTCCCACCTTCCTCTTATTGTATATTGCACCCTCATCATCACCGTTAACATGTGTCTACCGTCTAGCCAGTGAATTACTCCCCCAGTAACTATCAAAAACGTTTCTTTTATCATTAAAATATTTTGTTTTTTTATAACAGTGGTCTTGTACAACAACTTTTTATGACAGATTAATTTCATTCTGCATAATGTCCTCCAGGTTCATCCATGTTATGATGTGTTTAGCAGATTCACTCTTATTCTTCACTTTTGTGTCATATTCTATTGTGGGTATGTACTAATGGTTTTTTATCCATTCTTCCACTGATGGGCATTTAGGGTCCCTGTGAGTCAGAACTGACTTGATGACACTTAAAAACAACAATGGATAATGCTGGCCAGAAAAATTCAAAGGTCAGCTTGAGAAGACACAGTCAAGTATTATAATGAAATGTGCAAAGACCTAGAGATAGAAAACAAAGACAGAACACACTCAGCATTTCTCAAGCAGAAAGAACTGAAGAAAAAATTCAAGCCTCAATTTGAAATATTGAAGAGTTCCTGGTGT
>NW_006408545.1:14327998-14336618 GCF_000296735.1 Chrysochloris asiatica
TTTGAGTTATGGTGTTGGAGGAGAACATTAAAAGTACCATGGACAACCAAAAGAACAAATCTGTGCTGGATGACTGGATGAAGTATAACCAGAATGCTCCTTAGAAGTCAGGATGGCCAGCCTTTGTCTCTCATACATTGGACGTATTATCAGGAGGGACCAGTATCTAGAGAAGGACATCATGCTTGGTAAAGTGGAGGGTCAATGAAAAAAGGGAAGACCCCAGTGAGATGGATTGGCACAGTGTCAGCAGCACTGGGTTCAAGTATAGCAATGATTATGAGGTTGGCATAAGACCAGGCAGTGTTTAGTTCTATTGTGCATGAGGTTGCTATGAGTCGGTCGGTACTGACTCAATAGCACCTAACAACAACAACAGCAACATTATAAAGAGAATCTTTAGCCCACAAAAAAAGGACTGTCTTTCATTTGATCTGTATCTAATAACTAGGTATAAAAGTATAGTATTCAACATCTGACTATTAGAAATACGGAGTCTCTGGTAGCGTAGTGGTTACGAATCGGGCTGCAAACCTTAAGGTCAGCGGTTCGAAACTACCAGCCACTCCACGGGAGAAAGATGAGGCTTTCTACTCCCGTAAGGATTTACACCCTCGGAAACCCTGTACAGGGTCGCTATGGGTGGGAACCGACTCGACGGCACTTAACAACAACAAAAGCAAACATAGAACTTATCCAGTTTATATATATTGATCTTTATTTTGCTATTAAAAAGTGAATTATATCAGGCATTGGTCGGCTTACTCTAAGGCTGGCAGTTCAAATCCAACAGCCACTCCAGTGGAGAAAATGAGACTTTTTACTCTTGTAATGATTTATAATTCAGACATTCTGTAAGCGTGGCTTTGAGTCAGAATCAAATCAGTAACAGTGTTTTGTTTTGTTTTGTTTTTTAAATGGAAGGTATCAAAGACATTATTTAAATGTATCAAGTTTCTTTGAAATCAATGTCATCATTTTTTCCTTTAACTGCCTACTCGTTAAAATATGGTTTCCTTTTTCCATGGTGAGGAGTTAAACCTGAAATAACTTACTAAAATTTCCTATAAAACCAGGAGGTGTGTTAGTCCTTGAAACAAAACCATAGGTAAATCAAGCAAATTGTTGAAATGATCACAGATAACTTCTAAGTGCAATTATTTATTCTCATCTATTATTCAGCTTGGCAGCATGGAGGCTCCATACAATAAGCTTTGAACTGTCAACAAGGTTTGCAGTTTGAGCCCATCAGCAACTCTGCTGGGGAATGATGGGGAAGGTTTCTGCTCCCAAGAAGGCGTAAGGCTTTGGAAACCCTATACAGGATCTCTATGAATTGGAACCGACTCAACGACACTTAACAATTACTGAACTTATTACTTTTCATATCATAAACTAAAAGAAGTCCTGCCATCGAGTCAATTCCTGCAAAGCAATGACTTGAATTAGAAGACTGTTTTCTTTCATACTGGAAATAAGGAAACCATGGTTACGTTGAGGGTGTTTCAACCCAAGTTCATTAGCAGTTAGTGCAGTTGTACTTCTTCCTGAGTTAAGCATGCCTATAGATATTGAGTCCCTGAGTGGTACAAATGGCTTGTGTATCTCATTTACTAACCATAAAGTTGGAGGTTCAAATCTACCCAGAGGCACCTCGGAAGAAAGGCCTGACAATTTACTTCTGAAAAATTAGCCACTGAAATTCGTGTGGGGCTCAGGCACAGTTCTCACACCCATGAAGTCTAACCAAATTGCTTTTATTATTGTTTATGGATTTTAAAACAATCATGAAAAATTGTTCAGGAAACAAAACAAGCCATAAATACATATAAATTTGTTGTAAAACTGACCTTTCAAAATGACTAATCTGTTTAAGCATATCTTCTGATGACCTATGCCACAACAAAAGGACTCACACATGCACTGTGTGTGTTACTAGCTACTTTTTGCTACCTGAGTTTTTAACAATTGTGCAATTAGCATTTAAAATACCAATGAAACCCTTTGGGGCTCAGGCAATGAGTGTATTTTCCATAGATCTAACTTGCTGTGTGTGTATAGATTAACATGTAGGTGAGAATTTATGTTGGGTATGGAAAAGAGGGATTCCCTTACTGTTTTCTTTGAATGCTAAGAAATATTTATGCATTTATGTAAACAGAAAGCCATTGTAAAAAAAATGGTACAGTTAGGACGAGAAAAGAAGATATGAATTGTGCTATTAGACTGTTTGGCATGCTGTAGTGGTATCTTGTTAGAGAAAATTATGGAAACAGATATTTACTATGTGCATTATTTTTAGAAAATGTCACTTCGCCTGTAAATGTGTAAGTTCAATCATCAAAAAAATGCAATCAGTATGCAAAATTCTTTACTTGCATATAAAGAGCTTGCCTCCTTATGTGGAAGATTAAAGGAAGCCAATTTCCCTCATGCTGTTGTTCATTGTCTAATGAGGAACTTCAATTTATTTCAACCAAGATTGTATCTTAACATCCCATCGAAGGCACGGTACAATAGCTGGCATGCATTATACACTGGTTCTAAAGGGAAAACAGATGAATAGTATAATTGTATTTTCAAAACACTTTTAACAGCTTTGATGCTTAAAAAGTCACTTCAGTTTTTGCCAACAAATAATGCCAATGCCCCTTTGATCTTTAATAAAAAAAAAAAAGAAACTAAAAATATGGACTTAAAGCACACTTCTAAGAGATTAATACATATTTCGGTTGAGAAAAAATTTTGGACCATATAGGCCAAAATCTCATCATGTTATTTTCATAAAGTAAGCATATGCTTCCTTACAAATATGTGGTAAGCTAAATGTAAAGACACACAGGAATCCTGGTGTGGCACTGTGTGTTAATGTGCTGGACTTCAAAATCGGTTTGAACTGCAAAGTCAGCGGTTCAAGCTCACCAGCTCCTAAAGTATCTATGAGTTGGAACCGATGTTATGGCACTTAACAACAACAACAACAGATGTAAAAGGGAAATTCTGAAGGATTTGCCAGAAAGCATGTTTCTGACCTGAAAGTCTCCTTCAAGTCAATTAAGTAAGTAATCCACTCGATGGCAGTGGATTTGGTTTTTGGCTTTCTCCTTAGTAAAGGGGACAGCAAATGTTGCACAATAAGGTCTGAATTAAAGGATTGCAATAGTAAGTTCCTGCTTTTCTTAAGACAATTGCCACTGGCAAGCGCTTCCATCAGAGTAACAATGGTCATGCTGGTAGTAACTCCCAAGATGGTTGTTCTGGAGGGTCAATTTTTAGCAAAGACCCTGCAGGGAATTCTCATTATTTGTTCCCTGAAGGTCTCAACATATTCTCTGAAAGGTGACACTGGAGATCCGGATAGTTCTGCATGGTCTTTGGTCATTCCTAGTTCAGTGTCATTATCTCAGCATCAAAAGTTTACTAAATTTCTACACTTTTCCCAATACCATGCTTGATTCTGGAGATAAATGTATGAAAATACCATTATTATCCTTGAGAATTATAGGCTAATGTTAATCATAGATTTGAGTCAGAATCGACTCAACAATACTTAACAACAACAACATTAATCATAGGCTAGTCCTGATGTTGTAATGGTTTAAGCTGTGGGCTGTTAACTGTAAGGTCAGTGTTTTAAAGCCACCAGCTACTCCACAGGAGAAAGATAAGTTGTCTGTTTCTGGAAAGACACAGTCTTCAGAACCCTCAGGAGCAGTTCTACTCTGTCCTATAGCATCATTGAGTCAGAGTCAGAATAATGGCAGTGTGTTTGTTTGATTTTATTAGTCACAGAGGGACCCTGGTTATGCAATGTGTAAAGAACTCTGTTTCTAACCAATGTTGTGCCATCGAGTCAGTACCGACCCATAGCGACCTTATGCACAGCAGAATGAAACATTGCCTAATCCTGGGCCAACCTCACTACTGTTGCCACACTTGAGTCCATCGATGCTGCCACTTGGCCAATTCATTTCGTTGGGGGTCTTCCTCTTCTTCACTGACCCTCCACCTTACCAAACATGATATCCTTCTCCATCGACTGGTCCCTCCTGACAATATGTCCAAAGTATGAGAGTTTGGCCATCTTGGCCTCTAAGGAGCACTCTGGCTGCACTTCTTCCAAAACGAATCTATTGGTCCTTTTGGCAGCCCATGGCACTTTCAATATTCTCCTCCCACACCATAACTCAAAGGCATCAATTCTTCTACAGTCTTCCTTATTCACTGTCCAGCTTTTGCATGCATATGAGGTTATTGAAAACACCGCGGCCTGGGTCAGGCACAAATTAGTCCTCAAGCTGACATCTTTGCTCTTCAACACTTTAAAAAGGTCTTGTGCAGCAGATTTGCCTAATGCAAATAATACGTCATTCCGTGAGTATTCTGGAACACTTAATTGTGCTCATGAGTAATCTGTACCTAGACCAAGAAGCAGTTGTTTGAACAGACCATGGGAACACTGAATGGTTTAAAATTAAGAAAGGTGTGCGACAAGGTTGTATTCTTTCACCATACTTATTCAACCTGTATCCTAAACAAATAATCCAAGAAGCTGGGTTCTATGAAGAAAAGTGTAGCTTTTAACCAATAGGCAGTTCAAATACACTAACAGTCTGCTTCTGTACAGATTTACAAATTTGAAAACCCTGTGAAGTGGTTCTACTCTATCCTGTAGGGTCACTAAGAGTTGGAATTGACTTGATAACAATGGGTTTTTTTTTTAGGTTTATTATCCATAGACTTGTAAATAGATGAATTTGGTTAAGTGATCTGTAGCAGCCTGACCAGATATAAGAGGAGCAGGAGAGATGGATACTTAGGACAGCTAACCTTTATCATTCAAAGAGTGATTTGTTTCTGCATCCTCACTGGGCATAGTTCTTTTAAGAAAATAGATGAGGGCATCAAACCTGACACCCACAAATCTATCCTCTGGTATCAGGAGAGTTACACGAGAATTCACTGTATATGGGTCTACATTTTGTGATCATGATAATTGAATGAAGTACCAACAAACTTTTCTATAAAGAGTCAGAAGAGAAATATTTTAGGCTTTGGAGGCCAAGGATGTCACAACTACTCAACTCTGTCATTATTTCATGAAAACAGGCATAGATAATAACAGTGAAAGAAATGAGAATTATTGTATTTACAAAAAAATGAAAACAAATTTTATTTACAAAAATAGATGTTGGGAGTGGGTTAGATTTGGCCAACAGTTACAAATTAATGATCATTGATTTAAATGAACATCTTACCACAGAAAACTTCAGTAGCCACACTTAGAGTGTGTTTAGGAAACACAACAAGGCAGAGGAAAGAAAGCCCCTGTGTTGTGGGAGAGCAGTGTACATTCATATTGCTTTGTAGAGATGGGACCACTGTTCACGTCAACTTGAAACAGTTTGTCGGCAGTAAACATATAAATGTAATGAAGAGAGTTTTTTTTTTTTGATTGTTTAGCAATTGATTTTTCTATATTGCCATCACCAAGAGGAAACCTTTATGTTATTTTGCCAAGAAAAATATTTGATACCTGGCTAAAAACAAATTGATTCTTAAAAAAGAAAAAAGGTAATAATAAAAATGACTTAACAAGCGTTCATATGCAAACCCAAAACACTGATGTCTATACAAATGTAAACATAAGATTCACATAGATATTTTTCTATTCTTAAACCCAATGTGGACTGTTAATCTCCACGGGGAGAAAAAATTATCCTCACATTAACTTTCTGTTGTTAATTTGAACTTAGTTTTGTATATTTGACATTTGAATTTAAGTTTTTAATTGCTGAAGAATTATATACAGATAGATTTAATAGCTATTAGTGTGTTTTATCTAAAATAAAAGTGATTTTACACAATTTGGGAAATATATGAACCATTTTTGCTCATAAATAGATGAATGTGGTTGGGTGCTGTGCAATGGCCAGACCACAGGGATGATGGGATGGAATGTGAATGGAGTCAAAATGGCTGAATTGGAGCACTATTCAGCAGGAGACATTATGAAGGTGGACCTAAGTTATTTGATGTGTCTCTCAGCCCTCCATTCCTCCTTCACTCTGTGAGTGGTCAGGATGTTTGAATATCTCATGTTTCTTCAAATTGTGGCCTTGAGGGAAACTGTGATCTTGAGGGAAAAAAAACCAAGACATATATCAATCTGCAGAGCAGGAAAAAATGTGGAAGTTTTAATCCCTGGAAGGCCACAAAGAAAAATGAAAAATGGAGTTAATAATTATTTCTTGCATTTCATTTTATTGAGAAGAAATATACACTTCCATTAAAGAGTTTACAGATGAATTTATGATATGCACATCTAAGACTAAGTAAATCTATAATCAGAATACTTACTACCACTGGAAAAGATTTGAACATGAAAAGAAAAACAATTGAATTATCTATATATCTCTTCCAGGGACATTGCTCATACTATTATAATATTGTGAGAAATGATTACTGATTTAGCCAAAAATAATTACAGTGTAATTATTTTTTAGGTTAGATGGGAAGGGAGATAAAAGTGTGTATGTATGTGTAACAGAATAGTATATAAATAAGAATAATCAAAAATAAGTAAAAATATGATTTGGCCATGTGGCTGTAAATACTAGAAGAAAACATTAAAGCTGTCAAAGTTTTATGTGTCATACAGACATTCAAAATTGACTTTCATGAGCCCTGCTTCTAAGTGTTCATGTCTTTGTGTAATCTCCTCCCCTTAAGTGTGGATGGGATATATGACATACTGCCAATCAGCAAAGGTGACAGGATGTATGCATGTTACTTATGTAAATTGTAGCACTTTTTATGTAAAGAGTCTTTCTCCTTTTCTGATTTTGAAAAAGCAAGCAATCGTGTTGGAATGGCTTACATAGAAAGGAGCTGAGGGTAGCGGCCAGCTGAAAGTCAGTGGTCTGGCAAGATACAGGAAATGAATGCCAACTACCATATGAGTTTAGACACAGATCTTTCCCAAGTGGAACCTCAGATAAGACTGATGCTCAACTGATAATTTCATGGCAGCCTTGGGAAATCCTGAAACAGAAACTCCAGCCTCCTGACCCACAGAAACCTTGAGATAAAATGTGTATTGTTGTAAGCTGCTAAATTGGAGGAAATAATGTTACACAGCAATAGAAAATAAACACAAGTTTTTACTTGGGAGCAGAAATTAGGGGTGGATAGGAAATGGGACAGCAAAATGCTACGCATTATGCCACGTAGAACTATTTAACTTTCAAAGTCCTATTAAAAATAATACGTTAATTTTTCAAGGAACATTTCTACATGATAATGGTTCAATAAACTGGGCCTTTCGGAACCAAAATATAACACATCAGGAAAAACATGAATTTTTGACTTCATAAATCTTTAAAAGATTTTCAAAGCCATCATTTGAATCGCCTCTAACAAACTTGTGAGAAGAGTTTGTAATTCCCATGTCACTGGCAATAAACCAACACTAAGAGATTAATTTCTCCAAATTCAATCTCTTAGAAAATGATAGAAGCAGAATGAATTTTATCCCAATTCTACTTTATTCCAAAGCCTGTAATTTATCTTCCATACTACCCGACTTTGTGCTCATACAGTACTTTCTTAATTTGTATATCATCTCCTGAATCAGAATGCAAGTTTATAGGAAAAAATGAGTATGTTTTATATATTTTTACTAAAAACATAACAAGGTGAAAGCTGCTATACAACATTCTGTAAGGAAGCCAGCTCATCCGCTTTTACAGACTGTCAGTACCCACTGCATTGCTGTAATATCTTGGTTGGTCTACCCACTTTAAATATCTTATTAATCACAGTAGACAAATCTTGATTTTTTCTTGCCCAAAATCTAGTCCCCCTACTGGTGCTGGCACATTATTGTACATTTGAAAAATGATCCTTCTTCCACCCCACTCCAGAGTCCAGATGAGGATATTATGTAGGATTGGTCAACCAGCATACTGTAGTTCCTTTTCTTTGCTTATTAGTTCTGAGATGAACACATGACAACCGCAAATTTAATGAAATAGGGACTTTCTTATAATTATTTCCCTACAGTCTTTGTTGCATTATGTGGCACTGTATGATAAACCTGGACTGGTAACATCAAAGTTGATGGTTCAAATCCACCAGCCACTCCTTGGAATCCCTATAAAGGATCACTATGAATTGGAACTGACTCAACAGCACGAACAACAACATAAATTTCATAGCATCCTGGATGAATGTGTTCAAGTTTTATTTACTCTGTGAATGCTAAAACATGTATCCCAAAATATTTTGGGAATATTTTGGGTCACTGATACATTTTTTTAAATAATTATAGGGCAATAAAGAGTTTCAAATTCTTTTTGAAGCAGATTTGTTAAGATAGATAAATAGATAGATACTGAATTTGACAATTTAGTTAAAATTTAAAACGTGTAGCATGAATGTTTATAGTATCATCTTTACTCTAGTAGATGTAACAATAGAAATGGTACATTTAAATGTTATATCTTTGGTATTCTTTTTTGTGGTTGTTGTTCCAGCCTTGGTATTCCTTATTAATATCTTCTTCTTAACCAATTTCACCAAAAATTTCTTAGATTTTTTTTAACCATTTCAAGGAACA
>NW_006408545.1:14337562-14345002 GCF_000296735.1 Chrysochloris asiatica
CTGTTGTTACAGACTGGTACCTATTGTTCCCTATTTTCAACCACCTTTAAGGTCTGGAAAGGAACTCACCGTCATGGCCCAATTTTCAGCCAAACAGTAGATAAATATAGAGGGGAGACAAGAACACTAGTAAGGTATGCTCACCATGGAATGGTCAATCATTTAAAATCAAAAGGATAACATTTTCCTAAGGACAAAGTTGAGAAGGGACGGGAAAGTGGGTGGAATGGAAATAGGAAGCATAGGCTGTTGCATGGAAGGGCTTGTAAACATCGAGATAAAACAGTGCATGATTTATTGAATGAAAAGTTGATGATCTTGTCTATAAACCTTCACTCAACTCACAATAAAAAGTTCAAAAAAATAGAACTTCATTATCATCAGTAAACTTTTATTTTTTTCTAGGTCAGTAACATTTGCTGAGTACCAGCTGCACTGATTCAAATAAGGTTTAACTTATCTCAGTTAACATTAAAATGGTCAATTTAATAAATTCATCTATTTATATTAACCTAATGATCACATGTATCTATCAGAACAGATATCCTACAACCTTAGAAAAGTTTTATAATCCTGAGAGATTGATGCTATTTTTCTAATGATCATGGGAAATATAAAAGAACCAATTCAGGCAATTAAACAAAGACATATGTTTCATGATACCCTGACTATTCCATATTGTTACAATATCAGGTCCGCCATTTTAGGCTGTACCTTCCAGGTTCTTCCCTCTCCCTTCCCTTCAACTCCATTTTGTCTGTTTCCCCGCCCTAAACTACAAGGCGCCGTAGTTTAAAAGGCTACATGGCTTTTGATAGGCCAGAGCTAAATCACCCCAGCAATGACCACTCCCTTCCTGTTGAACCTATATAAGACCACTCCCTTCCCATTGATTCTCTCTTCTCTCTTTTCTTCTGCCTCCTGCCTTCTCTCTCTGGCAGAGGTCACCTTCCTCTTCCTCACCCTGAATAAAAGTCTCTAGATGGGCCATCTGGTGTGCGGTGTGGTTGATGAGCGGTGCCGGGTTGTTTTTTTCCCTTTCACATATTCTCTTTATTATTGAATACAACGCATCTGGACAAAGATGAAAGCTTTATGTTTGTGCCTCTCAGATTGTCTAACAAAATCTGGTTACATTTTATTTGAGATGCTAGGTTAAATGCTAATTTAACCCATTTCTCCCCTTAAGACAGCTCTCTATACTTCAAATTAAAAATGACTGACAAATTTGATGAAAGTGGACATTATAATTTTAACTGTTTTGCAATGATTTTTATCATCAAGTTTCAAACATAATGCTTATTTTATGAGGTTTCCTATAATTAAATAGGAAATGAACTTGCTAATACTATTAGTTATCAATTTACTTTGTTTTATTAGTATTTTATTTGTTTTTTTGTTTGCTTGTATTATTTTAGAGCAATCATATGAGTGAGAGGAAGGAAAAAAAAAAATCTTAATACATGAAGTTTGAGACTCATTTTAGAATTCCAAGCTTTTTTACTTGCGACAAGTTTAAAATAAAATGAATTATTTCTACTTCAAAATCCCAAATATCAGGAGCTAAGGTCAGTGATATAAACTCACCAGCCACTCTTCAGAAACTCTATACAGGGTCACTATGAGTTGGAACTGACTCGATAGCACTTAACAACAACAATAAGATGCTAATAATAAAAATGAAAATAAAATAAAGATACTTTTTCCTTTAGTTATGAGGCCTGTCTTAGACTTCATTTTATTTTTCATCTATAAATCTTGGGTATACAATTTCTGCTATACAACTACTTCATAATGAATTCGGTTATCAACCTCCTAAGCTAAGTATTTTAACTTTAATAATAATAATATGATTCATAGTTCTTATTTACCTTTAGTTACCTGGAACCTAGGGCACCCTCAATATCAAAACTGCTTATAAAACAGTTGTTCAATTACCATGATTAATTAAGAAAGTGCTGTACCAAACATGTACTTTCTTAATTAACCCTCACAAGAACTCTATGAAGTTTTCTCTACATTATGAAGTAGAAATTATTATATTCATTTTTCATATGAAGGAACAAAGGGTGAAAAAGGTGAAGAATTGTCTGAGATCATAGTCGTGGCAAGTAGAATTTGACAAGAATATCTAGTCAAATCCATGTGTCTGGAGCCCCAAGTTCCATCATTTGATCATTATGCAGTTCTGTCCTAATCATTACTGACTGAATGTGGTAACATCATGTGTTATTAATCTACTCTTTCTAGAGTAGATGTGCGTTTCTCACCTCCACAGATAGATTCACAATGTTATTGGTAGGTGCCTTCAAGCTGATTCAAACTCATAGCAACCCTATGTACAATAAGAGAAAAACTGCCTGCTCTTGCACCATCCCCACAATCATTCCTATATTTAAATACACTTTCAATCAATCTTTATCAACGAGAGTCTTCCTCTTTTTTATTGACCCTTCATTTACCAAATGTGATGTCTTCCAGTGATTAATCTCTCCTGAAAAGATGGTCAAAGTACATGAGATGTAGTATTGTCATCTTGTTTCTAAGGAACACTCGGACTGCATTTCTTCCAAGACAGATTTCTTCATTCTTTTTGTAGTCCATAGTATATTCAATATTCTTTACCAAAACCATAGTTCAAATGCATCAATTCTTCTTCAGTATTCCATACTCATTACCCAGTACTTTCTCGTGCATATAAGGCAATTGGTTAGACTTTAATCCTTAGTCTTAGTTCTCAATGTGACATCTTTACTCTTTAACACTTAAAGAGATCTTTTGCAGAACATCTACCCAATTCAATGCATTAAGTTTTTGACTGCTACTTCCCTAGACGTTTCTATGGATCCACACGAAATGAAATCCTTGACAAGTTCAGTATTTTCTCCATTTATTATGATGTTCTTTTTTGGTCCAGTTGTGAGGATTATTCTTTTCATTATGTTGAAGTGCAATCTATACTGAAAGGTAGGTATATTGTTTGATCTTCATCAGTAAGTAAATGCTTCAAGTCCTCTTCACTGTTAGCAAGCAAAATTTTTAGCATCTCCATATCATATTGCTAAAGAGTCTCCCTCCAATTCCAGTACTGCATTCTGCTTCATGTAGAGATGCACCTGAATGTATTTGCTCAGCATAAAGATTGAATAAGTATGGTGAAAAGGATCAAACTCTGGTGCACACAGTTCCTGATTTCAAATCACATGGGATTCTCTTTTTCTGTTTCAATAACTGCTTCTTAGACTATATACAGGTTCCGTGTGAACACAATTTTGTCTTCTGGAATTCCTGTTCTTTTTGATGTTATCATAATTTGTTATGACTCACACAGTCAAATACCTTTGCATAGTCAAGAAAACACAAATAAACATCTTTCTAGTATCCTCTATTTTAACCACAATCCCTCTCAAGTCAGCAATGATAGCTCTCATTTCATGCCCTTTTCTGAATTCAGTTTGAATTTCTGGCAGTTCCTTGTACTGCTACAACTGTTTTTTCTATTATCATCAGCAAAATTTTACTTGCTTGTGATATTGTTCCATAATTTCTACATCCTCCTGGATCAGCTGTCTTTGGAATGAATACAGATATAAAATATGGATCAGTTTGCCAGGTAATTGTCTTCTAAACTTCTTTCTGTAAACTAGTGAGTGCTTCCAGCATTGTATCAGTTTGTTGAAACATCTCAATTAGGGTTAAGGTTACTGTTAGGATTGAAACATCTCAATTCATGTTTCTTCAATCCCTGAAGCCTTACTTTTCACCAGTTTCCTCCGTTTGTATTTGAGTTCTTCCTTCAGTAACATTTATTCTTGATCACATGCTGCCTCCTGAAATGATTAAACATTGACAAATATTTTTGGTACAGTAACTCTGAGTATTCCTTCCATCTCCTCTTCACCTTTCCTGTATCATTCAATATTTCGTCATAGAATTCTTCAAAATTACAACTTAAGCTTGAAATTTTTATTAAGTTCTTTCTGCTTATACAATGCAAAGTGCATCTTCCCTTTTTGTTTTCAAACGTCAGGTCTTCACACATTTCACTATAAAACTTTTTGTCTTCCCGAGCTACCTTTTGAAATCTTGTGTTCAGCTCTTTCATGTCTTTATTTCTTCTATTCTCAGAAAAGATGGTCAAAATTAAACAATTTTTTTCTCTGTATCCCACTCAGAAGAGATTAAATCATTCTTTATTATAATATCAATGATTTTTTTAAAAGACTATATGTATGTGTTTCATCGTCTCTTTAATAACTTATAACTACTTTGTTCTGTGTGGCTAAGGGGACAGGTTGCACCCATTTGCAGACAGTGTGTGAAGGGCAGGGTAACATGAATTTAGGCATATTTAATTTAGACTGAGCGAATTGGACTGCTAACCTCAAGGTTGGCAGTTCAAAACTACCAGAGGTTCCGCAGGAGAAAGATGAGGCATTCTGCTCCCGTAAAGATTTACAGTCTCGGAAACCCTGTGCAGGGTCACTATGAGTTGGAACCGACTCCACAGCACTTAACAACAACAAGACAGAAATTTAGTTGGCTATTTAATTCTAGAAGGCTTAAATGAATACATACCAGTTAAACAGTTGCCATTGAGTCAATTCCAACATATGGCATGTAGGACAAAGTAAAACTGTTCTCCATAAGGTTTTTGATGACTGATTTTTCAGAAGTGTATTACGGTGCTATTCTTCTAGTCTGTCTTTGTCTGGAAACTGCTGAAACCATCATAGCACTAAACAAGCCTCCAGTGACAGAAAAGTTGTGGCTGCTCATGAGTTGCTTTCTTCTTCATATAGAGTCATTAAACCAGCATAGCAGGCAAGATTTCTACCATTGAATTACCATTCCCCTCATATGCTGTCTACGTAAGAGACACAATTTGGATTTTAAGATATAACTAAATTGGAAGTAAAAGTATAGAAAAATCTGCCCCATGAGTATTTGTTGTTGTCCAGGGCTGTCAAGCCAGTTCTGACTCATATCGACCTTGTATAGCATGACCAAGAAGAACTGGTGAGTTTGAACCACCAACTTTGTGTTCAAATCAACCTTTTAGTACAGTGCTGTATCTCACAGTTCCACAGTAGGACTCCATATCATGAATATGTTGTTGTTGTTAGGTGCCATTGAGTCAGTACCGACTCATAGCGAACTTATACACAGTAGAACGAAACATTGCCCGATCCTGGGCCAATCATGAATTTAGCAACCATTAAAGAACTGGAGTAAATAATATCGAACAAAATAGAATTTAAGACAAGAACTAATTCTAGAGACAGAAAGACATTTTATAACAAATTAAGATTTTAAAGCTCATATGTATGGAAGTTATACATGTATATTGCTGTTTTCCTTAGGTGCCACTGAGTTGGTTCCAACTCACAGTGAGCCTCTGTGTAACAGAACAATACACCGCCTGGTCCTGAGCCATCCTCACAATCATTCCAATGATTGAGGCAATTGTTACAGTCACTGTGTCAGTGCATCTCATTGAAAGTCTTTCTCTTTATCAATGTCCATCTACTTTACAAAACATGATGCTTTATTGTTGCTGTTAGAAGCCGTTGAGTCAGTTCCAACTCATAGCAACCCTATGCACAATTGAACAAAACACTGAACTGGTCCTGTGCCATCCTCACAAATGCTGTTATGCTTGAGCCCATTGCTGCTGCCACTGTGCCAATCCATCTTGCTGGGGGGGGGGGGGTTCTTCCTCTTTTTCTCTAACCCTCTACTTTACAAAGCATGATGTCCTTCTCCAGGGACTGGTTCCTCCTGATAATATGCTGGGAGTATGAGAGACAAAGTCTCATCATCCTGACTTCTAAGGAATAGCCTGACTGTACATCTTCCAAAACAGATCAGTTTGTTCTTTTGGCAGCCTATGGTAGTTTCAATATTCTTCTGCAACATAACTCAAATGCATCAATTCTTCCACAGTCTTCCTTATTCACTGTCCAATTTTCACATGCATATGAGGCTATTGAAAATACCATGGTTTGAGTTAGGCACACCTTAGTTCTCAAACTAATGCCTTTGCTCTTGAACACTTCAAAGAGGTCTTCTGCAACAGATTTGCCTAATGCAATATGTCATTTAATTTCTTGACTTCTGCTTCCATGAGTGTTGATAGTGGATCCTTCTTGTATTGCCCTCCCCAACACCTGAACTATGATGTATCTGCCCTTACCCTGTGTTCTACCATTGCCTCCCTCCACCTCCTTCTAAATCACCCACCCCAACCCCACCGTTGTGCTTACCTTATATTCCATTAATTTTTTCCTCCATTTAAGACAGTCTATTTTATCCTATACTCTACCTGACCTTCTCACCACCTGGATCTCTGTTCTTCTGTGTTTACCTTCTTTCACATTGTAATTGTTTTGATCATAGACTGACCTCCCAGATCCTGTAAATTTGTTCTTATAGTTTTCTTCTGTTCTTGACTCGTCCATTTGTCAATTAAGTTTTGGGTGATGCTGTCACATATGTCAATCTCTGGTTGTTGTCTGTTCTTGTTGGTTCTCGGTCCACAGAACTTCCTTTAGGATGTTTTTCATAGCAGGGTTGTCTTTGGCAAAATCCCTTAGCTTCTGTTTATCGTGGAATGTTTTGATTACATTGTTGTATTTAGTTGACAGCTTTGCTGAGTAGAGGGTTCTTGGTTGGCAGGTTTTTTGTTGTTGTTGTTTTTCAGGGTTTTATATACGTGTCTCCCCATTGCCTTCTTGCTTGCATGGTTTCTGTTGAGTGATCCGAGCTAAATCTGATTTGTTTGCCTTTGTATGTTACACTTCTGTTTTCCCCAGCTGCTTTTGGGATTCTGTCTTTCTTTGATTTTGGAGAGCTTGATTATTATATGTCTTGGTGATTTTCTTTTAGGGTCTTTCTTTCCTGGGGTTCATTGAGCTTCTTGAATGTTTATCTTTTTGCTTTTCAGGATGTTAGGGAAATTTTCTTCAAGTAGCTCTTCAACTATCTCTCCTGTGGACTTGTGTGATTCTTCTTGTTCCAGAATGCTGATAATTCTTAAGTTATTCCTCTTTATGTTGTCCAACATGAATCTTAGACCTTCTTCGGGGTTTTTTTTATCTTTTTTTCTACATGTTTTCTATCTTAGTAGTATTGAGAGATTTATCTTCCAGCTCACTAGTTCTGGCTTCCAACTCTTCAATTCTAATTCTTTGCCCTTTCAGTGTATTGTCCATTTCTGATATTCTATTATTAATCGCTTGGACATTTTTTCTGTACATTTTGAATTGTTTCTAATGCTGTATCTATCTTATTTTATTGTTCTTGTAGTGCTTTTCTGACTTCTTCCTTAATTTTCTCAACTCCATTGTAAAGTGTTTTGAAACATTTTATAATCATTCTTCTGAATTCCTTCTCAGGAATTTCCAAGGCCTGCCCATCTTCCATTATGAAGTGTAGGTC
>NW_006408545.1:14346015-14347741 GCF_000296735.1 Chrysochloris asiatica
CCACAGAATACATGAGCCAAATACAGACAGAATTAAAATGACAATCAATAGTTCATCAATTATGTGTGGAGATTACATGCCTCACTTCAAGTGATTCATGTAACAGTAAGTTTTCATTGTCTGACTTTTGGAAGTAGATTGTCATGCTTTTGTTACTAGTCTCTCTTGGTCTAGAAACCCTCTGAAACCAGTTGAATATCATTGCAGAAAGCAAGCCTCCACTGACTGATAATTAGTGGCTGCACATGAGGTATATTGACCAGGAGTTGAACTTAGATCTTCCACATAGAAAATGAAAATTCTACCACTAAACCACCAATGCCCTCAATTGGACCTCAACCACAATCTTTTTCTAATGAGTCACAGTGTTCAACATAACACATATGGATGTATTGAGATTAAATGAGTGATTTAAAATCTTGCCCAAGAAAATCCTGAGAGCCAGATGGCATCACTGTTGTATTTTACCTAATAATACTTAAAGAATTGATACCAATAGTACACAAACTCAGACAATAGAGTTGGTACTAGCACTTTCCAGTTAATTTTAGGAGGACAGAATTATGCTGATGTAAAAAATCAGAGAAATAAATCATAAACCACACACACAATATATAAAAAACAAGATACTGAATGAATATAAAACCTTAACAAAATTTTAGACAACCAAATCCAGCGAACTGGATTTACCCAAGGAAAGTAATGTTGGTTTAACATGCAAAAATTCAAATGATGTTGTGAAAAAAGTCCAATATACATTTATGATTTTAAACAACAACAACAAACTTTGAGCCAGAAATAGAAGATAATGTTCTCAAGCACATAAAACACATTTAAGACCAACAATCATCATCATACTGTCGAATAGTGAAAGATGGAATGCTTTCACACTTAGACTAACAAACAAAACCAATACCACTTCTATTATACTGTGCTTTAGATTATAGACTGTATAATCAGGCCATAAACATAAATTAAAGGCATAGATAGATATTGGAGAAAGTAAAGAAATTAAATTGTCTTCATTTGTTGGTAATATGATTCTGCATCTAGGAAATCTTTAGGAACCACAAAACAAAGCAAATTAAACTTAATAGACAAGTTTGTAAATGAAAAGATGCACGGTTAACATGCTAGCAACAAACAAAAATTGATATTAAGAAACAGTTTTATTCACAATTGTTATTGCTGTTAAGCACCATCAAGTTGTTTTCAACTCATAGAGACCCTCTACCAGATTTACGGGGATTGACTGGTGGGTTTAAACCACTGATTTTACGGTTAATAGGCAAGTGCTAATCCTACAGTGTCATACCAGGTTTTATTTGCAATAGCATAAATAAGTGTTACTTAAAAATAAATTTAACAAAAGGACTGTAGGACCTACACAGAGTAACAAACAAATAATTGCTGAAAAATTCAATATTTCTAATAAAATGGAAAGGATGTCACTATCTGTATTTTGTAAAACTCAATATTATTATATGTTATCTATTCTCAAACTGATACGTTACTTAATAAAATCCCTATCGAAATACCTCCAGACACTTTTTAGGTATACAAAAAATTAAAGAAAAACAAAAGAAGAATGTTGGAGTACCTATTCTTCCCATAAAGTATAATTACTATGAAGTTACAATAATTAAGTTATTAATATGGTTTTATATTGCATAAAGGGATATATAGATCATGAATGAGAATAGAAAGCCAAAACTTAAATCAAAAT
>NW_006408545.1:14352382-14367687 GCF_000296735.1 Chrysochloris asiatica
AAGTCAAATACATGGAAACTGAATAACACTCTGCTGCAAAGCAACTGGGTAGTAGAAGAAATTAAACATGAATTCACAAAGTTTCTAGAAATAATTGAGAATGAAAACACAACATACCAAAATCTTTGGGACATGATAAAAGCAGTACTAAGAGGACAGTTTATTGCAATAAATGCACAAATTTGAAAAAAAAAAGAAAGAAAGAACCCAAATCATCATATTAACACAACATCTCCAAAAACTAGAAACAGACCAGCAAAGCAAATTTACAGATAAAATAAGGAAGGAAATAATAAAGATTAGAGCAGAAATAAATTAGATAGAAAATAGAAAAACTATAGAAAGAATAAATAGGACAAGAAGCTGGTTCTTTGAAAGAATGAATTAAATCGGCAAATGTAACAATGGAAAAGAGAACAAAGACAAAAATAACACAAATAAGAAATTACATGAGTGATGTCACAAGAGAACCAATAGAAATAAAAAGGATAATAACAGAATACTATGAAGAGTTGTACTCCAATAAATTTGAAAACCTGGAGGAGATTGATACATTTTTAGAGAAGCACGACCTACCTAAACTTACACAGAGTGAAGTAGGAAACTCGAACAGACGTATAACAAAGGTATGTTTAAAAAAAACTCCCAATCAAAAAAAGTCCAGGTCCACATGTAAAACATTCAGGGAAGAGTTATTACCAATTCTACTAAAATTATTCCAGAATATGGAAGAGGATGGAAAACTCCCTAATACACTCTATGAAGGAAGCATAAACCCTCATATCCAAACTAGGATAGGACATCACTAAGAAAGAAAATCATAGACCAATATCTCTCATGAACATAGATGCAAAAATTCTCAACAAAACCTTAGCCAACACAATTCAACAACACATCCAAAAAAATAATACATCATGACCAAGAGGGATTTATACCAGGAATGCAAGGATGGTTCAACATTAGAAAAACAATCAATGTAATCCACCATCTAAAGAAGAAAAAGGAAAAGAGCCATATGATCATAAGGATTCATGCAGAAAAGGCATTTGACAAAATCCAACATCCATTCCTGGTAAAAACACTCAACAACGTAGGAATTGAAGGGAAATTCCTCAACATAATTAAGAGCATACATACAAAACCAACAGCTAACATCATTCTCAATGGAGAGAAACTGAAAGCCTTCCCCTTGCAAACAGGTACTAACTAAACAAGGATGCCTTTTATCACCACTCCTATTTGATATCGTTTTGGAAGTCTTCGCCAGAGTCATAATACAAGATAGGGAAATTAAAGGCATCCAAATTGGCAATGAGGAAGTAAAACTCTCTATTTGCAAATGATAACTCCAAAAAAGTCAGCAAAAAAATTACTGGAACTCACTGGAAGATTCAGCAAAGTGGCAGAGTAATACAAAAATCAGTTGGATTCCTCTATACTAATAATGACAACTCTGAAAAGAAAATTAGGAAAGCAATATCACTTACATTAGGCACCCAAAGAATGAAATATTTAGGAATCAGTGTTACCAAAGAAATAAAGTACCTATACAAAGCAATCTATAAAGTACAACTACAAGAAACCAAAAAAGACTTACAAAAATGAAAGAATATATCATGCTCCTAGATAGAAAGACTTAATATTGTGAAAACGTCAGTATAACCCAAAGCAATCTACACATACAATGCAATCCCAATGCAGATTTTAATGACATTCTTTAGAGAGATGGAAAAAACAATTCAAATGTTATATGGAAAGGAACGAGACCCAGGATAAATAAATCACTGATTAAGAAGAACAAAGTAGGAGGCTTCTCACTTCCCGACTTCAAAATTTACTACATGGCTACAGTGGTCAAAACAGCATGGTACTGGTACAATGAAAGATACATAGATCAATGGAACAGATTTGAGTACCCAGAAATTAACCCATCCACATACAGCCAACTGATTTTTTACAAAAATCCAAAGTAGATTGAGTGGGGAAGATATAGTCTCTTCAACAGATGGTTTTGGCAGAACTGGAGATTGATATGCAAAAGATTGAAACAAGACCTTTACCTCAAGCCATATACAAAAACCAACTCAGCATGGATTAAAGACCTAAATGTGAATCCCAGAATTATAAAGGTTATCAATGAAAAAATAGGAACAAATTTTAGGGCTCGAATCTAGCACACACACAGACTGCTAAGCATTGCGAAAATTGCACAAACAAAAGAAGACAAAACTACATGATTGGGACATTTTAAAAATTAGAAATGTATGTGCATCAGAGGATTTCACTAAGAGAGTTAAAAGGGAGACCACAGAATGGGAAAAAAATATTTGCAATGACATATCAGACAAGGGACTATTTTCTAAAATCTATAGGAAACTATAGCACCTCTACAAGAAGAAGACAATACGGGCACAGGACATGAACAGACACTTCACCAAAGAAGACATTTGGGTAGCCAACAAACATTAGAAGAAATGTCCATGATCATTAGCCATTAGATAGATGCAAATCAAAACAACAATAAGATGTCATCTCATGCCAGAAATAACAGCAAAGTTCAAAAAAGCAGAGGACAATAAATGCTGGCGTGGATGTGGACAGACTGGGACTCTCCTACATTGCTGGTGGAAATGCAAAATGGTCCAATCACTCTGGAAAACAGTATGGTGCTTCCTCAGAAAGCTGGAAATAGAAATACCATATAATCCAGCAATTCCTCTACTTGGTATATATCCACAAGAAATATAAGCCATAACATGAGTAGATATATGCACACCAATGTTCATAGCAGCACTATTCAGAATAGGAAAAAATGGAGAGAGCTTAAGTGCCAATCAATGGAAAAATGGATAAACAAACTTTGGTAAATACACACAATCGAATATTATGCTACCTTGATGTATAACAAGGAAGCTACACGCTGCCTCATAATATGGATGAACCTTGAGGACGATATGCTGAGTGAATTCACAAAAGGAGAAATACTGCATAGAACCATTATTGTAAAAACTTAAGAAATAGTATCTACACAAAAAAGGAAAAAAAAAAAATCCTTTGTTGGTTATAGCTGGGGGTGGGTTGGAGTGGTTTGGGGGAGGTGAAGGGAGATGGCAGTAAAGCATGGGGTAGAGGACAGACATATCATAGTTTGAGTGTTGTGGAGGGCAATATACAAGATGGGAGGGGTGGAAGAACAAATTAGATAGGGGAACACTGAGACAGGTTTGCATGGACTAAGTGGGACAGAGGTAAATAATGATGCATGCTCAACCTTAAAACAACAGGACTCTGTGATACAGGGATTGAATCATAGTCTGAAGAGGGGAAATAATAATAAGATGCTTGACTATGTTATGAATATTGGTTTCCCTTGCCTACTATTGTAAAATAGACACTTGATTTGGATAGAAAGAAATGTAGGGAAACAAGATTACAGAAAGCTTGTAAGCCTGTCTTCAGCCTATAACTGGAATAGTTAAAAGGGTTCTACAACTTGCCCAGTGAAATAAGCCTCTTCCGGGCCTTTGCAGTATATAGGACCTTAGGTGGAATACTGAGTCCATCCAGAGCCTTATGAGGTGGGACATTCCCACTAGAAGGGACAAGCAGACCAGCTTGGAACAGCTAGAGTGACAGAAGATACATTTCAAAGAAAGATCAACAAGAAAAACCCAAAACAAAAATGGCAGTATGATTGGCTACTACAAGAATAAGCAAGTTGTTGCTGGGAAGCCATCAAGGCAAGCAATCAAGTTCCTTCAGGACAAACCCCCATCAAAGACTGAAACTCAAAGGGAACCCATGAGCAGGCATGTAAGCTTGCTGGTGACCACATTGGTCTACTGGTGAGTGGAAGAGGGGGAAAGGCAGCAATGAAGAAATGGGCTGAGTTCAACCATATTCCACAGACTCCTGTTGACCTGGTGATGAGAGATATAAAAGGAAGGACTGGTTGGTCCCAAGTGTGGTAAGATCTGAGGACACCTGAGCCCATGGAGAAGGGCATAGCCACAGAGGCCTAGAGCTGAGTGTGAAGCATCCAGCTGATATGAAGTGAGGCTAGATTGACAAGAACACCCAAAGTTGCAGATAGTATCCATTTGACCTAGCCTTGATGATTTGATAATCAGAACTTGACTAAAGGAAGATGAAAAAACACACAAACACATTTTTTATATAGGAAATGAAGGTAAATTGCTACAATTTGATGAACTTGACCTATACTCATGGAGGTAGTAACTCTAAATACCAACAAAGAAAGGAGTCTTCACATTAAGTATCAATGCTATCCCCTCTGTATACAGGGTAGATACGGACAGACAACTTAGACACTGTCTACCTAAAATGAAGGGATGATAAAGGTTTACAAGGTTTCAAGAGGGAGTTTAGCTTAAGAGTACACAGGGGAAGATAGAGTCCCCACTGAATAGTTGTCATCTTGTCTAGATGGGTCTGGTAAAAAGAGATGGGGATAAGATTCTTATGATTCAATAGTGAGTAGATATTATCATGATTAATTGCAATGGTCGCAATTGTAAAGGTAGAAGTTTTATAACAAAAATGAGGGAGTGGTTAATCTTACAGTCCAGAAACACAGGGCTCTAGGACCATCAAGCGAGAAGAGCACAAGCAGAATGCGGGACATTATCCAGAGAAGCAGCGACAGCAGAGATGGAGGCAGAGATGGGGACATGGAGAGAGGGAGCAGCTGAGGACGCTAGATTCATGGTAAGAGAGGGACTGAGAGCTGGTGGCCAGACTTGAGAATGTGTCCTTTGGTGATTTAAATTATAATATGTGCCTGAGTGTTTAAAAAAGAGAGAAAGCGAAAGCTAAAATGAATCGAGAGAAATACTGTTAACTGATGGTACATGGAGGAAATTATAATCATTGTAATGAAACAAAGTGTATGATTTGTTGAATGTGAAACTGATATTCTGCCCTGTAAACTTTCGCTCAAACCACAATAAAAACTTTAAAATACATATCTAAGCTAATTATGACAAAATGGAAAGATTTTTTAAATTTATTTGTGGGCAAATAGGTATCCATTGCATTACTCTAACTTCCTTTATGATTGAATTACTTCATAATAAAAGCAAATCAAAGGTTTTCTTTCAATACAATATAAGCTATAGATTGTTAGAAAATTCCCATTGGGAGTTGTGGGGAGGAGGAAACGAGATCTAAGGAATCTAAGAGAACATTAAAGCTCTCTAAATTATGTGACAAACTTTAATGGAGTAGGTGTCTTTGTAAAACCTTTTATTGAACATCAAATATATGAGAAACAGTGCGAGGCATTGAGAATAGCAGACACTGCATTGAGAAGAGAAAAGACTACTTGTAAGAAACCTGAGTTTCAAGTAAAGGGTTTATTAATCCAGATATCTTCATATGCACCCAATAAAACACTGGATCTCTGTATCTTAGACAGACAGGATTTCTCTTAGAAATGGGCCTTTGTGCTTATTTCACTTCCTCAATTTGTCTGTATGCAAGTCTTAGCAACATCCCCTGGTGAACTGACATTTTAGGAACGGACCAGAAGAAAGATACAATTTCTAGTAACAGATGTTGGGCAGATGTTCTTTCCTTCCTGCCTGCCTGCCTACCTTCCTGCCTCCCTTCTTTTCCTTCATCTCTCTCACATTTCTTCTTTTTTAAGTCTTTAATTCAGAAGTCAAGCAAGGATGATCTTAATACCGTTGCTAATTCTGCAGACTAGCTACCTCCACAGAAGCCCCAGAAGAAGGGGATTTCCTCTACGTATCTGAAATCATCTAATACCAGATGTGAACCTAAATACTTCCATCACTCTTGAGTACTAGACAGCCATATTACCAAGTGCTGGAATGATGCTTCTCAAGCAGTGATTGCCTAGCCTGTTTCATTAAATTGAATGTGAAGTAAAAGGGAATTGAACCTCTTTGAGAGAATGCCTTGTTTGACCTAGGAAAAGTTTATAGTTATAAAACGAAAATGCAACACTGAAGAGATGTTAAAGACAAAGCTAAGCTGAGCAACTTTTAAATAATTTATCAGTGTGCATATGATTTAATAGTAATAGAGTCATGTTTCCATGGAAAATAATGTGACACTGATTAAATGATTCTAAAATATAGAGATACTTATGTGTGTCACTGGACAAGTTGGACTTAAGAATAACAGTAAACATTCTTCTTTATGTCTCTGCTTCTCTGGGATCTGGTCACTTTAGATAGGTTTTAACAGATGCTTGAGTAATTTAGATGGCTGATTTCCCAAGAAGAGAGCTTTGTGTTAGCTAAGCCCACCCATCACATAAATTCAGGAGACTGTTTTAAAATATCAAACTCCATCGAATGGATTGAGATTGCTCTTGTCTTAAGTCATAGCCTAAATTAAAAGCAACTGCTTATCAAAAACAAGTTCACAATATTATGCTGAGTGAAATTATTGTTGTTGTTGTTCAGTGCCATCGAGTTGGTACCGACTCATAGCAACCTTATGCACAGCAGAACGAAACACTGCCCGATCCTGGGCCAACCTCACTACTGTTGCCATGCTTGAGTGCATCAAAGCTGCCACTTGGCCAATCCATCTCGTTGAGGGAATTAGTCAGTCACAAAAGGATAAATATTATGTAAAATCATTATTGTAACAGCTTAAAAAATATATACCCATATTAAAATGAAAAATAACATTTCTTTTCTTTGTTGGTTACTGGTGGGATTGGAGTAGGGGAGTTTGGAGGAGGTGGTGGGAGGAGATGGTAGAGAACAAGGTAGGGGGCAGAGATATCATAGTACTGGGTGGTGGGGAAGGCAGTACACAATAAGAGAGAGGGGGTGGAAGAACAAGGTAGACAGGGGAACACTGAGACAGGTTTGCATGGGCTAAATAGGACAGAGGTAAATAGTGATGCATGCTCAACCTTGGAACAATGGGGCTCTGTGATACAGGGACTAAGGCATAGCTTGAAGAGGATCGATAATACTAAGATGCTTGACTGTCTTATGAATATTGGTTTCCCTTGCCTACTTTCTAAAATGGAAACATAAATTGGATAGAAAGAAATGTTGGGAAACATTATTACAGAAAGCTTGTAAGCCCGTCCTCAGCCTATAACTGATTGTAATACCTAAAAGGGGTTCTACAATTTGCCCAGTGAAATAGGCCTCTTCTGGAGCCTTTGCAGTGTATAGGACCTTAGGTAGAATCCTGAGCTCCATCCAGAACCTTATGAGGTGGAACATTCCCACTATAAAGGATAAGCAGACCAGCTTGAAACAGCTAGAGTGACAGAAAATATATTTCAAAGAAAGATCATCAGGAAAAAAACCAAAACAAAAATGGCAGTATGACTGGCCACAAGAATAAGCAAGTTGTTGCCAGGAAGCCATCAAGGCAAGCAATCAAGTTCCATCAGGACAAACCCCCATCTAAGATTGAAACTCAAAGGGAACACATGAGCAGGAATGTAAGCTTGCTGGTGACTACATTGGTCTACTGGTGAGTGGAAGAGGGGGAAAGGCAGCAATGAAGAAATGGACTGAGCTCAATCATGTTCCAAAGACTCCCATTGACCTGTAGATGAGAGAGAAGAGGAAGGGCTGGATGCTCCCAAGTGTGGTGAGACCTGGGGACACCTGAGCCCATGGAGAAGGACATAGCCACAGAGGACTAGAGCTTTGAGTGAAACATCCAGCTGATATGAAGTAAGAGGAGTCATACGAGAACACCCAAAGTTGCAGACAGTATCCATTTGACCTAGCCTCAATGGCTTGATAATCAGAACTCAACTAGAGGAAGGAAAAAAAAAGAAAAGGATAAAACAATTTTTTATAAAGGAAATGGGGACAAATTGCTATAATTTGATGAACTTGACCTATACTCATGGAGGTAGGAACTCTGAATACCAACAGAGAAGAAAGGAGTCTTCACATCAAGTATCAATGCTATCCCCTCAGTATACAGGGTTGATATGGATGGGCAACTTAAGGCATTGGCTACCTAAAATGACAGGCTTACAAGGTTTCAAGGGGAGTTTAGTTTAATAGTGTGTGGGACAAGAAAGAGCGCCCCCCCCCCCCACTGAACAGTTTTCATATTGTCTAGATGGGTCTGTTAACAGAGATGGGGATAAAATTCTTCTGATTCAATAGTGAGTAATTGTTATCATGACTAATTGCGACTGTCACAATTGTAAAAGTAGAAGTTTTGTAACAGAAATGGAGGAGTAGTTAATCTTACAGTCCAGAAACAGAGGACCCTAGGACCATCAAGGGAGAAGAGCACAAGCGGAATGTGAGACTTTATCCAGAGAAGCAGCAACAGCAGAGATAGAGGCAGAGATGGGGACATGGAGAGAGGGAACAGCTGAGGACTCTAGATTCATGGGAAGAGAAGGACTAAGAGATGGAGGCTAAGATGAAGACTTGCAGAATGTGCCCTTTGGTGGCATAATTTATTATATATGCCTGAATGTTTTGTGTTTTTTTTAAAGTGTTAAAGTGACTAGAGAGAAATACTGTTAATCGATGATACATGGAGGGGATTCTAATCATTTTAATGAAACAAGGTGTAGGATTTGTTGAATGTGAAACTGATGATCTGCCCTGTAAACTTTTACTCAATCCACAATAACAACCATTAAAACATATATAAATATTAACAACTGTTATATTAGTCTTAAAAAATATTAAGGTATTTTCTTGTATCATTTGCATGAATTTAAATATTAGGGATTGTTTACAGTAGAGTTTCAGACTGAGAAAAAAATCATACCATTTTATCAAGGAAGGAAAAGTGAATCTGGCTCAGGGAAGATTTTAGCTATTGGTGAAATGAGTCACTTTTCTGATTTCAGGAATAAAAGCTAAAGCAAAAAGCTATCCTGAGAGGACCTTGAGATCAATGGTTCTTAAGCTGTTTGTATAACACAACAGTATGTCCCTAAGAAAGCCAAAAGGCATCCTGATTAATTTTCCATCAGGTAAACGTGTATGTTAAAACAGAATCATGAAAACAAAACACAAGTGACTGCTTTTACAGTTATATTTTCAGCATAGTCTTGTCTCCCCTTGTCTTCTAAAACTGTTGAAAGCACCAGCTTAGCAGCAAGACCAGAACCCTGCTTTGCTACACATTAGTTGTAAAATCACTCAGGTCCTCTGTATATCCATTTTCTCATCCACAAAATAGGGAATATAATAGTACCAACCTCCCTATTCCAGCTGCTCCTGGGAAACCCTATGCAAGGTCGCTATGGCTCGGAACTGACTCGGCAGCGCTGAACAACAACAACAACAAACTCCCTATTCAGATGAGCAAAATATTTAACATGTGTAAAGCACATAGTACAGTGCTTACAGTAAGCAATATATAATTGCTAGCTATTATACAAACGCAACCAGGCGGCACAGTGAGTTAGGTATTGGTCTGCTAACAGCATGGTCAGTAGTTCAAGCCCATCAGCAACTCCATGGGAGATAGATGAGGGTGTCTGCTCCTGTAAAGATTTACAGTCTTGGAAATGCTGTATAGGATCACAAGGAGTCATAATTGACTTGAGTGTAATCACTGAGACAACAGATTCATGATCATAAAGACAACACAGGGCCAGCCAATAGTTTGTTTTCAAAGTGAGTTGGAATTGAGTGTTCAGCAACTAACAACATCAGCAGCAGCATTATTTTATTTAATTGGGTCATTGGTCTAGTTATAACAAACTTTTATAGCTAGAACAATGGTGCCAGCTACACAACCAATGAGCTTAACATTTTATAAATACCAATATATATTTCTATGGGAGAAAGATGGGGTTTTCTGCTCATACAAAGAAGTACAGACTCGGAAATCCTATGTTGGGTCTCTATGAGTCAGAACCAAAATCAACAGTACTCAATAACAACAACATATCATATGCATTTCCACATAGAGATGTAAATGTCCATATTTAAAAACAAGATGTGAAGGCCTCAAAATACTGAATGGTTGTTTGAGGATGATAATTACATTTTCTTTTGAGTAGTCTCATCTATTTTCCAATGTTTGATAGATTTCATTTTCTGTTTTACAATTTTTTCCTTTTATAACTATAAAACAGAATTTCATTAAAAAAATTAGATCATCAATAAATTAAAATTCTACTATTGGGTAATTTGTTCCCCAATATTCCTTCATTCTAAATATCTTTATAAGACTGTACACTGATCTTTCTGTTATTCCTTAGTGGAAGAAAAACTTTCATTTTGTGTATCTAAGTTTGATAATTCTAAGAAGAAATGTTTAGCTACTTCTGAAGCCTGTTCATAATAGCCCCAATAATGGATTTCTCATTTGCTGTTGTTATTGTTCAGTGTTGTCAAGTCCATTCTGACTCACCATAACTGAAATACATCAATTCTATGATCTTCCTTACTCCTTGTCCAACTTTCACACGCATATTAGGTGATTGAAACAGCATGGCTTAAGCAATGCACGTCTTAGTCCTCAAACTGGTATCTTTGCTCTTGAACACTTTCAAGAGGTCTTGTGCAACAGATTTGCTTACTGAAATATATCACTCGATTTCTTGATTACTGCTTCCATGAGAGTTTATTGTGGACCCAAGCAAAATGAAATCTTCAACAACTTCAAACTTTTCCTCATTTGTCATGTTATTTATTGTACCAGTTGTGAGGTATTTTGTTTGTGTTACATGGAAATGCAATCCATGTTGAAGGCTGTTATCTTTAATATTTATCAGTAAGTATTTTGAGTCCTCTTTGCTTCCTGCATGCAAGGTTGTATCATCTGCATATCACAGGTTGTTAAAGAATGTTATTACAATCCTGATGCCACGTTTTTCTTCATATAAGCCACTTTCTTGGATGAATTGCTCATTTAATCCATTTTTTTCCATTTCGTATAACTTTAACCATCTTTGGTTCTTCCTTTATCTATAGTAGTTACAAACACCCTCAAATGTAATTGCAAATACTAGAGATTAGTCTTAAAGCAGCCCACTCTAGAATCTGATATGTAAGCAAACTAGTCATCTTATTGACTTCATCTGCAATGGCCGTCTTCAGAATAATATGTGACCTGCTTCTGAGCAAGATGACTTAGTAGGCCAACAGACTGAGCTGACCTGCAACAAAGACATGGGAGACTGAAAAAAATACAAATGGTGATACTGGAACTCTTAGCTTCAGAGAAAAGGACAGAGAGATGGAATGAGTGCCAACTGGAAGAATAAGCTGAAAAAGAGCAGCTCGAGAGAAGATAAATGGTAAGACTGTAAGTAGTGTGGAGTGGCATGGCCATCTTGCGCTTCTGTGAGTGGCTGCTGATACAGTGACTTTCAGGCACAGGACACAGCTAAAAGTCCGTAGCAAGGACATGTAGATTACCCTTGTTCCTGTGCCCTCCTGGTATCTGGAGGTATGGCCAGTCCTCACCCTTGGCAACCTGGCAGTCAGTAGAACCTGCTCCTGCACACTCTCTGCCAGACATAGCACCCCTGCTTCTAGAAGCATATGAACCTGCCTTGAACTATGCTACATAAACAGTGAACAGATAACTGTGTTCAACCTTCCAGCCTCTATTATATCCACCAGGAGACAGGTGGTGAGTGCATGAAAAAAAGAGAGGGGAGGTTCTTGATAAAAGAAACAATCTATGATGGTTTTGGGGGAAGGAGGAAATGATACATGCACCAGAGGGTAGAAATGCATTGACATGGGTGATGGGGCAGGCAATATAAAACTGCAGGGAGGTTGGCAGAGGAAAGACAGGGGTGGTGGGAGGCACATGGAGGGAGTGCGAAGGTTAAAGTGAATAGTGGTAAATGCTGTTAATTATTGGGTGCATGGAGGGGATGGCAACCATGTAATGAAGGAAAGTATATGATTTGTTGAATGTAAAACTGGTGATCTGTAAACTTTCACTCAATTCACAGTAAAAGTTTAAATAATAAATAAATAAAATACAATATCACAATATCTCATAAGAAAGAGACAATTTCAGCTTATAAAAAGAAATGAGGCAGAGTATCTCAAATAAGTGTTCAAAATACTGAGTCAGAAAATGCAACACCAGAAATGCTGTCAGAGATACCTGATAAGGAATTTAAAAGAATGCTATTTTGGGCAGCTTTGACATATTGAAAGAATGATCAAGAAAACTCGATGAAATCAAAAGAAACATGGATAAAGCTATAGAAGAATCAGGAAACAAGCTAACAAAATAAATAAAAAATGGGAACCATACAAAAACAGTAATCAGAAAACTAACACTACAATTTCAGAAATAGATAGTACACTGAAAAGGCAAAGAAGTAAAATTAAATCAGTGAAAGGCCACATTACTGAGCATGAAGAAAAATCTCTCCTTGTTCATCTACTAGAGAATCAATCAGAATAAAGAACAAAAAAATCATAAGAAAGCTTAAAAATTATGTGGGACACCATCAAAAGGAATAGCTTACATGTGATTGGAATTTCAGAACAGGATAAAACAAAAACTAATGAACAGAAAAGTGTGGAAAATATTGTCCAAGAGATGTTAGAAGAAAATGTCCCTAACATCATGAAGATAGTCATTCAAGAAGTTGAATGAACCCCAAATAGGGTAGACCCCAAAAGTAAAACACCAAGAAATATTATAATCAAACTTTTCAAAACTCCATACTGCTTTCTCCTTGTATTTGGGTCAATTGTAAATTGAGAAGGTGTTTGGAAAATGGTTGGAGAAAAGTGAAAAGTAACTCCCTATTAAATCATTAGGCTTCAGGTAGGTGTGAACAACACATGAATGTTCAATTATTTCTATGTGAATTTTTTGTCTACCCTTCCAGTCCAACTACAACATCAAAGTGTTATAAAACTATACTTTTCTGAATAATGCTTCCTCCATGAGGTAAGTGCTAGACTGGGAATGATAAGGTCAACAGTTCAAGCCCACCAGCAACTCTACAGGAGAAAACTGAGGATTTCTGCACCCACAAAGGTTTACAGCCTCAGAAACCCTATGCAGAGCCATTATGAGTTGGAAATTACTTGATGGCACATATCAACTACAATAACAATTTTTACTGTAAGTTTTACATCCAGTCAAGTTACAGACACTGGGATAATTTAAAGAGTGAATCATGTAATAATGGAAAATGCCCAATGATTTTGCAACTACCTTGCAAAGTAAATAAGTCTTATATTTGGGGATTATTTTCCCCCCATATTATAACTTATATTATGCAAATGTTATGTGGCAGGGTAGGTAAGTATAAAATAAGTTGATTGTTGCCACCCCCACTGGGTGGAGGCATGTGAGAGCTATCAAGGAAATAGCAACAGCGGTAGTTTCTTGCATTCAATTTTCACTGTGGTATAATGTGACTGGGTCCTGGTGTGGCGCTATAGGATAAGCATTAGACTGCTAGCTGTACTAACCTAAAGTCAGCAGTTCAAACACACCAGCTACTTTTGGAAACACTATAACGGTCTCTATGTGTCACAATTGACACAACAACAACAATGTAATGTGATTCCGCAAGAAATACACTGGTCTATCTGTGCCTTGGAACTTGAGTCTTAACAGTCCTACTGTGTCAAGTGAGAAGTATTTGTTACTAATCTTCATATCTAAAATTGCTGCGCTGTAGGATAATTGTGGTGCTGTGGATTAATGTGCTGGACTGCAAAGTCAATTTGAACCCCAAAGTTGGTTTGAACCACAAGGTCAGTGGTTCAAGCTCACCAGTAGCTCCTCAGAAATGCTGTACAATGTTACGATGGGTCAGAACCGACTCAATGGCACTTACCAACAACAACAGGATAAACACTGGACCACACAGTTGATTTGAACTGCAAGGTTGGCAGTTCAAATTCTCCAGATACTCCTTGGAAACCCTATATGGGGTCATTATGAGTCAGAAATGACTTGACAGCCCTTAACAACAACAACAACATGTTCATTAAACTCAAGATAAAAGTTCATGATAGATTTAGTCATACTGTTCTTTAAGACAATAATTTCCAAGATTTGAACTTTAACTTCCAACTTTCCAAGTACCTTTCCTGCATAATAAGCATCAAAAGAAGATAGAATGAATACACAGTGTACCAAAAAGAATTGGTTGATGTTCAACCATTTCAAGAGGTAGCTAGCATATGATCAAAAATTGATGGTATTGAAGGAAAAATCCAAACTGCACTGAAGGCATTAGTGAAAAACAAGTTCCAGGAATTCACAAAACACAAATTGAAATGTTTCAACAAATTGGTGCAGTGCTGGAAGCCCTCACTATTCTATGCCAAGAAATTTGGAAGGCAGCTAACTAGTCAACCAACTACAAGAGATCCATATTTGTGCCCATTCCAATGGAAGGTGACCCAACAGAATAGGGAAATTGTTGAACAGTATTATTAATAAAATTTTGCTGTAGAAAACTAAAAATGATTGATGCAATTGAATTACAGTGTTGGTGAAGAATATTGAAAGGACTATTGACTGATAGGACAAACAAATTCATTCTGGAAGTATAACCAGAACGTTCCTTAGAAATTAGGAAATACAGATTTTGCCTCGCGTACTTTGGACATGTTATCAGGAGGGATCAGTACCTGAAAAAGGACATCATAGTTGGTAAAGTAGAAAGTTAGTGAAAAAGAGGAAAACCCCCCAGTGAAATGGACTGAGATAGTGACTACAACAACAGGCACAAATATAACAATTGTGAGGATGGTGCAGGACAGGGCGGTGTTTCGTTCTGTTATATATAAGGTCTCTGTGAGTTGGAGCTGACTCATGGCACCTAAACACAACAGCATTTCAAGTAACATCAGTGTATACTCTAGTGCTAAAAGCTGAAATTTGAAAATGCCAAAAAGCATTTAGTTGTCTTTTTTTTTTAATTAAAATATATTTTACTATGTCACCAGCAGGATTCTTTTCCCATATACTAAGAAATTTCAAGTCAGCAATTGCAAAATACATTCCAAATCGGAAACCTAAATTATTCTGACTTAAGGACACTGTTTTGCAAAATCTTATTTGAGAACTCTTTTAAGTCTGAGGATCTTGAGAAAAATCAGCAGACATAAATTGTAATTCCTGTCCAATCATGTTATCTGAAAATAAGTGGCCATACAGCTGAAATAGACCATAAAGGGGACGCTAGTAGCTTCAAGGCAAAGGCAGGAAGGAACAGATCGAAGGAAGTAATATGCTCCTTAATAAAAATGTGTTGCTCTTCAAAGTTGTTCTGTCTCAGTCTGGGTCTCTAGAAGAGCAAAACCAGTGAATAATATGCATCTGTATATATATGTGTATATATATAT
>NW_006408545.1:14367910-14374312 GCF_000296735.1 Chrysochloris asiatica
AGCCCGATTCGTAACCACTACGCTACCAGATATATATATATAAAACATGTATATATATTATATATATAATGTGTGTATATACATATATAAGTATATATATATCTATTCTTCACTTAGCAGTGTGATTAGGTGTGCAAAAACCAACATTATAACAAGAATGGAGGATGGGGGATGACTACATCAGATCATAAAATAGAGGGTGACCACACTGTTACATAACTGGTAAAACACAGAAAATCATGGCCCAGCCAAGTTGATGCATAACCTTAACCATCATAGTCAGTATTACTCTCATTTCAGACTTCGTTGTTCATTACTGCCAGTTATATACCATTAATGTGCATGATCATCAGATAGTGGATTTTTACTATCGTGGTAAATGTGAAATGTTAGATAACAAGATAGTTGATAAGAGAGGAGTAGATACATAGAGATTTAGTTCAAGAAAATGACTCACATAGTTGTGGAGGCTTGCAAGTCCCAAATTGGTGGGTCAGGCTGAAGGCTTCTCTTGACTCATGTGTTTTCAGGGGCTGATAGATACAAAATCTGCAGGTCAGATGCAGCATCAAAAGAGTGTGAGCTTTGTAAGAACATCTGTATATATTGGGTGCAAATCACAGCTCCAAGGAAACTCTCCTTTGAACCAATTGTGCTCACATCAGATGACACAATTGAGGTTGCATAATATCTCGCAAGCTACCTGAAATCATGGCCTATCTAAATTGTCACACTCATATACTTCAAACCTAAGGCTTCTTGTGTTCTAATTTATTTAGTATTCTTTTTATTCAAAGAAGGCTTTCCATTTTAAGAAAATTCAGAAAAAGAAAAACCCTCATATTTAATTAACCAGTCCAACTGAATGAAAATTTCATTTGCAGTAAAATATTCTGAAATATTTGGCTGGGCCCTATAATGCAATACCCAAAGTAGCTTCAAACTTTTATTCCTAAGTGGTTTTTCAAATTCAATTAAATTCTCTGGCTTCAAAGCTACTTTAAAGACATTCTGGGACAAAGATATTTCAGTTACCTTTAAGTCCTCTGGGAAATGCCCTTGCAAAAAAATTAGGTCATTTATTCTTGATACTCATAAATGTCAGTGCAAACATGTCCTGAAGATTCATTTATCACATAGAGGCTGAGTGAACTTATGATTGGAAATAGAATGAATAGTAATAACTTTTGAATATATTCCATATTTTTGCACATTCTGTACTCTCTGGTATCAGATTTTGTTTTCTACTCGAGCACTGGAATTTATTAAGGTATATTAGGGACAGGACTGGACTCATGTTTCAAATATTTCTGCCAGTCTTCCATGCAAAAGCACAAAATAAGTACTCATTGATACTGATAATTCTCTTCACTTCTGGCAAGTTTCACTATTTTTTCTTCCTTTTCCCAGCTGAGAAAATATTTCCTACTGAACATCTGGCTAAGGAATGTTGAAAGTCCAAATAGGTCTGGTGTATCATCTGAAGTAGATTTTTTGAAGAAAAGTAACATGGAGTATTAAACAGATTCTCAGAAACAAATTTTCTGTGACAATGCCCTGTAACATTACATAAAATTCAGACAAATTAAAAAAAATGGAAGAGTACAATAAAAGATTTTGTTTGCTATCGTGAATTTGTTTTCGGTATTTTTTTGTGATGTAGACATTGAAATCATCCATCATTTTATTGTTGTTGTTGTTAAGTGCTGTTGAGTTAGTTCCAACTCATAGCGACCCTGTATAAGGTTTCCAAGGAGCAGCTGATGGGTTTGAACAGCCGACCTTGTGGTTCCAAGTTCAGTGCCGATCCTACAGCACTATACCAGGAGTCCATCATTGTTATAGAAAGTTTAATTCGTGCCATAGAATCCACTGATGATAACAACGGACAGATCTTAGCAATGAATCTAATCAGGTGAATATCATCTACTCACACCTATGCTGATAGGGAACAAACAGGCTGTTAAGATGGGGATGCTCTACCTTACTTGTTTCAAAGCTTTACTTGGAGAACATAGTTTCTCTTACTGAAATCATCTGGCTAACTGCTTGACCATCCAGGGTTGAAGTCAATATATTTTTGTACGTGTGTGGGTGGAAGGAGTACTTCTGAGGACAACTGAGCCCTGGAAGAGGCAACATCAAGTTAGAGAGTGAATTTGTTCAGTCATGTCTAAACAAGTCTCCACAAACCAACATCTCATGGGTTAATATAAAAATTCACCTCTAGCCATACAGGAGCACATGCTACATAAACACAAACTCATGGCCATAAAAATATAGTCGTCAGTGAGCCATATTTATTTGCATCTACTTTACAGGGTCTCTGTGAGTTGGATCCAACTCCATGGTACACCACCACCACCACTTTATTTATATTTTACTGAATAGTCTTTGCATTAATTATATTAATGTGTTTCATTAAAATGTTAGCATAAGCCTTTATGCACATCTGCACAAAAGTCAGAACCATGTGTGGTGTTACGAGAACTCTGCAAAGTTAAAGGTCATAACCTGTTCATCTTGTGATCATCAAAATCTGACAATAAACCATGTTCTGTATGAACTTGAATGTGCCCATTTAACATACGGAATTTTATATCTGTCAAAGCCTAGAAAGATCATCTGGTCCAAATTCTCATTTGGCAGAGTAATAAACTGATAGAAACTAAGATTACAGTAGCAGTTTCTGCTACTTCCTTCTATCACACTGTAAAGTTTCCTTTATGATCATTGTCATAGTATTTCTTGCTCTCAGTTGTTGGTTTTGCTTTAAGTTTTCTATTAATTTCTAAAATGATAAAATACCATCTCTATGCATTTTGTATTCTGGTGTGACACTGTGGGTTAATGTGTTGGACTGCAAAGTCACTTGAACCACAAGGTTGGTGATTCAAGCTCACCAACCACTTCTCAGAAACCCTATGAGTTTGGTCACTAGGGGTCAGAACCAACTCGATGGCACTAAAACCACCACCACAAAAACAACATGCATTTTGTAAAACATTTATTTTTTTATATCCTGAAATGCTGGTATTGAAAACATGAGATGCATATAGAAAGCTGAAGTAAAAAACAGGGCTGAGTATATATGTAATGTAGTCTAATCAGCCCAAATCCCATTGCCATGGAGCCAATTCTGACTCAATAGAGACTCTTTAGGACAGAAACCAACTGCCCCACAGTGTATCCAAGACTACAGTGTTTACAATGACAGGCTGCCGTAGCTTTCTCCATTGGAAGAACTGGTGAGTTCAAACTTTCTACCTTTTAATTAGCAGATGACTCTTTGAACACTTCAACCCCAGGTAAGCACTGGACCTAAAAATGGTTTATACATAGACAGCCAGAATTTTTTGGTTTTTGGGTGTTTTGGGTTGTTTTTTTTTGTTGTTGTTTGTTTGTTTGTTTTTGGCCAACAAGATCATCAGTTGTGCCTTTTACCAGACTAAGTTCAAATATCTATTTTTCTTCTATTTCCTTTTTTTTTTTTTTTTTTTAATGGCTTGGCAAATACTGTCATTACCATGACTAGGGGAAATAATTCTTACAGAAAAGGCCAGTCTAATACTTATTACCTTAGAAAAAGGAATTGTAACACTTTCTCTTGAAAAATGACCATTTCCTTCAGAATAGTGATAATTCTCCCATTTAGTTATGGCTAAATTGCTTTTTTTTTTTTTTTTTCCTACTCAGTGTTCTATTTTATTTTATAGAAGACTAGGGGGAAAGTTCTCCTTCAATTACTGTTTAGTGGTTTGGGTTTAGGTGTGAGCTTGTCAGCAGATACACCTGGGTATAAGCTGTTTGTTGCCTAGAATTCCATTTTGAATTGTCTTTTCCCTGAGGATTCTGCAGAATCCAACCAAGCAGCCGAGCAGGCAGGCAGATCCAGATCCTATTTTATTGATAGCTTTAACTCCTGCAGCCAATATTCCCTGGCGAATCCAGTTTGAAACTCAGCATTCCCAGACAGGTGCTCACATTTTCTCATTTTCAAGATGAACAATGAATGGACTATTAGTAGAACCAAAGAACTCAGAACAATATTAGCCTCCTCCATGCAATAACCAAACACAAGTAAACAAACAGAGACCTCGGTCACTAACATTCCACTACATGACTACCTTCTAGTGCTAGGGTCTCATTTTATTCCGACTCCTTGGTAGTGATGGCGGTTATGTGCTGTGGAGTCGGGATTGACTTGGCCACCCTGTACAGGGTTTCCAGGGCTATAAATCTTTATAGGAGCAGAAAGTCTCATCTTTCTCCCACGGAACAGCTGGTAGTTTCAAACTGCTACACTTAAGGTTAGCAGCCTAACTCATAACCACTACGCTATCAGAGCTCCTTCAGAGACTCCTTAGACTATAATAAATTTGTTGCACAAATTATTCATCTCACCAGACTTATCAAGTTCTTCTGAGGAGTTTAAGCAAAGGATACTTTGTCTGCAAGTGACACGTTGAAAACATCTGTTCAACAGATTCATTTGTTTAAGGATCAGTGAAGATAGCTTTCATTAGGGTAGAATCTAGGATACACCAGCCTCTTCATTCTCCCAGAGTTCACACCTCATTTGTCATCATCAATCCTTCCAGGACATCTCTGACCTGTCCTCTCTGCCCTCTAGAGTCTCCGTCTCTGCACCCAGAGGGATGGCTCAACCTATTTCTCAGGACACATACCTGTCACACAAATATGTCATGGAAATTGCTTTCTTTCATTTAGGGGAAAGCCATTTCCCAAAGATCATAAAAGAAAGGCCAATACATAATAATAAATGGATGCATTGTCATATTCCGATATTACCCTTCGGTATTATGACTAAGATTCACTTTTTACCAAGCAGTCATTTAACAAACTTTTCGAGAAGGCATTGCCACAAATACTGGAAAAATAGGTCTGGTCTTATTTCCAGTCTCGTCTTCTACACTGCATTTTTCACATTGCTGTTAAAGCCATCTTTCAAAAAAGCAAATATGAGGCCCCTGAGTAATTCACCTCTTCTCTCACAATAACCCTAAATTCCTTAGTAAGACCTTTTATGATATGGCTTCTGCCTGCCTCTGAGCCTAAGCTCATCTTTCAGTGAACTACCTACCTCCCTTGCAAACCGTATACCAACCATAGCAAAATGTCTGTATTCATATATTCATCTCATATAACTTCACACACACACATACCTGGCTCTCTCACTGCCAGCTCTTTGCTCATGAAGACTCTTTGCCTGCAACATTATAGTCCAATTCTCCTCCTCCTTTGAGTAATTCACATTCTCCGATGTCCATCTTACCTCCTGAGTCTTGTGGGAGGATCCCTGGTCATCCAAGGCTGGACTAAGGACCCGTGTAGTCCCTGATATTTCCTCTATCATAGCACCAACCAATTTAGCTGCAATGTTCTATTTTATTTTATTTTCCTCTCAGGAGCCAGTAAGTCAGCATCTTTAGGGCAAAGAATGAATCTAATAGATCATTACATTCCCAATATCTAGTGTAGTGTCCTGTACAAAGGTGGCAAAATGTAATAATTTTTTTGAAGTGATAAGCTTAGCACTGTGAAATGAGACTTTGACTAAAGGACCTGCTAGTAGTGATGGTGACACAACTTTTACCCTCAAGAAACTCACGATTACTGGTAGAGAGGATAATTCACCTAAAAAACTCAGCAATGAAAGACATCAAGAAGAGTATCAGACACCAATGTGATGTGAGTAGAACAAAAATTGCTATAGGAATTGACAGGGAAAGAGCATCACAAATTGCCGAGTCAGAGGGGTTCATGCAGGGCCCAAGATTAGGTTTAAACTGTAGAAAGGCTAATCTATTTTAATTAAAAAAAAAAAAAAAAAAGTAAGAGCAGAATTGCAAGGTCACAGAAAGGAACAATCCAGATGGAAAATCACTCATATGTATTATAGGTTATATGAGTACTGCACCATTATATGCCTTGTACCACAACCACTTGGTAAATAGAGACATGAGATGCACACGGTGTATACAGGAAGTCACTGTGTTCACTGTGTCCATTCTTCAGTTGGGATTTCTAAATTCTATTTCAACCTTAGGAGACCATGGGCATTGCCTGGGCAGACATGATGAGGCACATGACTGTATTTGCTCAAAAAGTCTCACAATTGGTCTTAAGTAGAAGCCATTGTAATCCAAAGGATCCCCAGTGACACTATGGGTTAAATATTGGTCTGCTAACCACAAGCTCCCCACCACTCATCTGTCAGTTTGTCACACTGTGGTGGCTTGTGATCAGTAGTTGAAAAATATACCCTTGGTGATAGAAATGATACTGAAGATCACATGATAGAATTCTGCAAAATCAATGATTTGTTCATTTCAAATATTTTCTTTAGACACCATTGTTGTTGTCAGGTGTCATCGAGTC
>NW_006408545.1:14375877-14389275 GCF_000296735.1 Chrysochloris asiatica
GCCAAGAAATTTGGAAGACAACTATCTGGCCTACTGATTAGAAGAGATCCATATGTGCCCATTCCAAAGAGAGGTGACCCAACAGAATGTGGATGTCATTGGAAAATATTTTTTGATATCTCATGCAGGTAAAGTTTTACTAAAAGAAATACAGAAACGGTTGCAAGCATACATTGACAGAGAACTTCCAGAGGATCAAGATGGATTCAGAAGTGGCCGTGGAATGAGGGTTATCATTGTTGATGTCTGCTGGATCTTGGCTAAAAGGAGAGACTATCAGAAAGATGTTTACTTGTGGTTTTTTGACTACACAAAGGCTTTCGATTGTGTGGATCATGACAAGCTATGATCAACATTGTGAAGTATGAGTATTCTGGAACACTACATTGTGTTCATGAGGAATCTGTACATGGACCAAGAGGCAGCTGTTCGAACAGAACATGGGAACACTTAATGGTTTATAATTAAAGGTGAATGACAGGGTTGTATTCTATCACCATACTTATTCAATCTGTATGCTAAGCAAATAATCCGAGAAGCTGGGTTATATGAAGAAAATCGTGACATTAGAATTGGAGGAAGAATCATTAACAACCTGTGATATGCAGATGATACACCCTTGCTTGCTGAAAGTGAAGAGGACTTAAAATATTTATTGATGAAGATCAAAGAACACAGCCTTCGGTACGGATTACATCTCAATTATAAAGAAAACAAAAATCCTCAGTACTGGACCAATAAACAACATTCTTATCAATGGAGAAAAGATTGAAGTTGTCAAGGACTTCATTCTTCTTGCATCAACTATCAACACTCACGGAAGCAGCAGTCAAGAAATCAAATGACGTATTGCATTAGGAAAATCTGCTGCACAAGACCTTTTTCAAGTGTTGAAGAGCAAAGATGTCAGCTTGAGGACTAAGGTGTGCCTGACCCAAATCATGGTATTTTCAATCTCATATGGATGTGAAAGCTGGACAGTGAATAAGGAAGACTGTAGAAGAACTGCTGCCTTTGAATTATGGTGTTGGAGGAGAATACTAAAAGTGCCATGGGCTGCAAAAAAAAAACCCAATAGATCTGTTTTGGAAGAAGTGCAGCCAGAGTGCTCCTTAGAGGCCAAGATGGCCAAACTTCGTCTCTCATACTTTGGACATATTGTCAGGAGGGACCAGTCACTGGAGAAGGATATCATGTTTGGTAAGATGGAGAGTCAGAGAAAAAGAGGAAAACGCCCAACGAGATGGATTGGCCAGGTGGCAGCATTGATGGACTCAAGTGTGGCAACAGTAGTGAGGTTGGACCAGGATCGGACATTGTTTCGTTCTGCTGTGCATAAGGTTGCTATGAGTCAGTGCCTACTCGATGGCACCTAACAACAACAACAAGCAAACATAGGAAGAATGAGGTTCAAGGTTGTTAAGATGTATGCTTAAAGGCACATGCCTAGAGAGTGGGAGAGTATAAATTTGAGTTCTCTGACTTCAGTGCTAGATATTCTGTTGTTTGATTTAACATTACTATCCTGCAAATGCACTTTAGGAATTTACTACAGCAACCTAAGTACTTAGAAATGAGTGCTTATTCTAAGGGTTTAACACAGTGGTCAAGTGAGTGGATTCTAGAATTAAAATGCTGAGTTCAAATTCAAGTTCTATCCTTTACAGCTGTTTGACCTTAGGCAAAATTCTTAACCTCTATGCTGATACTGTAATTTATCTCACAGAGTTGACATGAGAGTTAATGCATTAATGTGTATAAATAACTTTGAAGAATGCTTGGCATGTTTTAAAGGCTGTATATTAACTCTAACTGAAGCAGAAAACACCATTGTTAACATAATTGATGCTTATTATTATAGTAACGGAAAGCATTTATTACATTTCTTCCAGCTCTGTGGGAATAAAAATTAGGTCTGAATGACATGCTTTTAATGTTGATTTGAATCCTGCCAGGAATAAATTAGGCATTGAAGAGCTACATTACTCTAGTAAAGTCTTGTTTCCATTCCCAGCCAATACCTTAAAGTCTAGGAAACCTACATTAGTGTTACAAGGTGTCTTATTTAAACCCCTCCAAAATTCTGTTAAATCTATATCTAGAGATTATTTTACTCATTCATACTATTATCAGTTCTACCACATTTGTTAGGGTTGCTAGAAGGAGCAGATGTTCAGTTCTAAGGTTTTACAAATTTATGATCTTTATTATTCTTTCCCTGTATTTTTCTTCTGCCTTTCTCAGGTTTCCTTCTTTAGACTCTTCTCTTCTCTACTCTTCTCTATCCAATCTACTTTCTTAGAGTTTGCATCTAGCAGCATGCTTTAAATGCCAACTCTATGTTAATAATTCCATTTCATATCACATATTGGAAGTCTGATTGTTGTCATTGTTGTTAAGTGCCATCAAGTCCAAGAGACTCATAGAGACCCTATGCACAAGAGAACTAAACACTCCCTGGTTTTGCACCAACCTCACAATCATTGTTTATGCTTGAGCCCATTGCTCCTGCCACTGTGTCAATCCATTTCATTGGGGGTCTTCCTCTTTTTTCTTTGACCCTCCACTTTATCCTTCTCCAAGGACTGGTCCTTCCTGATAATGTATTCAATCTATGAGAGACAAAGCCTGGCCATCCTGACTTTCAATGAACATTCTGGTTGAACTTCTTCCAATATATATTAGTTTGTTCTTTTGGCAGTCCATGGTACTTTTAATATCCTACTCCAATGCCAAAGATCAAATGCATCAATTTTTCTACGGTCTTCCTTATTCGTTGTCCAACTTTCACAAGCATATGAGGTTATTGAAAATACCATGGCTTGGGTTGGACACACTTTAGTCCTCAAACTGACAGCACTTTAAAAGAGGTCTTGTGCAGTAGATTTGTCTGAAAGACTTCGTTTGATTGCTTGACTGCTGCTTCCATGCATGTTGATGGTGGATCCAAGAAAAATGAAGTCAAGTTCAATCTTTTCTCCATTTATCATGATGTTATATGGCTGATATATCAGAAGCCTAACAGGTGTCTCAAAAAGAACATAAGCAAATCACTGTCGATATTCCCAGCCACACTTATTGTATCTGCTGATTTTCCACTGTCTCATCCTCCACCACCTTGGTCTGAACCACTATCATCTCGTATAGATTGTTAGAAAAGCCTTTTACTAGGCCTCTATAAGTCTACCCTGGCTTTCCTACAGCTCATTTCCCACAAAATAGCTGGAAGATGCTTATAAAGTACAAGTCAGATGATGTCACTTCTCTGCTTAAAACCATGAAATGGCTTAGAGGATCTGTGTGATTTGACCATCTATCACTACTTTGACCTTCTTTCCTATTTTTTCCCTTATATTCACTCTGCTCTAGTCACAGTGACTTCCTCATATATACCTGCTGTTTTCCAGCTTTTAAGCTTTTGCTCTACTCTTCCTGCTGCCTGAATTACTCTTGCTCTGGATAGCTGCTTGGCTAACTCCCTCACCTCTGTAAGTAAAGGTACCGAAATCTTGCCTTCCCACTGAGACTACCCTGACCACCCTATGTAATATTGTAGCAGCTTCCCCTCCCTCTTTTGATCTCCTTCGCTCTCCTTCATTCTTGCTTTGTGTGTGTGTGGTGCTTCCCCTAACAATTTTTCCTAGACAAAAATCCTTATCCAAAATATATTAGGGATACGATATCTTTCAGAATTTAGAGAAATATAAATTATATGTATGTGAGTTCTGGTGTGGTTCTGTGGGATAAAGCAATAAACCGTAAGGCCATTTTGAACCACAAGGCCGGTGGTTGAAATTCCTCAGAATTTCCTCGGAAACCCTATACAGAGTCGCTACGAATTGCACTTAAGTATCTATATCTATTTCTATATCTATATCTATATATACAGAGAGAGAGAGAGAGAGAGAGAATGAGTTCTGGTGTGGTCCTGTGGGTGTGCGCTGGACAGCAAAGTGAGTTTGATCCACAGGGTCGTTGCTTCAAGCTCAAGCTCACCAGCTGCTCCTCGGAAACCCTATACAGGATCGCTATGGGTGGGAACCAACTTGATGGCACTTAACAACAACACAGAGAGAGAGAGAAAGAGTGTCCTGGTGTGGCGCCATAGGATAAGCACTCAACCTCAAAGCCGGTTTGAATTGCAAAGTGAGTGGTTCAACCTCACCAGCTGCTCCTTGGAAATTATATGACATCCAGTTGGTTCCTACTCATAATAACCCGGTATTAGGGTTTCCAAGGTAGACGTTTTGTAGCAAGGAGAGGAGTGATTAATTTGCAGCCTAGGAGCGGAGGTCCCTGGGACCATCAAGGAAGAAGACCCGAGAGCAGGACCTACCCAGAGAAGCAGTGACGCCTGACATGGAGGCAGAGACGATGACGTGGAGCGAGGGAGCAGCTGAGGACTTTAGACCTAGAGAGGGAGAGGGACTGTGCGGGGCAGAGGGGGGCAGGCTTGTAGTGTATACCCTTTGGTTGGTTGATGATGCATGGAGTGGACTGTAATCATGGCAATGAAACGATTATACGATAGGATAAATGTAAAACTAATGTTCTCCCATGTAAACTATCACATAATTCACAATAAAACAGTAAAAAAATAAAAATAAATCTTAATGGAGCAGAAAGCCTCATTTTTCTTCTGTGGAGCTGCTGGAGGTCTCGAACCGTGGACCTCGTGGTTCACAGTCCAGTGTTTATCAAATGGAGCTGAAGAGGGCGCATTATTGTTGCACAGTGACCCAGGTGCTGCAAAGCTGTGTGTGGTGTGGGAGGAAGAGGAGGGGTAAGCAGGGGATGTACTTAGGGTTACTCAGCCAAGCTTATTTTCGTGTGTTGTTGACAATAAGACTTGGTGCTAAACTTGATTTTAAAATAGTTCCTGCTCTAGTCTCTGCAATCGTGTGTGTCTGACAAATTAACTCGGCAGGAATAAGCAAAACTAGACAGTTTTGGTGTTTTATTGACAAGATCATGGCAGAAACTTGCTGGTGGGGATCTTCAGCACTGGGCTCATAGAGGTATACCCACGCCAGAACTCACCTTCGGGCCCCTTGAGCTGGTTCTTAGCCTCTGTCTTTGCTCTGGTTCCCAGCAGAAGAAAACAAAGACGCAGCCCCATTAGGAGTGCCAATCCATATGCGCACGTGTGTGTGTATGCATGTATATATATACAAATTTAGAGAAATCTTTATTAAACAAAAATTCATAACTGTGAACTATTGTTTCTCAGCATCTAGGTCTCTGCACTTGTGAAGGCGGTGCATCTGTTTCTCTAAGCCTTCCCCTAAGAATTCTGTGTTCTTTGATATACACCATGTCAAAACAGTAGTTTCAGCAACCTCAAAAGACTCAAATCGTGTTTCTTTGCAATGTTCCTGGAGTTCGTAGGAACAAAAATAAGTCTGAAGGCACAAAACCAGAGCAATAAGGTGAATGGGGTAAGGTTTCCCAACAGAATTCTCCTAGGACAGCCCTGGTACCCTGAAGAATGAGCACGGTTATGATGGGGACATTTTTTTTTTTTTAAATCCTCAACACACCTTTTCTGTCCTTTTTTCCACCAATGCAATTTTTAATTTTCTTAAAACTTTTCATAACCACCCCCATCATTATTCTGTGTCCTTTGAGAAAATGTATCAGGATTATCTCTTTGGGATCGCCCAAAGAAATTGCCATAACCTTCTGAGCTGTACTAAGTACTAAGAGTACTCCTGATCCTTTCTTTTTGGCAAATAAGTAGATTACCATATACTTCCCTGTAAAGCTATAAGATAAATTAGGAGTGAAAGGGTAGAGATGGGAAGCTTAGAGATTATTTTTCAAAGACCTTTAGAGAGTCATATTTGTGCCCATCAATGAAATAAAGATAGCTATAAAGGAAGGTCTACATGAATATCAAAGCACTTGGATTATTTTATTAAAATCATTCCTTGCTTTTATTGATATACCTTTAGTGTATATGCCTGAGATCTTTCTATTATTGGATAACAAAAAACATACTCTGAGGTTGTGTTTGAATAGCATACTGGATGGCTGGTAGTGAGGTTGGCAATGGAAATGCTAAAGAACAATTTAAAGCTTATTCATGACTTTATTCCTTTAATTTTCATAAATGAAGACAGAACTAATAAGTTTTTTTGGAGTCCGCGTGTGGCGCTGTAGGATAAGTGCAAGGTTGGTGGTTCACACTCAACAGCTGTATCTCAGAAACCCTATACAGGGCCATTATGAGTCAAATCAGGTTTGACTTGACTTTACGGTACAAAACAACAACAACAACAATAAGTTTTTGGGAATCCATTTTTTCTTTACAGGATTGTGTTTTGTCACACTCAGCTTTTTTGTGTCTTTCTTTAATCTCTTACCACCAACTGAGCCAGATGGTGTCCTAAAACTTTGGTTGGGATAATTGGATCATTTGTTGTTCTCAGACACAATATTTAAGAGCTTGTCCAAAAGAAAAATCCCTCGACATGTTCACCTGTCCCAAAGCACTATCAGCAGAAATCACAACTCTAGTGTTCTTTTAATTTTTTTTCAATAAATTTTAGAAAGAGAAAGACCTGATTCTAATCTGTGTTACCTTTTCTCTTCCCCTGGATTGTTTTCTCATGAATGCATGGATTTGTTTCTACCTGTTGTAGAGTCAGTGAAATCTGAAACTTATGTCAAAGGTGATGGTTTCATCTCATGTGAAATATAGCCATGGGAAATACCAAAAGCCAATGCTGCCTTCAGCAACTGCCCTGTGGCTTACTTCTTATTTCCAGTGTCTTTCATGACAGTACCTCAGAGTTTCTCTAACGAGATCCCAAACAAAAAAAGGACTGCAGAATTCAGTGTCATGGTGTATGAACGGGAGCAATAGACACGATTTTCATAGGATGCAGGGCTGATAAAGGAGTCCTGGTGTGGCACTATGGATTGATGTGTCAGACTGCAAAGCCATTTGAACTGCAAAGTCGGTGGTTCAAGCTCACTAGCTGCTCCTTGGAAACACTATACGGGGTCACTATGGGTCAGAATTGACTCAATGGTGCTTAACAACAAAAGGGCTAACAAAACCTAGAATTCAGCAATTTTAGTTGTTTTGCACATTGACTTCAAGAAATTTTACTTCCTGCTAATCTTGAAAAATGAATGAAATCTCAATTAACGTGGAGAATGAGAGGTTAGTCGTTGTCTCTCAGTCTAAATCAGTTTCACAGCTTTTAACCTAACAGAACTGGTTGTCAACGCTGCTAGCTAAACAATTTGGGCCTTCATGGGAAAAAGTTAATGCATATCAGACTCTATCTTTAAGCAAAGGCACACATATTGTAAAACAAAACAGATAAAGAAATGTCTTCACATAGAATTTTCAATAAAAAGAAAAATTCTTATGTGCAAAATCAGCTTCACAACTGTTACTAGTATATCGAGGAACCCTGTCACAGTTCCATTTTCTCAAAAATAATTGTGTTCCTACTGCCTTAGGAGACTTTAAGACCCATAATCCAGACAAGCAGTTTAGCACTAGAAACTTCCACAGGTTTTGTCATCAAAACCATCTTATGAGTCTGTCAGGATGAAGGGATAAGTAGACAGCTGAGAGTAATGGGTGTTACATGCAATTTTAGGTTAGAATCATGATGGATAATAAGACTATACTGTCAAAGAAGTAAAGGAAAGTAGAAAGTTGGCTGGACAAAGAACCAAGATCTGTCTTATAGGGAGAAATACAACAAGGCAAACCTTCTCCAGTAGAGTACTGCACATGGCACCTTGCTGTTTAGCAGGTTTAAGGTCAATGTCATAGAAACAAAAGACATTTTCTTTCTAAGAAAATTCTTTCCATGTTTCAGGTGATAGACTATAACTTAGATTTTTGATTTATAGCTTCCAGATTCTGTTTCTTTATTTGTATATTTTCATTTGACTTCTTTCACACAGAATAATTATTTTGAAATCCATTCATTATGCATTATTAATTGATTCCTTTTTATTGCTGAGTAGTATTCTTTTATATGTATCTATAATAATTTGTTTATCTATTAACCTATTTCTAGATATTTTTCCCACTTTTTGACTATTTAAATAAATCTGTCATAAACATTTCTTTACAAGTATATTTATGGATATATGCTTTCATTTCTCTTGAATAAATACCTAGTAGTGGAATGTCTGGGTTATGTGATAGATGTATTTTTAATCAATCTAGGAAAATTGGAAATTTTCAAAAATAAAGTGGAATGCATAAACATCGAAAGACATGATTGAATTGAGATGGACTGGTATTGGCCATGTTGAATCTGACAATCACATGGTTTACTATGCCAGGCAGGACACAATGAAAAGGAATGGCGTCGCATTCATTATGTAAAAGTACAATGCAAGATCTGTCTTGAATTATAATGCTCTCTGTGATAGGATAATATCCATATGCCTACAAGGAAGACTAATTAATATCACTATTTTTCAGATTTATGCATCCACCACTAAAGCCAGTTATGATGAAATTGAAGACTTCTACCAACTTCATCAGTGAAATTGATCAAACATGCAATCAAGATGTATTGATAATTACTAGTAATTGGAATGCAAAGGTTGGAAACAAAGAGAAAGGATCAGTAGTTGGAAATATATAGCCTTTGTGATAGGAACAATGCTGGAGATCTTACAATAGAATTTTGCAAGACCAACGATGTCATTGCAAATATCATTTTTAAACAACATAAAAGATGACTACATACATGAACCTCACCAGATGTGATGTACCAAAATCAAATTGACTACATCTGCAATGGAAAAGCTCCAGACCATCAGCAAAAATAAGACCAGGTGAAGACTACGGAGCAGACATTAATTGCTCATATGCAAGTTCAGGCTGAAGCTGAAAAAAAATGAAAACAAGTCCATGAGAGCCAAAATATGACCCAGAACATATTGCACAGGAATTTATAGATCACCTGAAGAACAGATTTTATCCATTAGATGCTAAAAACCAAAAATCAGAGGAGTTATGGAATGACATCAAGAACATATGAATACAGAAAGAAAGTAAAAGGTCATTAAGAAGACAAGAAAGAAGGAAAAAAACAAAAAGAATGTTAGAAGAGACTCTGAAACTTGCTCTCCGGTGTAGAGATGCTAAAGCAAATGGAAGAAATGAGGAGGTAAAAGAGCTAAATAGAAAATTTCAAAGGTCAGTTTGAGATGACAAAGTCAAATATAACAAAATTTGCAAAGACCTGGAGTTAGAAAACCAACAGGAAAGAACATGTTCAAAATTTCTCAAGTTGAGGAAACTGAAGGAAAATGCAAGCTTCAACTTAAACTATTGAAGGATTCTATGGGGAAAATATTGAATGATGAAGAAAGGATCAAAAGAAGATGGAAGGGATATACAGAGTCACTGTACCAAAAAGAAATGGTCAATGTTTAACCATTCAAGAGATACCATATGATCAAGAGCCAATTACTGAAGGAAGAGTTCAAAGTGCACTGAAAGCATTGGCCAAGAACAAGGATCCAGGAATTCATGAAATACAAATTGAAATCTTTCATCAAACTGATGCAGCACTGGAGGCATTCACTCATCTATGCCAAGAAATTTGGAAGACAGCTACCTGGTCAACTGATTGGAAGAGATCCGTATTTGTGCCCATTCCAAAGAAAGGTGACAAGTGGAACGCAGCAATCATCAGACAGTATTATTAATATCATATGAAAGTAAAAGTTTTCAAAAGATAATTCTAAAATGCTGCAATTGTACTTTGACAAAGAATTGCCAAGAGTTCAAAGCCAAATTCAGATGAGGATGTGGAATGAGAGCTATCATTGCTGACATCAGATGGATTTGGATTGGAAGCAGAGAATACCAGAAAGATGTTTACTTGTGCTTTGTTGACTATGCAAAAACTTTTGATTGTGGAGATCATGACAAGTTATAGACTGCATTGTGAAGAATGAGTATTACAGAGCACTTAATTGTGCTCATGAGGAACCTGTACATAGACCAAGAGGCAGTTGCTCAAACAGAACAAGGGAATACTGAATGGTTAAAATTAGAGAAGTTGTGTGCCAAGGTTGTATTCTTTCACCATACTTTTGCATTCTGTATGCTGAGCACTGGGTTATATGAAGAAGAATATGGCATCCTGGTCGGTGGAAGACTCATTAACAACCTGCAATACGTAGATGATACAACCCGGTTTGCTGAAAGTGAAGAGGATTTAAAATGCTTACTGATGAAGATCAAAGATCATACCCATAGGTATGGGTTGCACTTGAATGTAAAGAAAACAAAAATCCTCACCACTGGACCAGTAAATGACATCAACATAAATGGAAAAAAGGATTAAAGTGTCAAATACTTCATTTTGGTTGTATCAACCATCAACATTCATAGAAACAGCAGTCAAGAAATCAAATGCTTATTGCCTTAGGCAAATCTGCTGCACAAGACTTCTTTAAACTGTTGAAGAGCAAAGATGTCAGTTTGAGGTCTAAGGTGCATCTGACCCAAGCCATAGTATTTTCAGTAACTTCATGTGCAGGTAATAGTTGGACAGTGAATAACAAAGACTATAAAAGAATTGATGTATTTGAGTTATGGTGTTGGAGGAGAACACTGAAAGTACCATGGACTGCCAAACAAACAACAAATCTGTGTTGGAAGAAGTATAGCCAGAATGCTCCTTGGAAGCCTGGATCTCCAGACTTCATCTCTTAGACTTCAGACATATTATCAGGAGTGACCTGATAAAAGTGGAAAGTTGGAAAAAAAGAAGAAGGCCCCTAACTAGATGAATTGTCACAGTAGCAGCACTCAAGAGTAGCAATTGTGACATTGATGCACAACTAGGCAGTGTTTCGTTCTGTTGTGCATAGGGTTGCTATGAGTCACTACCAACTAGATGGCACCTACTAGCAACATATTTTTAAATTTTTAAGAGATTACCAAGCTCTTCACTAAAGAAATTGGACCATTTTACATTTATACAAGGAGTATACTAGAATACCAGTTCTCTATCTCTTAGCCAACACTTAGCATGGTTACTATATTTAATTTTAAAAGCTCTGGTAGCATAGTGGTTACAAATCGGGCTGCTAACCTCAAGGTCGGCAGTTTGAAACTACCAGCCGTCCCGCGGGAGAAAGATAAGGCTTTCTGCTCCCATAAAGATTTACAGCCTCGGAAACCCTGTTCAGGGTCACTATAAGTCAGAACTGACTCCACGGTACTTAACAACAACAACATTGTAATATGTGTGGTTAATGTCTCACTGGAGTCCTGGTGTGGCACAGTAAGATTAGCACTGGACTTCTACCAGCAAGGTTAGCAGTTCAAACCCACCAGCTGCTTCTTGGAAACGCTATGCAGGGTTGCTATGAATCAGAATGAACTTGATGGCACTTAAGGAGCTCTGGTAGCGTAGTGGTTACGAATCGGGCTGTGAGCCGCAAGGTCAGCAGTTCGAAACTACCAGCTGTTCTGCAGGAGAAAGATCAGGCTTTCTGCTCCCGTAAAGATTTACAGCCTCGGAAACTCTGCAAAGGGTCGCTATGAGTCGGAACCGACTCCACGGCACATAACAACAACAACAACAATAGCAACAAGTGTCTCATTATGGTAGAATATTAATATCACAACCCATCAGATCTACATCTGTGTAATCATTAAATTGGGAACTGTCACCCATGCAGGGTTCTGAATAATCAATTCGTTTCCTTGGGCACATAATGCCTTCAGAGCATTTGTTAAGTCTTTCTGCAAGCTTTTCACCTGCCACACCACACTAGCCCTTGCCTCTCAGCTGATGTTCCCTTTACCTTGTCTTTTCCCCCTATGTCCAAATTAGAAAATGTTATAGTTATTATCATGCTCTCTTTTATCTTTCTCCTTGGGTATGCTTCCACATCAGCATACACAGATCTATCCAACTTGTTTTAACAGTTGCATGATGTTATACTCTAGGGGGTCCTATAATAGATTTAGCCACTTCTTGATGGGCATATCAATAGTTTCCAGATGCTTTTTATTACACATATCTTGTAAATATGCTTTTTAAAACTGCAAGTTCCTGTTAGTAAAGCACTGAGCATTTTTATTGGTACTATAACTGCATTTACCTCAGTTATGACCTGACTTTCCCAGTCTCTCATTCCATGCATGCCCACACTTTAAAAAGCTCTAGTTAAATCCTTAGACTCAACAGCTAAAATGCCACATTGTTGTTGTTGTTGTTGTTAAATGCCATAGAGTCGGTTCCAACCAGTAGTGATCCTATATAAGTTTTATGAGGAATGATTGGTGATCTTGAAGCCTGCGGCTCCTAAATCACTTCCAAAAGAGGCAGTGTGCCTGGTGAGAAAGGCTAGGAGTCATATTTGGGTTTAAAATTCAGTTCTGCCTCTAATCATTTTTGCCCCAAACCAGCAAGTCACTGTAATACCTTGAGCTTATCTTTCCCCATTTGTCAATGGACTAATCAGGGTGAAATTGACAAGAAAGGAATCCTGGTGTGTTACTATAAGATAAGCACTGGACTGTTAACCTCAATTTTGGTGGTTCAAACCCACTAGCTGCTCCTTGGAAACCATTTACAGGATCACTATGAGTCAGAACAAACTTGACACTACTCAGCAACAACAACATTCAAAAGAAATAGCATCCAGAGGCGAGGCTTGATGGCAGATAGGATAGAGGTGCAGTAAAGATCTCTGTCAGCAATACCACAGAATACCAGATGAAACAGATTCAGGAGAGAACTCCCAAACTCTGAACCACATAGGTAGGAATATTTTAAAAGTTTGAAAGCTTATAGCTAACGGAACTTATAGTGGAAGTAAGAAATCTCATGCTTTAGAATCTGCTGGGCTCAGCAGCCCAGAGCCAACCACATGGGCAAGACCAAATGGAAAGACCAAGCAGGGGAGCAAACAGACCCACCACGGAATAAAGCCACGGGAACCTTGGAGCAAAGGTGGGTAATAAACTTGTTGGTTTTGCTTTGTTCTGATTTTTTTTTTTTTTTTTAATATCTGTTCATTGGCCCCTCACTGTCTGTGCACCTCCATTCTGGTGACTAGAGGGGGGTGGCTGAGTGATTGGACACCCCCCCCCAACCCTACCACTGGTGGCTTCTTTTGTGACGCATGAGCACAGATACCCTCAGCTGTTAAAGGGGCAAGCAGCTCAAAATGACAACACCTGGCCCTGAACTGTTTATTAATAAGGAAAAGGCCAAAACGGGGTGTGGAGAGGGAGAGAGTTTAAAAGCAAAACAGGCTGAAAATTAAATCCTGAGGTATAGCATAACAACCAACAGTGGCAGCTTGAAATTTATCAACCAGCCTTGAAGGCAAGAAGCAGAAAGAGAACATATTAGGCTACAGACTTTTTCTTCTTCTTCT
>NW_006408545.1:14396680-14421570 GCF_000296735.1 Chrysochloris asiatica
GAGTCAGACCTGGCTCAAAGGCACTTAATAACAAGTGGTGCAATAGGAGTCCTGGTGTGGTGCTGTATGATCAGCACTGGACTGTTAACCACAAAATTAGTGGTTCAAACTCATCAGGTGCTCCTTGGAAACCTATACAGAGTAGGTATGAGTCAGAACTGACTTGATGGCCCTTAACAACAAAAGTGGTACAACAGCTAAGCTTTCTTCTGCTAAACTAATGGTTGGTGGTTTGAACTCATCCATCAGCTACGTGGAACAAAGATCTGGCAATCTACTTCCATAAAGATTACAGCTGAATCATAATTACCTTGTGGCACCCAACACCACCAACAAGATAATCATATTTTAAAACTCATTTATTCTACTAGTTGTTCTATATCCTGGACAAAATGTTGATGTGTCATACCTATGAAACAGGAGAACAGTGTCCTTGTGGAAAGCATTCTAATTGCTTTCTGACAAAAATGATTCTATCAATCATCAATCTGTACAGCTAAACAAATGTATAAACCATGCTAAAGAAATCATGGTTCTGTTAGGTGCCATCGAGTCAATTCTGACTCATAGTGACCTTATGCACAACAGAATGAAACACTGCTTGGCCCTAAGCCATTCTCAAAATCATAGTTAAACTTGAGCACATTGCAGCTGCCAGTGTGCCAATCCATCTCGTTGGAGGTGTTCCTTTTTTTATGGACCTTCCACTTTACCTGGCATGATATCGTCCAGAGACTGGTCCCTTTTGGCAGTATGTCCGAAGTGTGAGAGATGAAGTCTTGCCATCTGGACTCCAAGGAGCATTCTAGTTGTATTTCTTCCAAACACAGATTTGTTTGTTCTTCTAGCAGTCCATGGTACTTTTAACATTCTTCTCCAATACCATAATTCAAATTCAGCAATATTCTATGGTCTTCCTTGTCGGAAGCCAAGCCATCAAGGTACAGAACGGCGAGAGACCCTAACCATGAAAAGCTCATTATTTAGCAAAGCAACAATGAGTGTCTCTTTGGTTGGCAAAGCCCCAAGGGGAACCTAATGCAAGGGCCTTGCCATTTGTTTTTTCCTTTTAAGAATAGTTTATTTTTGATTTTTCTTGATTTTATTATAGAAGTTTTTAGTAGAATTTTTCAATAATCATAGTAAAAATAAAAATTACATTTAGACACTCACACTAAATTTAATCATGTAAAGTTATAATGGTTGCTTTTTACATCAACAATAAGTCTCACCATTAGGAAAAGCCACATCAACTAAAAGCTTTTCAAGTTTAAGATTACATCCTGCTTAGTAGACACTGAGGCACCTGAAAGAAACAATCTTACAATCAACATCCTGCTCAGTCGTAGAGCAACAGACACTGAGGCACCCGGAAGATAGCAAAGAGCCAATCAAGAACTATAGGAACAGTAGGAAGGTGGTTAGAAATTTAACTAAAGGTTTTGGGAAATTGTTAATATAGGGGAATTGCTGCTTTGTTTTTTACTGTGAAACTTTAGGTACTTTTATAAAAATACTGTTGTGATTACGTATTGTGATTAATGAAGCTATAAGAAGTGGTAGATGAGAGTAAAAATGCAAGTTAAAATATAGAACTTTGCTTAAAAGTTGATTTGACATTCTTGGGAGGATTAGAGAAGAAACGCAAAGAGTTACGGAAATAAACTCGATGTTATCAGGATAATTAGGGGATACAAAGGAACAGGATACTATGAGAATCAAGGAAGTGTTCTGATGTTTCCTTTTTGTTGTAACCTGAATATTTGTTGAACACAAAGAATGTAATACTTAGTTAAATTGCACTTGATTGTACGTCACTAGAGAGAAATCCTAATAGTATATAAGAAGCAAAAAACTTTTGAGTAAAGAGAAGTCATCATCTGTCTAAGACTCACAACCCATGGACTCTGTGTGTGTGTGTGTGTGTGTGTGTGTGTGTTTCAACAACTCCGTACCCGCCTCCAAGCTCTCACAAATTGTCGATGCTGGTCCCCGGCACTTCCTTATTCATTATCCACCTTTTACATGCACATGAGGCTATTGAAAATACCATGACTTGGGTTAGGCGCACTGTAGTCCTCAATCTGACATCTTTGCTCTTGAACACTTTAAATAGATGTTGGGCAGCAAATGAAGGTCCTGAAAGCTTTGCTCCATTCACTCATTAAAAGTTGATTCTATCGAATCGGGCTGTGAACTGCAAGGTCAGCAGTTCGAAACTACCAGCGGTTCCGGGGAGAAAGAGGAGGCGTTCTGCTCCCGTAAAGATTTACAGCCTCGGAAACCCTGTGCAGGGTCGCTATGAGTCGGAACCGACTCCACGGCACTTAACAACAACAACATTCTTCCTTGGTGTTATTTTGAGTGCTCTCCAACCTGAGGGCCTCATCTCCAGCACTATATCGGACAATGTTCTGCTGCTATTCATAAGGTTTCCAGGAGCTAAACCCTCAGAAATGAACCACCTAGTCCTTCTCCCTAGGATCTTAAACTTCAAACTCCACTGAAACCTGTCTACCATGGGTCACCATGCTGGTATGTGAAACACCAGTGTTATAGCTTCTAGTAACAAAGTGACAATCAAGTCACCACATTACATCAAACTGACAAGAGGTTTGGCATTTATCCCTATTTCTTTCATCAGTATTGCTAGGTAGTGATTACATTACCTTGTAGTAAGTGGCTGGGGAGAGTAATGCAAATGAGAAAGAAGCATTCAGTGTCCTCGTGAACAGAGGTTATGACAATTAGGGTGGCCAACACAAGATGTGAAGAAGCACTTAGATTTGGTTCAGTTAAAATAAAGACTATTATTTCTGCAGCATCAAGCACCATGACTGGAAAAGTGATTGCTCAAGAAAAGACTTGTTGAATTTAGTGTGTCTTTGCTTGAATTTAATGGAGTAAAGATACTATTGGAGCCCTGGTGTGGCACTGTGGGTTAATGCATCAGACTGCAAAGGCGTTTGAACTGCAAGGTCAGTGGTTCAAGCTCACCAGTCGCTCCTTGGAAAGCCTATACAGGGGCGCTATGGGTCGGAATTGACTCAACGGCACTTAACAACAACAACAAAGATACTACTGGTATGCCAGCTTTTATTAAATGGAGGGCTCAAGAAAACCTGGAAAGAGAGACAGGCAAAGAAGTGCTAAGTGAGGAGCTCAGAGGTGAGTTTGTAAATCCCAAATTAGAAAATCCTCAGGTTGTTGTTAAATGTCATCTTGCAGTTTTTGTTTTTTCCTGAATAGGATTTCCAAAGCCTTAAATCTTTGCATGAATTAAAAGCTTCATCTTTCTCCTGTGGAGCAGCTGGTGGGCTCAAACTGTCAATCTTGTTTTTTGCAGTCCAGTGCTTATCATATGGAGCCACCACACTGAAAATTCTCATACTTCGCTACAAATAGTATTTACATAGTAGCCAATGAAAGCAGATGCCGCAGTTAAAAACCCATTGGTATTCACAAATCTGACCTCTTGTATATGTATTTGTCACATTAAGTTTATGCAAACACATCACAGACCTCTGGATATTCTGACACTCTCATGCCAGGGTTGTTAGTTGGTCATCATGGTCACTTGAGCAGATTCAATGGTAGAGTGTTATCCTGGAAACACATTGGTTTTTTTCATCCAACTAAACTAAACACTGGCCACACATTTCTTTTATAAAGGCCAGTACAAATCAGCCATGTGGAGTTGTATGCCAACTTCAGTGACATTGTTGTTGTGTTGTTGTTAAGTGCCGTTGAATCAGTTCCGACCCATAGCGACTCTGTATAGAGTTTCCGAGGAGCAGCTGGTGAGCTTGAACTGCCGACTTTGCAATTCAAATGGCTTTGCAGTTAGTAACATTAACATTAATAAATTCTGATAACCCACCACCATTTTACAGCCTACACTTTTATTTGATTACCTTACCCTTGCAAGATGCCTTTTCCTGACTCCCAGTCACTGGCAAAGTGGTTCTAACAGCACTTGCTTTCCTAATCAAATATTTTTCTTACTTTAGGGCTAAGGCTGGCTTCCTATTGTCTCAGCTAATAGGTTTTTACTATTTTAAATTCTCAGCTAGGTTTGTTTTTCTTGGCCTGGTTCCACTAAAATTAATCTTTCCTTGTGATGTGTTTGCTGTTGTAACAAAGACAAGAACCAAGCATTCACACACAGATGAGCCATCCCCAGAATGTGGCCGCTGGCCAAAAGCAGCCAGGTGTTTTGAATTAGAGGTGGAATGAACTGTGTTTCTGGTGTGGGATTCCCACATCACAATGAACTTTGGACAAATGAAATGAGAAATGACTGTGCCCAGTAAGGTGAACAAAATGGTTGCTGCCTTTGAGATCGCTGTGCCTGACATTCGATGACTAGATCAATTTCTAGTTGTTATGAAAGCAATTGTTTGGGCCCTTCTTTCTGCCCTCCTCCTAGTTTTCAACTGGACCCAAAGAATGGGAATTCAGTAGCAAGTTGGCTGCTCCCAGAGTTCAGGAAAGACATCCGAGAGTTCAGGTAAGGAATGAAAGATTTCCAAACAACTGGAAATCGTAAATGTGGATTTAAATTGCCTTTTATAATAAGAACACATTGTGTATGAACATATACTTTCTATCAAAAGTACTATTATGCCCAGCTTGTAGCTAATGAAACTGAAATCTGAAAAAGTATATGATACAGTTAATTAGTGGGCTGGCTCAGAATAAAACACAGACTTCCTAACTGTAAGGCAGTATTCTATCACCTTATTTCTCTTTTAAAAACCTGCAATATCCTCATTATTTTATTCTGAGAATTTGAAGTGGCTTCAAAATGTTCGTAGAAAACTAGAAGTAAAATAGAATTTTTCCATTGACATTTCAACAACCCCTCATAACAGTAATATAAAACTTGCAAATTTGAAATCACCCAATTTTCCTTGTGATAACTTATGTATAAACTTTGTAGAACAGCCTTACCATAAATAACATATAAATAGCTAAATAAAAGAAATACATCCCAATACATATATATGACCCACACCAGAGCAGAGTAACATTAACTGTACCCACGGCTACAGAACCAATTGGGACTCATAATGACCCTACAGGACAAAATCAAACCATACAATGGTGAAAATTATTGAAGGCTGCTCTAAGAGCTTCACATATACTGATTTGCTTACTATTCATAAAACCCAAAGGATTAAGTATTATAATTATTCTCATTTTACTTATACAGCTGCAGAATAGTAATGGGATTTAAAGTAGGACAGGCTGATGCCCAAGTTTGTATTGCAAACATCTACTTTAAGCAGACTTTTAATACTTGGTAAGCAAACATAGACATCAATGTCCCTTGCCCAGAGATTTAAGCACATTTTCTTGATTCTTCTTCCAACAAATGCTACTAGGATAGAAATATGAAATACTGTTTATTATAGTCTTCCTAAATTTTCATCTATTCAAATTATGTTTATAATTTACCTATCATGAACATTTAAAATTTATACACCAGGATGAGTAAAAATATCTGCACTCTGGCTGTAGAATTTATTTTTAATCAACTTTTAGAAAAGACAGAATCTCCTTGCTTTTCAATACACTTTGTCCATCCGTCAACAAGCTTTCTATTCTCTTGTTGAAAAATGTTTTAGGCTGTCTTCACGTCTTTCATCAGAGGTGAGTCTTCGTCCTCAAAACGTTTCTTTCAGGGGACCACAGAGGTGAAAGTCCAATGGAGCAAGATCAGAACTATAGGGAAGATGCTTTAACACCTCCAAACGAAGTTTTACAGAATTTTAACAGTGTGGGCAAGGGTGTGTAGATGTGCGTTGTCATGCAAGATCACAAGGCCCTTAGATAGCAGTTCTTTGCATTTAATCTGAAATTTAGGCTACAGCACAGCTCTTCAGTGAGTACCTCATTGTAACAAGCACTGTTAATTGTTGAATCTTTTTCCTGATAGTGTTCCAGTACTGGACTTTGAGAGTCCCAGAAAACTGTAAGCATCAATTTTCCAGCTAATGGTTGACTTTTGAACTTTTTCATGGTCAACAATTGAAGATGCTTCCCTTCCATACTCTGCCATTTATTCTCAGCTTTGTAGTGATGAATACACGACTCGTCACCACTAATGATTTTTTTTAAAGAAACATTTACCTTCCTTTGAGTACCAGTCCAAATATTGTTTGCAGATTTCAGAACACTTCTGTTTATGATCTTCCATAAGTTGTTTCAGTTCCCATCTCACACAAACTTTTCAAAACCCAGTTCTGTCATGGATTATTTCATAGGCAGAGCCATGGTGATTTGCAAATGATTTGCCACATAACCCACTGTCATTCATCTATTTGACAGAATCATTTCATGTGCATGCTCAATGTTGTCATCAGCCCTGGATGTGGATAGATGTTTTAATATAACCAGAGTGCAGATAATTCTTGACTCACTCTGGTATAAATTAAACCTTAATGTTGAACCATGACAGTAGTTACCTCTGGTTCTATGTTTTAGTTTTGTAAGTTTGTTTTTCTCTGAATAGTTCTATATCTGGGTTCAGTCTAGGTAATAGTGTCATGTATGTTAGTCTCAGATTGATGTGTGCTGTTGTTGGTTCTCTATACAAAAACTGTCTTTTAGTATTTTCTGTAAGGTTGGTTTAGTTTTTACAAATTCTTTTAGTTTCTGTTTTCTGTAAATGATCTAAATCCACCAGCATATTTGATGGACAATTTTTCTGGATATAGGATTCTTGGTTGAAATTTATTTTTTTCTTTCAGAGTTTTATATATGTCATTCAATTGTCTTCTTGCTTGCATGGTTTCTGCTGAGAAATCAGAGCTCAGTCTTCTTTGTTCTCCTTTGATGGTAACTTTTGATTTTCTCTGAGATGCCCTCAGGATTCTTTCTTTGATTTTGAAAAGTTTTATTATAATATGTCTTGGTGTTTTTCTTTAGGAGTCTTTCCTGTTTGGAGTTCGTTTGACTTCTTTAATATCTATCTTCTCATCTTTCATGATGTTAGGGACATTTTCTTTCAACAACTCTTGGAAAATATTCTCTGTGGGGTTTTTTTTGTCTTTTGTTTTTGTCTCTTCCTGTTCTGGAATTCCAGTCACATGTAAGGCATTCCTGTTGACAGTGTCCCACATAAATCTTAGTCCTTCCTCTGATTTTCTTGTTCTTTTCTTTCTGATTATTCCTCTAGCAGATGAATATCAAGAGATGTTTCTTCAAGCTCAGTAATCCAGCCTTTCCTCGCTTCAGTTTCACTGTTTTGTCCTTTCAGTACATTATCTACTTATGTAATCTGAGTATTAGTATTCTGGCTTTCTTATTTCTGCTTTTGCAAGGTTCCCATTTTTTTTCATTTGTCAGTTTGTTTCCTGAATTCCTCAAAAATTTGTCCATGTTTTCCTTGATTCATCTGCAGTTTTCGTGATCATTCTTTCAAGCTGTAGAAATAGCCTTATCAAAAATATTTTTAAATCCTTATCAGGTAGTTCCAATACCACTTCTGGTGTTTTATTTTTAACTCTGTATTTTGGTCCTTGGTTTGAGGCACTCTGTCTCATTTCTTCTTATAAATTGGAATTGTCTGTTTCCTCCAAGACATTGTGGTTTCATATTTGTATTTGATTGATAACTATATTGGTGGTTCTCAGGCAATTCACCTGTCTCAAAGTGAATGTGGTAGAGACAGAAAATAGAAACACAGTTCACATTTTTTGTGTAGCATGGTTTAGGGTGCTACACAAACATAGTTCACTGTTTGTATAGCGTAGTTTAGGGTAGTTCACATGTCTCCAGAAGCAGGAGCATTCTGTTCAGCAGCGATCCCAGGAAGAACAGAAGCTATGTAAGAGGGGGTGCCACTGACTGCTGCGCTGATGAGGGCAGAGGTTGTGGAAACAATGGAGTATCATACCCCCTTGAAGCCAACCATCAGACCATCCTGTGTCTATAGGCCTCTGTATTGACAGTCTTCAGGATCTTCATTTACTGATAGGCACAACTCAAAATGAAAAGAAACAATTCTTGTTGTTAGTTGCCAATGAGTTGGTACTGATTCATAGCGACTTTATGTACAACAGAATGAAACACTGCCCAGTCCTCACCAACCTCACAATCATTACTACCCTTGAGCCCATTATTGCTACCACTATGCCAATCCATCTCATTGGAAGTCTTCCTTTTTTTCTCTGACTCTCCACTTTACCTTCTTCACGGACTGGTCCCTACTGACAATATGTCCTAAGTGTGACAGACGAGGTCTGGCATTCCTGGCTTCTAAGGTACATTCTGGCTGTACATCTTCCAATACAGATTTGTTTGTTCGTTTGGTGGTCAGTGGTACCAGGGTATTCTTAAGTTTACAGACTGTGGTTCTCTTTGTGTTTCAGGAAACATCCTTTACATCTGATGGACGCCCATTAGATTAAGATTAATTTTTCAATGATTCTTATGACATTATATTGTACTGTTATTAGTAATAGTGATTGATGCTCAGTAAGAGGAAAACTAATTTCCTGACTTTTCAATTCTTTTTTAAAAAATTGATTTTTGCTTCAGACAATTTGAAACAATTTTTCAAGGTGCAAAAAATGGATTTTTTGTTATTGGCTATATCTTAAGAAACTAATATTAATGAACAGCTTCTTCTGTAGGAGCTGCTTTGTAATCCTACCTGACTTGTAATGATTCTAATGGTTTATAATGCTACAAGGGAAAATCAAACAAATGACTAAAGAAATGAACTTTTCTATTTGTCAGTTACCTGGATCTATAGCACTTATGTCCCCAGAAAGTTCATCTGCTCCTTCTCTGTATGAAGTATAGTCATCATTATATAAACCATGGCCTTTTCTATTATATTCTTCTTGTGAAATTTTGATTAAATAAAAGGATAATCCAGATGGAGATATTAAAACTCTAAATAATTTCTGTTGAGTAACATAATGATTAAAGTAAAGATTAAAAATCTCTAAAGCCAAAAATAAGGTGTTTTGAGAATCTCATTGAATTTCAATCTAGGCTCAATAATTTCCAAGCTGTGTGACTTAAAACAAAGAAGCCAACCTCTCTGAACTTCCGTTGTAGTGTTAGATAGCTTCTGTCTGCCATTGGCCACCCACGCACCCAACCTAGTTACACTGCTGATCATTCTGCATCCTGTTCTTTATCACAAGAGGCTGATTTGCAAGGTCTATGTCATCATGAATCTTTGTTCTTTGGCTTCTCTTCAGGTTCAACTCCTAGAAGCCTACCAGGGGATTGGAGAGAGAGAAGAGAGGTTGGGGAATTTACCCCTTGGAGGCTGCCTTGCAGCATCACCTCTGGCCTGCTCCGTTTCCTGATTAGAAGCCACACCATCTCTTAAGGCATCCTGTTCTATCATCTCTCTCTTTCAAGGGTCTCATAACCCCCCTTGAGCCTAGGTGTGGAAACAGCTCTGATATAACTAAACCTGGGGTACTGTAAAATAGATTACTCATCCCAAGGACACCATTGTAAAGAGTGCTTGTATTAAGCCACCCTCCCTTGATTCATCCTAACTTGATTTCCTGCTGAAACCCTGACTGATACAGTTCTCTAGGCTGTAAAAAAAAAAAAAAAAAAAAAGGAAAATCATACCCATCTCAAAGTATTATTGTAAAACATGAAGAGATAAATGTGTGGAGAGCAGACAATTCTTTAGCATTCAGTAGATGTTTGTTCATCTTATAAAATTGGGGCTCAGTTATAAATTTTCATTATATGCAAAAGTAAATTTATTATATGCTATGGAATTCATTGTCTTATATCCTGAGATTTAAAAATGGTGTGATATCTCTGTGTTAAAAAATATTTGAATAATAAAGTGTTGGGGACTAGAGAGGAATTTTACTTCACAGTCAAGTATTTTATTCTCTAGTCACATAACACAGGCAGGCTGGAAATAGGAACATGAAAGAAAGAAAAATTACTCCATGAGATTGATATATCCAGACATTAGTAGCATCCTGCTATGTTGTTTTTGTGTACTAAGAACAGTATTAAGCACTTTACTTGCATCATCAAATTCAATCTTCATAGCTAAATATATGAGTAAGTGAGGAATTGCATTATTGTTGTTAAGTGCCATCGAGTTGGTTCCGACCCATAGCAACCCTGTATAGGGTTTCCAAGGAGCAGCTGGTGAGCTTGAACCACCGACCTTGTGGTTCAAACAATTTTGCAGTCCTGCACACTAGCCCACAGCGCCACACCAGGACTCCAAAGAATTGCATTAGTTATACTTAATAGAAAAAGTCCTGATAGTGTCGTGGTTATGCATTGGGCTGCTAACTGTAAGGCCAGTAGTTCTAATCTATCAGTGGCTACACAGGAGAGAGATGAGGCTTCTGTTTCCATAAAGATTTACTGCCTCAGAAACCCTATCCAGGGTGACTATCAGTGGAACCAACTCAATGGCACACCTCTATCACCACCATACTTAATAGAAAATCTAAATAATGTTCACTAAGTAAATAATAATATTTTTTATTGTAACAGGAAGCCCAGAAGTAGATGGTCCCCTACTTCTTCAGAAACTTCACAATACTGGCATGTAATACTTACGTAATATATTGTATGTATTCTATGGTCCATAAAGAGTTCTGGTAGCATAGTGGTTAGGAGTTGGGCTGCTAACTTTAAGGTCAGCAGTTCGAAACTAGCAGCTGTTCTGTGGGATAACATGAGGCTTTCTGCTGCTGTAAGGATTTACAGCCTCAGAAACCCTATACAGGGTCACTATGAGTCAGAATCGACTCCGTGGCACACTACCATCACCACCATATGATCCATATCCACTATGCCATGGTGACGTAGTGAGTTCAGCATCAGGCTGCTACCCAAAAGGTTGTGAGTTCAAACCCACTAGCTGCTCCATGGGCGAAAGAAGAGACAATCTGCTTCTATAAAGATTTACAACCTCAAATTTGTAAATAGGAAACAGTTCTCTGTCTTGTAGGGTCACTGTGAGTCACAATGTCTCCAGAACTGTGGGTTTGATTTTGGCTTCAGATCCATATTCAATTACCCAACTGCCCCAATAATGATCTAGAACTACAACAAGGATCATACACTGCATTTTCCCTGCCTTTTTGGGGTTTTTGTTTGTTTGATTTTTTTAATAAAAATCAGTTTCTGAACCTTTGTTACCTTTCATGACATTAATATTTTTGAAGAACCTAGATAGAATGTAGTCTTTCAGAATGCCACACAATTTGATTTTCTTTGATGTGTCCTCCTGATTTGATATATTTTTGGGAAGAATACGTATATAATTCTTTGTGTATCACATCAGAGGGTTTGTCCCATTATTGATGACATTTCACATTTCTTTAAAATTTTGTGAACATCTTCTTCTACAATACATTTTGACCCATGATTTTAGTATGCATGATGTTTAGTGACTGAAGTAATTGTTACTATATATTAATTGTTAATCACAGTGTAGGATCAACACTGTACTGCGAACCACAAGGTCAGCAGTTCAAAACCACCAGTTGCTACTTGGAAGCCTTATACAGGGTCACTATGAGTCAGAACTAACTCCATGACACTCAGCACCAACATAGTGGCTACCCCCTGTACCAAAAAGAATTGGTTGATGGTCAGTCATTTCAAGGGAGTGTCATATGCTCAAGAACTGATGGTATTAAAGGAAGAAGTCTAAGCAACGCTGTAGGACTTGTGAAAACAAGACTACAGGAATTGATGGAATACCAATGAAAATCTTTCAACAAACTGATGAAGTACTGGAAGTGCTCTCTTGTCTATGTCAAGAAATATGGAAGACTGCTAACAGGCCAACTGATTGGAAGAGATCCATATTTGTGCCCATTCCAACAAAAGGTGACCCAACAGCATGTAGAAGTCATTGAACAATATCATTAATATCACATGCAAGTAACATTTTACTGAAGATCATTCAAAAATGATTGTCACAGTACATCAAAAGGAAACTGCCAGAAATTCAAGCTGAATTCAGAATAGGATGAGGAACGAGAAGTATCATTGCTGACGTCACATCAAATGCATATTGGCTGAAAGCAAAGAATACCAAAAAGATGTTTACTTGTGCTATATTGACTGTACAAACGCATTTGACTCTGTGAATCATAACAAACTATGACTAGCATTGAGAACAATGGGAATCCAGAACACTTGATTGTGCTCGTGAGGAACCTGTACCTAGACTAAGAGGCAGTGATTTGAATAGAACAAGGAGATACTGAATGGTTTAAAATCAGAAAAGGTGTGTGTCAGGGATGTATCCTTTCACCATATTTATTCAATCTGCATGCTAGGCAAATAATCCAAGAAACTGAGTTATATGAAGAATGTGGCACCAGTGTTGGAGGAAGATTCCTTAACAACCTGCAATAAGCTTGTGGGAAGCAAAGAAGATTTGAAATATTTAATGATGAAGATCAAATATCAAATATTCAGTAGGGGTTGTACCTCAATATAAAAGGAAATGAAAATCCTTTTAAGTTGTACAATAAATAAAGTTATGATGAATGGAGAAGCGATTAAAGCAAAAAGACTTCATTTTACTTGGATCCACAGTCAACACTCAAGCAATCAGCAGCCAAGAAAGCTAACTATGTATTGCATTAGGCAAATCTGCTGCACAAGACCTCTTTAAAGATGCCAATTTGAGGACTGTGGTGTGTCTAACCCAAGCCTGATATGGTGTTGTGGGATAAAGCACTGGACTGCAAAGAAGGTTTGAACCACAACCAGATTGCTACTTAGATGAGACGATGGGGGAAATTCTCTCTTGTACTTTGGCCGTATTGTCAGGTGGGATCAGTTTCTGAAGAAGGACATCATTCTTGGAAATATGAGGGTAAGCAATAATGATAAAGACATCCAACAAGATAGATTGTCACAGAGGCAATGAGCTAAGACGTAACACTAATTGTGAGGATGGTGCAGGACTGAGCAGTGTTTCATTCATTCTGTATTGCCTAAGATTTGCTATGAGCCGAAACCAGCTCAAGGGCACCTAACAACAACAACACAGTTGTTTTACATTTATTTTAGTAGCATCATGAACACATCAATTTCTTCCCTGTTATTTTCACTTTGATGCTCAGATTTCCCCAAATTTAGCCAATTAACTTAAAGGAATTATCCTTTAAGTTAATTCTAGTATATTTTTTATATGTCCTTATCAGATTTTGAGCAATTTTCTCTTCTATACTTACCTTGTATTTTTCTTATCTTAACCCTAAAGTTGGTCATTTCTCCAAAGATGAGGAATGGTATTCCCTGGTTCTGAGAAATAGTATTTAGAAACATATTGCCACTGCCTTTTATCAGCCAAGAAATGCCTTTGCTTCTAGATCCTTTCAATAGAAAGAACTAGGAAATATATATCTTTCCTCCAATCACTAATACCTCCAACTCCAATTCAAACACCACAGTGTTATTCCTTTCATTCTTCATTCCAACTGATAATGTACATTTAGAGAACTGTGTTCAAAAGCTAGTTGGATTCTTTTTTCATTTGCTTCTATGTGGTCACATCACCTTTATAATATCTAGTTAGCTTAATTTATTTATGATTGTACTCAATATTAGAGCTTTCCTCATTCATATTGATTTGTTTCCTTTCCTAATAATAATAATAAAAGTGATTCAAAAGTCAGTACGAAAAAAGTTCTACTCAATTGGATGTCCCACTATTCCTATTTCCTCTTGATGCCCTCTAGCTATTTGGTCAGCTTCAGTTATCCTTTCTGAGCCATTTTAGGAAATAAAATTCATATATGTAGGTATTCACTGCAATGTAGTTTGATTCCAACTCATAACTACCCTATATAAGATTTCTAAGACTATAAATTGTTATGATTCACACAGTCAACTGCCTTTGCCTAGTCAATACAATGTAGATAAACATCTTTTTGGTATTCTGTTTTCAGACAAGATCCATCTATTACCAGCAATGATATTCCTCATCCTATACCCTTTACTGATTCTGGTTTGAATTTCAAGCAGTTCCCTGTTGATGTATTCTGCAGCTGTTTCTAAGTTATCTTAAGCAAATTTTCACTTGCAAATGATGTTAATGCTATTGTTCAATGATTTCTGCATTTTATTGTATCATGTTTTGGGGGATGGATACAGACCCCTTCCAGTCAGTTGACCATGTAGGTATCTTCCAAATCTCTTGGCATAGAAAAGTGAGCACTTTCAGCACTGCATCAGTTTGTTAAAACACTGCAGTTGGTATTCTGTTATTTCCTAGAGTCTTGTTTTCCTCCACTAACTTGAGTGCAGCTTGAACGTCTTTCGATGTCATCTGTTCTTGATCATATAATATCACCTGAAATGGTCACAAAATCACCAATTTTTTGATACATTGACTCTGTGTATTTCTTCCATCTTTTTTTTTTCATTGTGCTTCCTGCACCATTCAATATTTCACCCATATAGCCCATCAATATTGCAACTCACCGCTTGAAATGTTTCTTCCTTCAGTTCTTTTGACTTGAGGAGTGCTAACTGTTCTCCCACTTGGGTTTTCTAACTGCAGGAATTTTCACATTTCACTGTGATATGTATTTTGTTTTCTGAAGTCATCCTTTCAAACCATCAGTTCTTTCCCTTCATTATTTATTTCATTCACTTTAGTCAATCTACAATAAAAAGTCAGTTTCAGATTCTCTTCTGTTGTCCATTTTGTTCTTTTCTTTCTTTCCTGTCTTTTTAATGACCATTTGCTTTCCTCATGCATGGCATCACACAACTCATCTGGCCTCTGGTAATAGTGGTCAGTGCATCAAATCTGTTCTTGAGATCATTTCTAAATTCAGATGGGAAATACTTAAGGTCATACTTTGACTCTCTTGGACCTGTTTTAACTTCTTCGGCTTCAACTTAAACTTGCATATGAGCAATTGATTATTCTGCAATCCACACCTGGCCTTGTTCTGACTGATGAGATAAAGCTTCTTCTTTTCCACAAATATAATCAATTTGATTCTTGTATATTCCATCTGGTGACAGTCATGTGTATCATCACCATTTATGTTGTTGAAAACCATAAATAGGTTGTTGGTCTTGCAAATTTCTATTATGTGATCTCTAGTGTCATTTCAATCACCAAGGCCATATTTTTTTAGATTTCAGAAGTTGGTGAAAATCTTCAGTTTCCTCTTCTGTGGCATTAGTAGTGGATTTTTAAAATTGAATAATTAACTGATTGTTCTTATTAACCTATCTTCCTTGTAGGCATATGGATATTATCTTTTTACTAAGAGTTGCACTTCAACATAGATCTTAAAATTCATCTTTCAGTTTGTCATACTGTAGTGGCCTGCATGTTGCTATGATACTGAAAGTTATACCTTTAATATTTCAAACACTAACGGTCTCCTGTGGTAGGCAGATTTCAGCAGAGCTTCCAGACTAAACAGATTAGGAAAAAGGAACTGATAATCTACTTCTTAAAAACCTGGTGATTGAAACTTTTTCCATTACACGCACAATAATATTTCTGTCACCTTCTCTGTGTGTCATTATTTCCTCAAGACTGTTATTGTTGTTGCTAAATATGTAGGGTTTTTGAGGAGCATCTGGTGAGTTCGAACTATCAACCTTGCTGTTAGCAGTCCAGCGCTTGCCCTACAGTAGCACAACAGGACTCCAGGTGTCAAGTCAGTTCCAACTCATAACAACCCCAAATAGGACTCATGAGGTGTTTTCTTCATCTTCTTACCTCCTTGCCTATGTACCACTTCCATTCCCTCAAGCTCTTGAGCCTCTAGGTAATGAAAAGGTCAATGTGCTCCACTAGTAACTGACAAGTTAAAGATCAAGTCTACCTAGAGGTGATTGAAGGAAAAGCCTGGCCATATATTTCCAAAAATAATCATCTACTGAAAATCCTATCAAGCACATTTCTATTCTGCAAACATGGAGTCTTCATTATCTGGAGTTCACCTTATGGCAACCGGTAGGTTGGAAATGCTTTTCAATGTAGGAGAATTTCATTGTACATTTCTGGTATCCCCTTGAAAAAAAAGGCAAACCCTTTGCCATAGAATCAATTCCAAGAATCATGGTTATCAGTGATTCCTATGGATTTTAATGGGCATTCTTTTTCAAAAGTGGTTTATTTTCTTTAAAAAAAATTATATTTCATATCCTAACTCTACATCCAACTTAGAGACTCCCTCCAGAGGTAGAATGTTCATTGTTATATCAGAATGTGGTTACAAGTATTCTGAAGTATACATTTCTTGCCTGTTGCTGATTCTGTCCACAAGGGACAAGGACTCTTTGTCATTAGATAAAGTCTTGTTAGTTACATTTAGTTCAGCAAGTGAACTGTGAGATGGCTTCATCATAAACTACACCTCAGACTGTGACACAAAATCCAATCTTTAACTTGTTTTACAGATCAAAAGAGATACCAAGATTTACAAACAGCAAGAAGCAGAATCAGACATGGTAACAAATTGAAGAAATTATTTGCAAATCTTTCTGATTTTTAACCTCTCAAGAATATGCAACCCATTGAGGTTTCTGAAGAAAGAAGTTAAAGAAAGATTCTCTGTGCTTTTCTCTCTCATTTGGTTTTAAACATAGGGCCTAACCCAGGAATGACTGAGATAAGATTCAATGAAAGAAACATTGATATGTTTTTGTTGTTGTTGTTGTTGTTAAGTGCCTGTATACAGTTTCAGAGGCTGTAAATCGTTGCAGGAGCAGAAATCTTATCATTCTACTGTGGAATGGCTAGTGGGCTTGAACTTCCAACTTTGTGGTTTGCAGGCTAGTTCCTACAAATGGATATGTTGCTGTTAAGTGTTATCAAATAGGTTCTGATTCATAGCGACTCTGTATAGGGTTTCCAAGGAATGACTGATTGATTTGAATCGCCAGTCTTGCAGTTAGCTCTTAAGTGCTTATCCTTGTTGTTGTTGTGTTACATGCCATCGAGTTGGTGCCAACTCATAGTGACCTTATGCACAGCACAACAGAATGAAACACTGTCTAATCCTGGGCCAACCTCACTAGTGTTGCCACACTTGAGCCCACTGATGCTGCCACTTGGCCAATCCATCTCACTGGGGGTCTTCCTCTTTCCCTCTGACCCTCCACCTTATCAAACATGATATCCTTCTCCAGTGACTGGTCCCTCCTGACAATATGTTATCTTAAAGACTCTTAAAATGAGGATGAAAAACAAGAGGCATATAGTGGAAAATGGGCAGAAGGTGTGGTACAGCCATCACCACTATGTTATCTGTGCTGTCTGTAGGGTGGTTTAAATAAGTAATAATAGATATCTGATTTCACTGGGGAATATATATCACAAAGACAGACTATCTGGAGTGGTGTGAAAAGGCCCTCTTTTTAAAATCCTACAATTTTTTTAAAGGACAATATCTCAAGTAAGGCTGGGTTTACTAGAGATCTTAATATGTTTTATACTTAAATCCCACAATATTTTCAGGAGCAAGAGTGCAAAAAGGAATGAAAACACCAAGAGGAAACCATAGAATGTCAAAAAAAAGTCTAATAAAGCTAATGAATCTGAAGTCGCTTCAGAAAGAAAAAGATAGGAAGTTTAGGAGTAAATACGTTTTGTTGTTCGGTGCTGTTGAGTCGGTTCTGACCCATAGTGACAGGATGAAACACCGCCTGGTCCTGTACTAACCTCACAATTGCTGTTATGCTTGAGGCATTGCTGCTGCCACTGTGCCAATCCATCTCACTGAGGGTCTCCCTCTTTTTTTCTGACCCTCCACTTTTCCAGGTATGATGTCCTTCTCCATGGACGGGTCCCTCTGACAATATTTCCAAAGTATGAGAAATGAAGTTTGATCATTTTGTCTTCTAAGGAACATTCTGGTTGTACTTCTTCCAACACAGACTTGCTTTTATTCTGGCAGTCCATGGTACTTTTATAAGGTAAATTGTGAGCTATTTTTTAAAAAAGAGAGAGAGCGAGAGAAAGGATTCACAATTTAAAAGCTGGAGTCTACCTGAACTCCTTAAAAGAGTAAAGGAGGGAAGGAAGTAACAATTAAGATAGTGTAAGAACACAAAGTCACTATTTTAAGAGTCCCAGAAAGATCAATGAAAGCTGATAAATAAGAGGCTTGCACTTAATCCACTGCGCTACCAGGGTTTCTTTCCTTGCCTCAGTTTGTGTTTGTTCCTCTACTTCCTGTTTACTTGCTTACATTGATCTTTCTGGGACTCTAACAAAAAAAGTCATGGATTCAAACCCACTAGCCAATTCTCAGGAGAAAGATGAGGCTGTCTGCTCCCATAAAGATTTACAGTCTTGGAAACCCTATGAAGAAATTCTCCTCTTCCCTACAGAATTGCTTTGAGTTGCAATCCATTTGTTGTCGGTGTGTAGATTGGAGGCAAGTGGGAATATAAAACTGAGTGAGAGGTGTAAGATTCTTTTTTTTAATGATAAAGGAAAGTCATTAAATCCACACAAGATGTGTTTGAATACTGTACTATGAATTATAACACACCAGAATTCAGAGAATTCTGAGAACTCAGAAAAGAACAAAACCAAAATAAATTGAAAACCACAAAAATGACTTTTTTTAGATTTATTGGATTTGGGCAATTTTGTGGAAGGTTACAATGGTTTAGTAGTCACATTTTAAAAGTCTGTAAGTACTTCATCTCACATACTGTGGACATGATAGCAGAAGAAATCAGTCCCTGGAGAAAGACATCATGCTTGGTAAAATAGAAGGCCAACAAAAAAAGAGTACGACCCTCAGTGAGATTAAACTGATACAGTGGATGCTAACAGAAATATTTGAATGTGGCATATAACCAGGCAGTGTTTTATTCTGTTATATATAATGTCACTTTGAGTCAGAACCCAACAATGGAAACAAACAACAACAAGAACCTAAATACATAGAGATCAGGATGAAGATAATAATACCTTTGAACACAGTGTTGAAAAGCGACTATTTAAAAAACACTGAACCAAAAACAAAAGAAGCCAACTGTCATTGCATGGTTTCCAATTCATTACACCCTATAGGATAGAGTAGAAGTGTTCCATAGGGTTACCAAGGCTGTACATTTTTAAGGCAGCAGACTTCTTCATCTTTCTCCAGAAGAGCAGTTGGTGAGTTTGAACCAACAACATTTTAGCTAGCAGCCTTATGCTTAATCCACGGTGCCACCACTATTCCATTTAGAAGAAACCTTGATGACACAGTGGTTATTCGCTCAAGTACTATTAGAAAAGTCATCAAGTTTTTACCTACCAGCTGATCTGCAGAAGAAAGATGTAGCAGTCGGCTTCCAGAAAGATTACAGCCTTTGAAATTCCATGGGGCATCTCTTCTGTGTCCTAAATGTCAAGTCAGTTCTAACTCATAACTACCCTGTATGGGGTTTCTGAGGCTTTAATTCTTTGCAAGAGCAGAAAATCTCGTATTTCTCCCAAGAAGCAGCTGGTGGGCTCAAACTGCTAATGTTGTGATTCACAGTTCCATGCTTATCCTACAGAGCCATCATACTCCTTGCCATATCCTATTGTTGTTAAGTGCCCTGAATTGGTTCTGACTCATAGCAATCCTGTATTGGATTTATGAGAAGTGGCTAGTGGGTTTAAACTGCCAACCTTGTGGTTAGCAGTCCACTGCTTATCCTATAATGCCACACCAGGAGTCTACTCTGTCCTATCGAGTCACAACAAGTCAGAATAAACTCAGCAGCAATAGATTTTTTATAACCACTTAGGAGTCCTGGTGTGGTGCTGCAGGCTAATGTGTCAGACAGCAAAGTCATTTGAACTGCAACATCGGTAGTTCAAGCTCACCAGCTGCTCCTTGGAAACCCTATACAGGGTCGCTATGGGTCGGAATCGATTCAATGGCACTTAACAACAACAAGATAAGGTATTGCAACATGTCTTTCCTGTAACAATGGACTACATTAATAAATGTGCTTTCATTCATGTGACAGAGACTGCTAATGGCCACCCCCAGTATCTAGAGCCCCCTGAGTTTTAACTCGACACATGACTGCCAAGCTAAAGACTACATTTTTCAAGCCTCCTGTTCAGCTAGACATAGCCACATGACTAAGTTCTAACCAATAGGATATGAACAGAAACAATATGGGCAACTTCTGGGTCTTCCCTCTAAAGTCATTGCTTGCTGCCCATTTCCTCTTTATTACTGGATAAATAGCTGCGATATGGACATTATGATTGTGAGCTATCTGTCACCATGTAGTCAAGGGCAGTGTCTTAGGACATAACTGAGCAACAAGATAGAAAGCACTTGAGTCCCTGCATTCTCCTGTAAATAGAAATAATCTATCCTCTGAAGATGTGAGTAAAATATACCTCTTTATTTAATTGCAATTATTAGGTCTCTTTTAAAACAGTCCCCAAATATTCTAATAGTAAGCCTGCCAAGCATTACCTCTTATGTCTTTTAACAAGTGGTTTTGCTTTCTTAAGATAGAAATAATGTATTCAGTGAATTCGATATTTAATTATATCAAGATTGAAAAAGAATCTGAAGAGTGAATTCTAATTAGTGAGGTAGTTTCTATTCTTTATGCATGTGTGTGTATGTGCTACAGCTTGGAGATAAAATAAATGACAATGGTGGTGGGAAATAAAGCAAATGTTGGCAGTAGAGAAAAAAGATGGAGGGGTGGAAATGTGTGTGCAAGGAGCACTCATTCAGTTACACTCAGCAGATATCAATCAACTCACACGTGACTTAAAAGAATAAGAACTCTAACTTTGCTTATTTATTTTTAACCAGACCTGATATTGGTCTGGTATGCAACAGCACAGACATATGAAATATTGAAATCCTTCATTATCAGTTTAAGTGGATTCCCCTACATTACACCCTGTGCTCTCCCCTCCAAAAATTCAGTCCTGGGAATCCAGTAATTAAAACATTATGTCAGGCACAATAGTGCTGATGCTGTATAATAGCTAAATATTTTATATTACCTTCATTTGTTTGCTTCTTTGCTAAGTTTTTTTTGTCTTCATAGAAATTTGATTTTAGTTTGAACTGCCCACTCCACTGAGTGGCAGAAACAACGTTAGTTACTCCTAAAGATTCCACTCCCTTTCCCAGAGGCTATGTTAAGGTTTTAGAAAGCTCGAGTAGTGTCAAAGTTCTGGAGGAATAGGAAAGAATCTTGCATTTGGTATTATCTTCTGTCTAATGGCAGCCACCAAGACATCCTCACAGTAATCAGGATGATTACCTGCTATCAATTCCAGCAACTCCCTGCTGTTTTGTCTTTCATTCCCAGCCTCAGGTCTTCTGGCTCCCAGAGCCTCAGCTGACCTGCTCTTCCAAGGAACAGAGACATTCTGCTTCTTCTGCACAAAGTTGAGGTGAGCAGAACTCAAGGAGACATCTCACTCCATTAGTCTACACGAGAGCTATGCAATAGAAATATGATACAAGCCACCAATGCAAAATTTTAAAACATAGTTTAAAATCTTCTAATATGTGGCACTGTGGATTAATGCGCCAGATTGCAAAGCTGTTTGAACTGCAAGGTCGGTGGTGAAAGCTCATCAGCTGCTCCTTAGAAACCCTATACAGGGTCGCTATGGGTCGGAATTGACTCGACGGCACTTAACAACAACAACAATATGTACATTTAAAAAATGAAATGAAACAACAGATGTTTTTAATATTTTATTTAATCTGATATATTAAAAATATGAACATTTCCACATGTAATCAATATTTTAAAATTACTAATGTTATCTTTTATGCTTTTTTGGGCTGTCTTCAAATTCCAGTGTGTCTTTACAATTATACCAAAACCAACCCATTGCCACTGAGTTGGTTTGAACTCAAAAAGTCCTGCTTCATAGAATTTCCAAGGCAGGACTCCTGATGTGGCTCTTTATGATCAGCACTGGAATTCAAGCCACAAGATCAGCAGTACAAACCCACCAACTGCTCCTTGGAAGCCTTATACAAGTCACTATGAGTCAAAAATGATTCAATGGTACTTAACAATCTTTACAGAAACACACTGCCACATCTTTTTCCTGTAGAACTTCTGGTAAATTCAAACTGTCAACCTTTTGGCTAGCACCTGAGTACACAAGGGCTCCTCTTTTATACACATCTCACATCTTAGTTCAGACTGTTGTTGTTAGGTGCCATCAAGTTGTTCCAAGTCATTGTGACCTTCCACACTGACCAACCCTGTGCCACCCTCACATCCTTGATAACTTTGAACCCATTGCTGCGGCTATTGTGTCAATTCGTTTTATTGGGGCTTTTCCTCTTTTAAACTGACCCTCCATTTTACCAAGCATAATGTCCTTCTCCAGAGACTGGTCCCTCCTGATAATACATGCAAAGTACGAGAAATGAAGTCTCACCATACTAGATCCTAAGAAACATTCTGGCTTTACTTCCTCTAACACAGATTTGTTTGTTCTGGCAATCCATGGTACTTTCAGTATTCTTCCCTAACACCATAATTCAAATGTGTTGATTATTCTATACTCTTTCTTAGTCACTGTCTAACTTTCACATGCATATGAGGTTATTGAAAATACCATGGCTTAAGTCAGGTGTACCTTAGTCCTCAAACTGACATCTTTGCTATTAAATATGTTAAAGAGGTCTTGTGCAGCAGATTTACTTAATGCAATGCATCATTTGATTTCTTCACTGTGTCCAGGAGTGTTGATGGTGGAGCCAAAGAAAATGAAGTATTTGACAACATCAGTCTTTTCTCCATTTCTTATGATGTTATTATTAGTCCAGTGGTGAGGATTTTTATTCTCTTTACATTTGTGTACAGCCTATACTGAAGACTTTGGTCTTTGATCTTCATCAGTAAGTATTTTAAGTCCTCATTTTTTAAGCAAGCATGGTTGCATCATCTGCATATCAAGGTTATTAATGAGTCGTCCTCCTATCCTGATGCCACATTCTTCTTCATATAATCCAGTTTCTCAGATTATTTGATCAGCATAGAGATTGAATAAGTATAGTGAAAGAATATAGTCCTGGCACACAAACTTTCCTGATTTTAAACGATTCAGAGTCCCCTAGTTCTGTTTGAATGACTGCCTCTTGGTCTATGAGCACAATTAAGTGTTCCAGAATACTCACTCTTCCCAGTGTTGTCCAGAGCTTGTCATGAACTGTGGAATTGAAAGCCTATACATAGTCAGTAAAACACAGGTAAAGATGTTTGTGGTATTCTCTGCTTTCACCAAAATTTATCTGATGTCAACAATAAGACCCTTCATTCCACATCCTCATCGGAATCTGCTTTGAACCTCTGGGAGTTCCCTGTCAGTGTACTGTTGCAACAATTTTTAAATTATCTTTAATAAAATTTTACTTGCATGTGATATTAATTATATTGTCCAATGTTTTCCGCATTCCCTGGGTCACCTGTCTTCAGAATTGGCACAAATATGGATCTCTTCCAATCAGTTGGCCGGGTAGCTGTCTTACAAATTTCTTGGCATAGATGAGTACCTCTAGTGTTGCATCAGCTTGTTGAAAATTTTCAATTTGTATTCCATCAATTCCTAGAGTCTTGTTATTTGCCAGTTCTTCAGTGCACAAGTGTACAATGCATCAAATATGTTCTTGAGGTTATTTCTAAATTCAAGTGTGTATGCTCAAGGTCAAATTTAACACTGTGGACTTGTTTTAATTTTTTCAGCCTCAGCCTTAACTTGTATAGGAACAATTGATGGTTTGTTCCACAGTGTGCCCCTGGCCTTGTTTTAGCTGATGATATGAAGCTTTGCCACCATGTCTTCCCACACTCGTGGAAATAGCAGTCAAGAAATCAAATGATATATTGAATTGGGAAAAGCTGCTGCACAAGATCTCTTTAAAGTACTCGACAGCAAAGTTGTCAGTTTAAGGACTAAGGTGCACCTGACCCAAACCCCTGTGGTATTTTCAATAGCCTTATATGCATGTGAAAGTTAGACAATGAATGTGGAAAACTGTAGAAGAATTGATGCATTTTAGTTATGGTGTTAAAAGAGAATATTATAAAATACCATGGATTTTCAGAACAGCAAACAAATCTGTATTGGAAGAAGTACAGCAAGAATGCTCCTTAGAAGCCAGGATGGCCAGACTTCATCTTTTATACTTCAGACATTTTCTCAGAGGGACCAGTCCCTGGAGAAGGACATCATTCTTGGTAACGTGGATGGTCAGAGAAAGAAAGGAAGACCCCCAACGGGATGGATTGGCACCATGGTAGCAGCAGTGGGCTCAAGGATAACAATGATTGTGATATTTGTGCTAGACCTAGAAGTGTCTGTTCTGTTGTCTATAAGGCCGCTATGAATTGGTACTGATTCGACAGCACCTAAGAACAATAACTTCTCACAGAAGTAGTTAATTCAATTTCTGTGGATGCTATCTGATGAGGTCCATGTGTATAGTTGTGTTTTATGTTGTTTAAAAAAGGTATTTTCAAAGAATAATCCTGCAAAATTCTATCATGTGATCTCCAGCATCATTTGTATCTCAAAGCCCATGGTTTCCAACTACTTATTGATCCTTCCTCTTTCTTTCTAACCTTTTCATTCCAAATACCAATAATTATCAATACATCTTGATTGCGCATTGGATCAATTTCATACTGATGAAGTTGGTTGAATTCTTCAATTTCTTCATTACTGTCTTTTGTAGCTGGTGTTAAATTTGAATAATAGTAGTGTTAACTGGTCTTCCTTGTTGGCATATTGCTATTCTATTACAGAAAGCATTATACTTCAATATAGATCTTGAAATGCTCTTTTTGATGATGAATATGACACCATTCCTCTTCAATTCGTCATTTCCAGCATAGTAAACCATATGATTGTCACACTCAAAATGGTGAGT
>NW_006408545.1:14423566-14426528 GCF_000296735.1 Chrysochloris asiatica
GAACCTCTGGAAGTTCTCTGTCAATGTATGATTGTAGCCGTTTCTGTATTACCTTTAGCAAAACTTTACTCACTTGAGATATCAAGACACCTGAGTGGTGTCTTATAAATAGAGAAAGGACATATGGAGAAAAACAATGTGAGGATCCATTCACAAGCCAAAAAATGCTGGGACTATAAGAAGCTGAAAAATACTAGGAATGACCATCTCTTAAAGAGGACAGATCAAAGTTCTGCCATCACCCTGAATTTGGGCTCCTAGCTATCAAACTGTGAGACAGAAAATTCCTGTTCTTCTTCTTCTTCTTGTCAAGTTATCTGCTTTTGGTATTTTTGGTATACCAACACTAAGAAACTAACACACTGGTGCTCTTTTCTGTTCTTGGACTCCTAAACCTATATGGAGTTTTTATAACTGTTGCCTTCCATCACTTTCTCAAACATAGCCTGGGGTATGGAACGTACAGGCCCTTCTCGAAGAGTCTCTGGTCTCCATTTTTTATATGCATTGTCATTCTTTTCCAGAGACATGCTACACACAGAGGAAAAGAGTATGAGATAAAGGAAATAAGACCAAAAAATCTTTCAAGCATGTAGCCAATTCCTATTTTAAACTAGGATTCAGTTAAATTTAGCTCAGTCTCAGCTCTTAAGAAAATTATAGTTATTATTGCAGAACATTCCAGTTTACCTAGGACAACTTCAATTTCCACTACTTCTCTTAGTGCAATTATGCATACCTCAGCCTTTCTTGTTCAAAAATACGTTGGTTCAGATGACAAATTATATCATCAATGTATATTATTACATTTTTATTGTTAAGGGTCATTGAATCAGTTCTGACTCATGTTGTTGTTGTTGTTGTTAAGTGCTGTCAAGTCGGTTCCAACCCATAGCAACCCGGTAGATGGTTTCCTAGGAGCATCTGGTGAGCTTGAACCACTTACCTTGTGGTTCAAGCTGACTTTACAGTCCAGTGCATTAACCCACAATGCCACACCAGGACTCCAACTCATAGTGACCCTTTATAGGGTTTTCAAAAAGCAGTTGATGAGTTTGACCTGCCGACCTTGTGGTTCAAACTTACTGTATGGTCCAGTGTTTATTTTACAGTGCCATACCAGGACTCCTATTATTGCATTATTCCTCTTAAAACCCTGTGAACATTATTATTATTCATGTTTGTAAATAAGGACATTGAGCATCAGGAGGGATTAAGTGCTTGTCTGCATTTATAGCGTAAATCCAAGAGTGAGAATTAACTCACTCTCCCTGGCAGTAAAGTCCATGTTCTTTCTAGTCTATTATGCATAGCAGTAGGCTGTTCTGGGCCCTGTAGGATTTCAAAAATATCTTTGGAGATTTTTGACCTTAATTCCGATCCCATTGCCACTAAGCTCTCAGCTGATAGAAAAACCAGTCCCTGAAATATTCACAGTATGTCTACTCTGCCCCACGAAGGTATTCTATGCTACGTAAGTACAGTTTAGTAGCGTACAAAACAACCATTAATAACGCTAAACTTTAAAGCTGCAGGTGTACTCAGGGAGAAAATTAAGAGATTTTGATGACTTAACACATCATTGGCCACTAAGGTTTGGTACTTAATAGCAGCAAACCATAAAACTGAGCAGGCCAATTAAATAGAGAGCTATAAATAAACTGCCTAACTCCTCACCTCAGAGGTGCATGGAATCCCTTCTGAAATCGGTGTGGGATTTCTAGATATGAAAAGCAGGAGAAGACTGCTGGCCAGTGAGTTACCAACAATCCTACTATTCAAATAGACAGGCAGCAGTAGCCCCCCATATATCATGAATCAAGAAAGTTTTTTTCAGTTCAAGAAATAATAAGAAACAGTGCCCAGAGAAGAAATGGAGGAAAAACAGTTATTTAAAGAAAAATATAGGTGAAAAGGCCAGATAGTTGATCATTTTATAAAATAGCACTAAATGTAACAACTTTTAAAAGACTAAAGATAGCTTGAGCTTGAGGGAATTTAAATGCTTGGGCTTGAGTGAACTTAAATCCCATCCCTAGCTTCAGGGATACAATGAAAAAGGATATTGGCCAACTATTCCTCATCTTTAATGAAGGAATGAGATTCAGCTCAAGTGATTAGGTTGGACATGAGAAATTCTTTCTTCATAATGAAGACATTCTGGATTTTACATACCTCAAAACTATTGAGGACATTTCTGTTACAGTGCAGAAAATCGACAGGAAACAGAGTGACCTGTGTGGTACTTGGGCATCTCAAGCACTATTATTCACTGCAGGAGACCTCGCTAGAAAGGAAAATGTGTTTATAAGTATTACTACTACATGTGTGTTCCATTTCTTCCAATTATATTAAAAGCAGCTGCAATCAGGGAACAAACATTCAGGCCGTTCTGGGGCTGTGATTTTCAACTTCAGAGTGCACCAATAAATATGGCATTCTAGACAGTGCTTTCAAAGCCTCAAATAAAATGTTTAAATGAAGAGAGGGTTTGTTCTCCCATATTTTCCCCTCTCATTCTGGCAACACCTTTGGCACTGGTTATGTTCCCTCATGACAGAACTTTAAAAAAAAACAAAAACCCTTGAACTGTGTAGAGACCCCCCAAGAGTCCCATGGGTTCACTATGATTGAAATTTGCTTGCAGTGATTTTCTTATAAATCAAATGAGCAGCCAAGAGTCTGATTTATCGCATTTGCTGGGTTTTCATAAACTATACTCCTACCTCAGCCAGTTTCAAGGTGGGCTCTGTTTAATAAACTGGCTTACAAAATTCCTGAAATTTTCACAATAGGCTTTCTTGAGTGAGCAGATTTGGGCCAAATCCAGTACATCACTAGAAGGAAAAGTTTTTATATTCTTTGTATCCCAAATCTCTGAGCAGTCTTATGTAAAAACCACAGCAACAATGTTGTTGTTGTTAGGTCCCATAGAGTCAGTATTGACCCATAACGACCTTAT
>NW_006408545.1:14428278-14429759 GCF_000296735.1 Chrysochloris asiatica
TATATATAGTAAGTAGCAGTGAAATACTATTAAGGCAATAAACCAGTTCATAGTAGACCTAGACCTAGGCCTATAGTCATCTATATTTATATCTCCTGCACTCATTAAAATGCAAAATTTTCAAATGGTCAATTCATTGCTTTCCTGCCCTTGCATAATTAAGAATCACCTCTCCAGACTGGAGGCATAACTGGTTACTCTTTCTCTCAGCTCTTTGACCTATAAAATAAGATCATAAAAATAATAGCCTGGAAAGCAACATCTGGGGCAACCCATGGACAAGGCTAACAAATCATTTTAAAAATCCATAAAAACTTAAGAGGGTTTTCAATTGAATAATAATCATCATACTTCAAAAGAATCACCACAGTTACTTTAAAAATGAGGCATGCTGGAGTTTTTAAGTATCAGTGTCTAATAGGCTATTTCTACACATTTGGCTTCCTTTCACAGTCTGTAAATTAGTTAAGGAAAATTAGCTTGTATTTTTAAGGCAATGACTCATGTCAAATCCAAGAGATCTTAAGTTCTATGCTAGTTAGAGAGTCCCTGGATGTTGCAAGCAGGTAACACATTGGGCTGCAAATGGAATGGATGGAGGTTTGAGACTACACAGAGGTATCTCAGAAAAAAATGGCCTGGTGCTCTATTTCTGAAAAGTTAGTCGTTGAAAACCTTACAGCTCTGTTCTGACAGGCAAGGAGTTGCCATGAGTCTGAACTGACTCAATGGCAACTGATTAGCTGGTTCATCTCAGTGAGAATTTGGAAATCTGAATGATTTCACTTCTTCCACAGATGCAGTCCTGATGTGGCACTGTGGGTTAATGAGCCTGACTGCAAAGCTGTTTGATCTGCAAGGTCGGTGATTCAAGCTCACCAGCTGCTCCTTGGAAACCCTATACAGGGTCACTATCGGTCAGAATCGACTCAATGGCGCTTAACAACAACAATCGATACTTGGGTTACAAGTGATAATCTTTTCAGTTTAATATCCATGTCTCCTTTTGCTAACCCCAATGGCCCCAGATAAAAATATCAAAGGTATCTCAATATAATTGTTTGTGGCAGGCCATGGAATAACTATTAAATTAACCACAAGACATTCTTTCCACACGTACATATCTTTAAATATGTTGAACAAAATTAGTTTTGCAAATTTCTTCCTAAAAATTTATTTTTTATTTGCTTTCCTGAATTAACTATAATGTCTTGCACACAGAAGATCCTCCACTTGACTTATTGGCTTCTAGTTTTGACCAAATACCGCAGGAAGAGGGAAGAGCAGACAGGTACAGAGGTAAGATTTTTACTAACTTAGAGTATTTTTCTGCGATGGTGAATCAATTGTACTGACTTTTATTGTTGTTAAGTGCCATCTAGTCGGTTCTGACTCATAGAAACTGTGTGCACAACAGAACAAAACACTACCTCATCTTACACAATTTGCCCAATTGTTGTTACACTGAGCTCATTGCTGCT
>NW_006408545.1:14443774-14462635 GCF_000296735.1 Chrysochloris asiatica
TAATACTGAAAACTGCATTGGTGAGGAAAAGGCCAGAAAAATTCTGCCAAGGAATTTTCTCTATCACAACAATGCACTTCCTCTGTCTTCAAAGGTGGCAAGTGCTGTCCTAGGAGAGTTTCATTGGAAAATCTTAACTCACCTACCCTACAGCCTTGATCTTGCCTCTTCAGACATCTTTTGGTTCTCCAAACTCAAAAAAAGTTACAAAAGAACATGCTTTGAGTCCTTGGAGCATACACAAACTGCCATTTTGACATGGTCTATATCAAACGATACAGAATTCTTTGGCGAAGGATTAGAGAGATGGCAATACTGCCTTTTGAAGTGCAGATGAAGGATACAATACAAAAAACAATAGCTTGACATTTTGATCTTTTTGCTTAATAAAAGCTTCTATGATTTTGGAGTAAAAAAAAAAAATTCAGGCCCAGAAGTTTTGCTGTTGAATTTTACCAAACATTCAGAGAAGAGCTGGCACCAATTTATTCAAACTATTCCAACACATAAAAAAGCATGAAAAACTCCTGAATGCATTTTATGACATGAGCATAACCTTCATACCAAAACTAGGCAAGAACATCACTAAAATAGAAAATTATAGGCCAATATCCCTCATGAACATAGATGCAAAAATTCTCAACAAAATCATAGCCAATAGAATTCAACAGCATATCAAAACATAATACATCATAAACAAATGGGATTCATACCAGGGATGCAAGGATGGTTCAATATTAGAAAGACAATCAACACAATACACCATATAAATTATAAAAGGAAAATAACCACATGATCATGTCATTTGATGCAGAAAAGTCATTTGATAAAATCCAACATCGATTCTTAATAATAATAATAAACACTCAGCAAAGTAGGAATTGAAGGGAAATTCCTCCACATAATTAAAAGCATATATACAAATATGGTGCTATAAGATAAGGACTGAACTGCAAGATCAATTCAAATCACAAAGTGGCAGTTCAAACCCAGTAGCCACTCCTCAGAAACCCTATACAAAGTAGCTAACAGTCTGAATCAACTCAATGGTACTTAACAGCAACAATACAAATCCAACAGCCAACATTACTTTCCACGGAGAGAAATTGAAAGCATTCCCTTTAAAAACAGAAACCAGACAAGGATGCCCTTTATCCCCACTTTTATTCAATTTTGTGTTGGAAATCTTAGTCAGAGCTGTAAGGCAAGAAAGAGAAATTAAAGTCATCCAAATTGTCAAAGAAAAAGTAAAACTTCCTCTATTTGCAGATAATTTGATCCTATACATAGAAATTCTGAAAGACTCAGCAAGAAAGTTATTTATTGGAATAATTTTCCAATCATTGAAAGATTTTACAAAATGGCATGGTACAAAATCAATACACAAAAGTTAGCTGGATTCCTCTATATTAATAGACAGCTCTAAAAAAATTATTTGGAAAACAATATCATTTACAAGATCCACTCAAAAGATGAAATACTTAGGAATAAATCTAACTAGAAAAACAAAAGGTTTATACAAAAATATATATAAAACACTGCTACAAGAAATCAAAAGAAATTTACAAAAAATGGAAGAATATACCATTCTCACGGTGAACAGGAAAAGATAAAAATCATTCACTGCCCTCTCCACCCAGGAGGCAAACTAAAATGCTAATTAGGTTACTGAATGGGACCAATCTTCCTGGTTTACCCCTGCCCTCAAACAGGTATGCAACCTGGCCCCTCCTTGACTCTGACCTTATATAGGCCCATGTTGCCCTCCATTCGGGGCTCAGAATCTGGAGAAATTAGCTCATTTGAGTCAGCCGTCTTAATAAAATCTGAAACTCTGCTTCATCTCTCTGAGTGGCCTCAGTTTCTTCAAGCACGAATCTAAAACTGCTATAACAATGAATAGGGAGATATAACATTGTGAAAATACCAATACTACCCAAAGCAATCTATAGATATAGCACAATCCAATCCAGATTCCAACATCATTCTTTAAAGATATAGAAAAAATAATCATGAATTTTATATGAAAAGGAACAAGACTTCAGATAAAGCACTGCTTAAGAAAAAGAACAAAGTTGGAGGCCTTTCATTCCCTGGTTTCAAATTAACTACACGACCACACTGGTCAAAACAGCCTGGTACTGGTGCAATGAAACAGATTTGAGAACCCAGAAGTAAATACATTCACATATAGTCAGCTGATCTTTGACAAAGGGACAAAACAAATGGTGTTGGCAAAACTGGAAATACCTTTGCAAAAGAATGAAATAAGACCCATATCTCACAAATATACAGAAACAAACTCAATCTGTATTAAAACCTAAGTATAAAACCTAGAGCTATAGAGATCATCAATGAAACAATAGGGACAAATTTAGGGCTCTAATATATGGTATGGAGTCTTGGTGTGCCGCTGCGGGTTAATGTGTCAGACTGCAAAGTCATTTGAACTGCAAGGTCGGTGGTTCAAACTCACCAGCTGCTCCTTGGAAACCCTATACAGGGTCGCTATGGGTTGGAATTGACTCAACGGCACTTAACAATAGCAACAACAATACATGGTATAAATACACTATCAAAAATTACAAAAAACATAAATAGTAAGAAAAAAAAATAGATGACTGGGACGTTGTAAAAATTAGACATTTATTTGCATCAAAAGATTTTGCCAAAAGAATAAAAAGGAACCCACAGACTAGAAAACAATGTTTGCAATGACATATCAGAGAAAGTATTAATCTCTAAAATCATAGAAAACTATAATACCCCTACAAGAAAAAGACAAACATACCAATTAAAAATGGGCACAGGACATGAACAGACACTTCACCAAGGAAGACATTCAGACAGCTAACAAATCAAAAGAACAATGAGATATCTCACCGCAGCATTAACAGCAAAGTTAAAAAAACAAACTAACAAACAAACAAACAAACAAAAAACCAGAAAGCAACAAACGGTGGCAAGGGTGTGGAAAGATGTGACTGTCCAACATTGCTGATGGGACTGTAAAATGGTTCAACCACTGTGGAAAACAGTACTGCACTTCCTCAGAAAGTTGGAAACAGGAATACCTTATGACCCAACAATCCCTCTACTTGATATATATCCATAAGAAATATGAACCAGGACAAGAGTAGATATATACAAAGCGATGTTCACCACAGCATTATTCACAATTGCAAAAAGATGGAGACAGTCTAAGCATTCACCAATTGAAGAATGCATAAACAAACTTTGGTATACACACAGTGGAATACTATGCAATGTGGAAGAATGACAATGAATGTGTGAAATACTCTATAACATGGATGAAGATGGAAGACATTATGCTGAGTAAATTAGTCAATCGCAAAAGGTCAAAAATTGTATGAGACTACTAAAAACTGAGGCTTTCTACTCCCGTAAAGATTTACACCCTCGGAAACCCTGTATAGGGTCGCTATGGGTCGGAACCGACTCGATGGCACTTAACAACAACAACAACTAAAAACTCAAGAAAAGATTTTTGTACTAAAAGAAACATTCTTTGATGGTTGCCAAGGGTGGGAGGGAAGGGAGAGTAATTCACTGGCTAGAAGGTAGATACATGTTAGCTTGGTGACAGGGAAAGTAATATACAAAAAAGGGAGGGTGGCAGCAAAATGATGTCGATAGGGGAAGACATAGGGAGGTATGCATGGACTAAAGGGGATAGAGTTAAATCGTGATATAGACACAACCTTGGAACAATAGTATTCTGTGCATAGATATATGAATTGAGACATAGACTAAATGGGTAAGGGAAAAGTGCAATACATATATATATATTTATATACCCCACAAATATATGAGTTTTTAAAAAGGGTATTTGTACGTGAGTATTTACTTTTCCTTCAAATACAACTATGAATGTGGTGGAGCATACAGAGGACAAATTAACGATAACTTCCTAGATGTTATCAAACATCTTAAGGCAATTAGTTGGTGGGCCTCGGGGCTCAGGACCATAGTCAGTCTCAGAAGACACCATGATCAATTGACATAACATTGTCCACAAAGACAATGTTCTACATCCTACTTTGGTGAGTAGTGTCTGGATTCTTAAAGCTCATGAGTGGCCATCTAAGGGGCAGCTATTAGTCTCTCCATGCACGGAAGAAAGTGGGGCCATAAGAATTGAAGACACTTGGAATCAATTAGTTCAATGGACTAATGGAATATGTAAACATCAGCCTCCATCACTTTTGAGACCAGAAGAACTCATCAGTACCAGACTACCACTATCAACTGCTCTGAAAGGGATCACATTAGTGGGTCCTGGATAGAGTGGAAGAAAATGCAGAATAAAACTCTATGTGAAAAATCAAAATGGGTTTACTAGTCAGAAAGAGTCTGGAGGAATTTGAGACTATGGCCTTCAACCACCTTCATGAAAGGAAATTATCCTCCAGATCCAATTTTCAGTCAAATAGGTTCATAGTGGATGTGAGAGAACAACAACAGTAGTAAGGTATACTCACCATGGAAGGGTCAATCATTCAAAATCAGAAAGACAACATTTTCCTAAGGACGAAGGTGAGAAGGATGGGAAGGTGGGTGGAATGGAAGTAGGAGCCAGAGTGAGAAAGCAGGATAACTGTTGTTGCACAGAGGAGACTGCAACCGTTGAGATGAAACAAGTGCATGATTTTATGAATGTAAAACAGATTATCTTGTCTGTAAACCTTCACTCAATTCATAGTAAAAATAAAGCTTAAGAAAAAAAAAAAAAAAGAAATGTAAAGCATTAGATGGAGACTATGTCAAGAAACAATATCTTCACATTTTTTTTTATTTTGCTTAATAAAGATTTCTATGATTAAGGAGCAAGAAAGAGAAGAATTATATCATCACTGTAGAATGTTTGAAAACTTCTGAAAAATACAAAGAAAATGAAATCAACCCTCAGAATCCCGCTACAGAAAGACGAACACTGCTTAGATTTTATATATTTTCTTCCTCTCTGCTGATTATTAATTATATTTACTTAAATGTTCACAGCTATATTTCTCTCAAGAAAAAAGGTCTTCACCAAGGAATTAAAATAGAAATTCATTAATTGTCTATTAAGTACATTTCAGTTCCTTTTTTTTAAAATTTGTCTACTTATTTAGAAATCTGGCTAATATATTTCAAAGCAGTGTTATTGTGCTTTTATTCATAACCAAGCATCTAGTTGTAACCAGCCTAGGCATAGTCTTGAAATACAAGGGTGCATCTTTAACTAGCTCTATGCCTTTCTATAAACATTGGAAAAAATCATCAAAATAGTTAGCACAGATATAATCCTCTTCTTTTTTGATTATATTGACAAAATATCAAGTATTCTATTGATGAAAAGTCAGAAGTACAAACAAATATGTGTAGGAAGAATGCTCCTTAAAGCCAGGATGGCAGGATTTTGTCTCTCATACTTCGGTCATGTTATCAGAAGCAACCAGTATCTACAGAAGAACATCATGCTTGGTAAAGTAGAGGGTCAGCGAAGAAAAAGAGGAAAAACCCTAATGACATGGATTGACACGGTGTCAGGAACAATGGGCTCAAACATAACTCCAATTGTGAGGAGGGTGCAGGACCATACAGTGTCATGTTCTGTTGTGCACAAGTGTTATGCATATGAGTCAGAACCTGTGGGTTAATTCGCTGGACTGCAGTCGGTTTGAATTGCAAGGATGGCGGTTCAAGCTCACCAACAGCTTCTTGGAAACCTCATACAGAATTGCTATGACTTGGAACTGGCTCAATGACATTTAACAAAAACAACAACATTAATGAAAAAGATTTAAATATCTTTAACATATGCTGCTTTTTATGCCTTGTTCTTTTTACTTTTATTTTTTTTAAAACCCATAACTCAAAACTATCATTTACCCCTTCTATATTTTTATATTATTTGTAAAAAGAGATTCATATAAGTGATCTGTGTAGCATTTATGTCTGTATAAGCTCTGGGTTTTTTTTTTTGTTTTTTTGTTTTTTGGCTCTTATATTTCAGTGACCACTATTTTCAATGATAAACTAATAACAGGAAATATAATGTCAAGTTCCCTCATTGTTGTTGATGTTAGGTGTCATCAAGTCAGTTCCAGCTCATGGCTGACCCTCCACTTTACTAAGCATGATGTCCTTCTCCAGGGAGTAGTCCCTCCTGGTAAAATGTCCAAGATATGAGAGATGAAGTCTCACCATCCTGGCTTCTAAGGATTACTTCAGCTGTACAGCTTCCAACACAGTCCTGCTTGCTCTGATAGCAGTCCATGGTACCTTCGATATTCTTCTACGATACCACAATTCAAATGTATCAATTCTTCTATACTCTTCCTTATTCATTGCCCAACTTTTATATGTATGTCAGGCTATTTAAAATATGATAGTATGGGTGAGACACACCTTAGTCCTCAAATTGACATCTTTGCTCTTAAACACTTTAAAGAGGTCTTGCACAGCAGATTTACCTAATGCAATACATCCTTTGAGTTCTTGATTGCTGCTTGCATGAATAATGACAGTGGATCGAAGCAACATGAAGTCTTTGACAATTTCTACCAAATTCTCTAGAATAAGGAATTTAAAGATAATTATATTGTAAAGTTTGCCATTTACAAGATTTGATATTTTAAATAATGAACTGCGTATCTTCCCACCCTTCTCCATATTTTCTCTTTCTTATGCTTCCCTATAACTAAAGTAACCCTTACAAGTCTGTCCAAAGAATATGTAGCTTCAATCAGTTCCTTTGCCACACTAAGCTACAGGAAAGGAGTAAAGAAATTCCTATAGTTAAAAAGTGAAACCTTCAATATTTATAGCTAAAATAACAGTGTCATTTATCTGGTACATTCTTACCAACTAGTATTTGTTTGTTGCTTTAGACTCATAATTTCTTATGTTCAGAAACCTAAATGCATTCACATGGAGAAACTAAAGCTCACAGAGATTAAAAGACTTGCTGATATTTCAGACATAGTGGCAAACCTGAGATTTGAACACTCACTAGTTGACCAACTCCAAAACCTGAGTTCTTACATTTATTGTATCTAGTTCATTAGCACTGGGAATTTAACCAAGAAAAAAAAGAAAGAAAGAAACAATGACTAAGTCTGACTTTGCCATAACTATGTCAGGAAATGTTTTTATCAACTTTAAAAATGCAATGCTTGTTCAAAAATGTCAGATCAGTGAGTTTGTTCTTTGGATGATCACATACCATGAAGCAGCACTACTCAAACAGGAATCTCTTAGCATGAAGAAGAAAAGGTCAAGAAACATATGAGCATACTTTTGTTTTGTTTTTTAAGTTCATCCTTTAATAACTTGTTTCTGCAAGATTAAATCCCTGTTTATTTAAAAAAAAAAAAAAAAAGGTTTTATTGTGAATTGAGTGATAGTTCGCACGACAGAACATTGGTTGTGCACTCAACCAATTATATCTTGTTTCATTGCAATGATTACCACCCCCTCCGTGTGCCATTGACTAACAATAGTTGCCTGTATGCCTTCTTTTATTTATTTTTTTGATGTACACAAAAAAAACAAGTGGAAATATATTATCTTTAAACAACCAAAAGTACATTTTGCAAGCCAGCCTCCTGCCTTCCAGCACACAGCCTTTCTCTTTCCATGAGTCTAGAGTACTCAGCTACTCTGTCTCTCCATGCCATCACCTCTGCCTCCATCTCTGGTGTTACTGCTTCTCTGGATAGTGTCCCACATTCCACTCATGCTCTTGTCTCTTGATAGTCCTAGGGTCCTCTGTTCCTGGAATGTAAGATTAATTACCCCCCCTTTTGTTATACAGCTTCTACCTTTATAGTTGTGACAATCACAATTAGTCATGATAACAATTATTCACTATTGAATCAAAAGAATTCTATCCCCATCTCCTTTCACCAAACCTGTCTAGATAATATGAAAACTATTCAGTGAGGATTTCACCTTCCCTGCCTCACTCTGAAACTAAACTCCCTTTTGAAAACTTGTAAGCCAGCAACTTCATGCCTTGATATCTCCCCCCACTTTTGGTAAACAGTGTCTAAGTTGCCTGTTCCTATCAACCCTGTGTCCTGAGGGGATAGACATGATCCTTGATGTGAAAACTCCTTCCATCTCAGTTGGTATTTTGAGCTACTACATCCATAAATAAAGATCAAGTTCATCAAATAGTAGCAATTTACACTTGCTTCTTATATCAAATTTCTTTATCTTTTTCTAGTTGAGTTCTGGTAATCACGTCATTGAATCTAGGTCAAATGGGTACTATCTGCAACTTTGGACATTCTTGCATGCCTCCTCCCACTTCATATCAGCTGGACGCTTCACTCTCAGCTCTAGCCCTCCATGGTTAGGCCAGTGTCCATGGGCTCAGGAGTTCCCAAGTTTCCCCAAAGTTCTGACCAACCAGCCCTGAGCATACTGTTCTGATGATAAACATCACAATACAGAGAATGAAACTAAAACATGGGACCTAAAATTATAGCAGTTAAGATTTATATGTATAAACACTAATAACTGCATAAAGGAAAAAATATCATCATATGAGTCATGTGTGCTTATTACATGATTCTTCTAAAAAAAAAAAAAATAGGTTGCACTGAAAGTCCTTAAAAACAATCGTGCCCTCATACAAGAATAGATGAAAACTGTGATCTATGAAACAGTACCAAAAATACTTAAGCAAGCATGAGAAAATGAAAGCTAAATGGGAGAATAAAACTCAATAAGCAGTCAAAAAAATCAGTGAGCCAATAAAGGTCTTTTCTGCGGATGAATGAAGTGAAAATAAATTATTTTACACCTAGAGATTTTGATAAATTTTGTCTTCCCAGACCCTCACTGTTTTTCATTCACTCAAGCAAGAAATATTTACTGAATGCCTACTGTTCTCCAGGCACTGTGATAATCACTGAGATAATAGTTTTATTAAATTCTTAAACCTGCCAATAAATAGCGTCATGATAAATGAAAAAAAGACTGAAATTGTCTAAGACTTCATTTTGCTTGGATCCACAATCAAGATGGCGGATCGTGTAGATGTTCAGTGAGGAGCTCCATCACAAACAACACAGATTACTGGGCCAAGCAGGCTCAGGGGATGGTGCTAGAACTCTGAACCACATATAAAGGAATATTTAGAAGATTGGAAGGCTTACAGCTAGGGAAATTTGTAGAAGAATCAAGAAACCCATTGCTTTCTAATTCAAGACGCTCAGCTATTCCCAGAGCCACCATCTTGGAAGAGAAGAAGTGGGGGAAAGATCAGAGCAGCCACAAATGCCTGACAGAACCCAGGAGATACAGGTGTGGACATTCATTTTTTGGTATCTGTCCATTGTTCTTTGATCTCTCACTGACAGCTCACCTCCATTCTGGTAACTAGAGGGGATGCCTGAGCGAATAGATACCCCACCCCAACCCCTGGAGGGTTCTATTATGCATGCGCACAGATCTCCTTGAAATTTAAAGTGACACTTTGACATAAAACCAAACGGGCCACCACTCGTCGTGGTCTGTCTGTGGTATGGTGGTGGCTTGTGAGTTGCTGTGATTCTGAGGGCTATGCTACCAGTATTTTAAATAGCCACAGGGTCACCCATGGTGGACAGGTTTCAGATGAACTTCTAGACAAAGACAGACTAGGAAGGAAGAGTTACAAACTACTTCCGAATCTTTAGTCACTGAAGACCTTATGAATAGCAGAGAAACACTGTCAGATACAGTGCCAGAAAATGAGCCCCTCAGGTTGGAAGGCACTCAAAATGCGACTGGGGAAGAGCTGCCTCCTCAAAGTGGAGTTGACCATGATGATGTGAATGGAGTTAAGCTGGTGGGAGAAAAGCCCACAGAACCTTCTTTTGCTGATGGCGCACAACTCACAATGAAGAGGAACAGCTGTAAACATCCATTGAAAATCGGAACATGGAAAGTACGAAGTATGAATCTGGGAAAATTGGAAGTTGTCAAAAATGAAATGGAACGCATAAACATCAATATCTTAGGCATTGTTGTTGTTGTTGTTGTTAAGTGCCTTCGAGTTGGTTCCGACCCATAGCGACCCTGTACAGGGTTTCCGAGGGTGTAAATCCTTACGGGAGTAGAAAGCCTCATCTTTCTCCCGCGGAGCGGCTGGTAGTTTCGAACCACTGACCTTAAGGTTTGCAGCCCGATTTGTAACCACTACGCTACCAGAGCTCCTTATCTTAGGCATTAGTGAGCTGAAATGGACTGGTGGTATTGACCATTTTGAATCTGACGACCACATGGTTTACTATGCGGGGAATGACAAATTGAAAAGGAATGGTTTAAGCTTAACAACAATTGTAAGGATGCTGCAGGACAAGACACTGTTTTGTTCTGTTGTGCATGAGGTCACTATGAGTCAGAACCAACGCGATGGCACCTAACAACAACAACATGCATTCCCAGTTATGAAGGTGCAGAAGAAATTGAAGGTATGTGCTAAATATCAGCATGGTTTTGTTTTACTTCAGCTTAATTCAAATCCCTGAGTGTAGGAACTGAGTTCTGAGTGATGAACATAGACAAGTTAGGGTGCAAAGGAGCTGAAAGTACATGTCAAGGGTCATCTCAATAATAAACTAGGAAAGCCTGGAAGTGAGAACAAGAGTAGGCTAAAGAAAAGTGAAAAAAAAAAAAAAATAGAGTGCCAGAAAACCCCAAGCCTTTCATTTCTAAATCCTGAAATCATTGTCAGTTTCCTGAACCCTAACCACTAGGTAAGGAGACCAAGAACAGGGCCTCCAAGTTGCACTACTTGACACTGAATGGCATTACAGAACAGCAATCACTTCAGTATCTAGCCAAACCACTGAGAATCACAGCCTAGCCAAGCTGACACAAAATTAACCTCTCACCATATGTACCTTGCACATTTCACTGACATTGGACATTTAGCCCTTTCAAAAGAGACTGCTTTTTGCATATGTTTCCGAGGGTTGCTATAACAAAGTACCAAACAGTGAACAACTAGGAAAAACAGAAATACATTGTCTCATAGTTGTGGAAGCTAATAGCCTGAATTTAGGGTATCAACAAGACTATACAAAGTCATATTCACTAGTACATGGGCTTAGGACTTCAGCATGTCTATTTTGGTGGGGGTAGGGGGAGTGACAGCAGGGGTTGTTATTGTTATTGTTAAGTGCATTGAGTGGGTTCCAACTCAAAGAGACCCTGAATAGGGTTTCCAGGGAGCAGCTGATAGGTTTGTACCTTCAACCCAGTGTTTTGCAATCCAGTGCTTATCTTAAAGGGCCACACCAGGATTCTAACTCATTCTATAGCATTTGTGCTTCTTCAAAGCCATGCCAACTGTTGTTGTTGTTGTCAGGTGCCATCGAGTCGGAACCGACTCATAGCGACCCCATGCACAGCAGAACAAAACAATGCTCGATCCTGGGCCAACCTCACCAACGCTGCCACCCCCGAGTCCATCAATGATGCCACCTGGCCGATCCATCTCGTTGGAGGTCTTCCTCTTTTTCTCTGACCCTCCACCCTACCCAGCATGACATCCTTCTCCAAAGATTGTTTCCTCCGGACTACATGTCCAAAGTAGGAGAGACGAAGCTTAGCCATCCTGGCCTCCAAGGAGCACTCTGGCTGCACTTCTTCCAAAACAGATCTATTGGTTCTTTTGGCAGTCCATGGCACCCTCAGTATTCTCCTCCAACACCACAACTCAAAGGCATCAATTCTTCTACGATCCTCTTTATTCACTGTCCAGCTTTCGCATCCATATGAGGCTATTGAAAACACAATGGCCTGGGTCAGGCGCACCCTAGTCCTCAAGCTGACATCTCTGCTCTTCAATACTTTAAAAAGTTCCTGTGCAGCAGATTTGCCCAGTGCAATACGTCGTCTGATCTCTTGACTGCTACTTCCGCGAGCCATGCCAACTATCAACATATAATCGAGGTTCACTATCACTTCCAAATTCTCTATATCCTCTCTGTCAACCACAAAGTTGGAACACAGGAAATACTTTAAGGCATCCCATCTCCTATACTTATTTGTGCCAAAGATCTAATAATCACACCCCTGAAGTATAATTCTTAAAACCATCATCTAAATAGACAGCATTATCCTGCACTCACAGCACAGTATTTATATTTCATTCACGTATTTACTAAAGTCACGGCCTCATTCATCCTGCACCTTCACAACCAGGGATGCATAGGGACACTGAATTATAAATAATTCTACACATTAGTCTTCAATATACACAAACCTGCCAGCCACTCCTTGAAACCCTATAGAGGGTTGCTATGGATCAGAATCGACTCCATGGCACTAAACAACAACAATAAACAGGCAAATTATTTATCTTCCACAAGTCAATCCTTCTGAAATGCACCCTCTCTAGTCTGGTTTATTGTAATGTTATTTGAAGTCTCTCAGCTTTAACACAGCTCACATCTCATCCACGAAGGCAAGGTGCCATACTCCTAGTATATAGTATGTCTTTTAATCTCTCCTGCCACTCTCTGGATACTGCAGACTACAAAAGTTAAAGCTACAGCAGATAAGGAACAAAATACATCCTTATACAGTTCTCTTCCCATTTCACCTTCTGTCTCCTTTCTGAGTATTTTAAATTTCAGTAATTTTAATGTGAATTGAAATGAATAAGACGCTAATGACTCTATCATCTCCATTTATATTAGTCAAATATACAATCTAGTTTTCATAAATATGTATGCATTCTTAAAGAGGGAATACCAAATACATCATGCTAAAGAGAATGTCTCAAAAGAGATATTTTAGAATAATGGACCTCAATCTGCAACTAGCTATAATAGATGAAATTATCTTCAATTGTCAGGAACTCTCTATACTTGGGGTCAGAGAGTTTTTGAAATTTTGAAGCAAAGTATAACTAAGGGACACTTCTGGCTATTCTACATTAATGTTTTTAGAAACTTGCACTTATCAACCTAAAGTATCAGGTAATGGTTCTCAGGTAAAAGTTTCTTTTCAAAATCAGGTAATTGTTCTCAGGAGACTTGAAACAGTTTCTAAAATGTATTATAAATTTTGAATAGTCAAAATCTAACCTGTGCATTGAGTGTCATTAACAACAATAAACCAGGTTCATGATATATGTACAGGTACACAAAGTAAATAATTCAGTCTTTATATATTCAGATTATAGTGTCACATACCATACTCCATCTTGAGATTTAAATTACAATGGATCCTTGAGTATAAATTATAATTCTTATATATTTTTTGCCTTCCCCTTCTTATATAATTTTTATATTTGTACACAATCAGAATTTAATATAAAAGTCACTGAGAACAAGGAACATATCAGCTTAATGATTCAAATTAATATTATGTCACATTCTTTGAAAAGCATCATTAACTATCTCTGATAAACTATGCACACTGAGCCAAAATGATGCCCATTTTCCCTGTCAAATTTTGTGGCTGCATTATATAATTCTGTACAGTGTACCAGTCAGATTGTCAAAATTCAATGTCTCATTTGACAACTATTCCTTCTGCTTCAAAGTGACCCTAATTCCAGAATGAATGTTTTATCACCAATATGAAAAATATATAGTGAGAGTTCTTTGTTTTATTTTCTTGCTTGGTTGTTTGTTTGAATTTTTTCTGTATTATGTTAAAAATATCTCTAATTTCATTATCCTTTACTTTCTTTCTTATAATATGGTGGCCAATAACACAAGAAAATGTTCCTGATGAAAAATGTTGAAGTCAATAGGTACTGTCAAATTCTGCACTTCATGTGAGCTATCAGGCTTGTTGCTATAAATTGGCTATTTTAAAGCAAAAAATGAGAGTGAATGTTTTGAAATAACAATAGAAAATATATTCTCTTTGCTTCTAATAGCTGTGAATTAAACCAATGTGAATAAAAACCATAGTATTGCATGTATGTTGAACAAAAGAAAAAATTGATCCAAAATTCCAAGTTAATTTGTGGTGAACAGCTAAGATATTATCTTATTCTTGTTTTTCCAGGCATACGCCACTGTCACTGCCACGAATCTATTCAATGATTCCCTTAGGAAATAACATATTCTTATTTGATCCCACCCATGACCCCCGTTGATTGGTCAGGAATTGCTACCTCATTCAAGTCTGACCAAGTAAAGTTTTCCCTGGGATTCCTTTGAAACTGAGACAGCAGGGTCATTGCTATACACTAAATAAATAATTACTTTTAGAAGGATCAGCACAAAGCTGGTTCCTATGAGACAGAGGTTAAAGTTGTCCCAAATGTCCAACTTTTCCAAACTGTCGCACCATTTCATCTTTTCTAACATCAACTACTATTTGTCCCCTCAGTACTCTTCCTCCTGTCTTTGGGTTCCTAGTTCACAACATCTTACAGAATTCATGTCCCTTCAAGAAAATAGCTCACACAGTTGTGAAGGCTGGCAAACCCCAAATCCATGAATCAGATATCAGACTGGCGATTTCTCCTGACTCATGTCATTTCAAGAGATGACGAATCTAAACTGGCAGATCAGACAACACACTTCTGGTTGATGAGGTAGCAGAAGCTGGTGAATCAGGTCAGATGACAGGGTGCTGGTTCAAGTTTTGAGAACTGTAGGTCAGACAATAGTGAGTTAGATGGAGGATCTAGAGCAAGAAAGAGAACTTTGACAGAACGTTCATATAGATTGAATACAAACAATACCTTCAAAGAAACTCCCTTTATTTGAGCAAATTAGTGCTAGGGTGTGAATTGAATATGGGCTGTAAAATTAGTGACTGAGGAAATGGTGGTGACTTGAGACACATCCCATCCTAATCCTGCCTCATTAACATAATGGATAACTCATTCCCAAGTGTGACCATAGTCACAAGCATCAGGCTAGGATTTGCAACCCATAACAAAATGGAAATAATTTCATCAGTTCATTAAATGGGGACAATTACATCATTACATAACTGCTGGAATATATATTTATATAGTTGCCAAACCACAAAACATCTTCATCTAGTCAAGATGCCATATAACTTTAATCATCATTTAAGATTCCATACAACTTTACAACATTATAAGCAAGCTGCCCAATCCCCTTTGTGGGCCCCAAGAACATCATTTGCATAGTCCCACCTGTCATATAGGACTCACAAGGAATACAGCTAGAAGGATCATACTAAATAATTCACTGCACCACAGTTGTTTTGGTGGGAAATAAAGTATGGGAAAATGATGAAGCTAGCTATTGGTGTCTCCCACCACTCATCTGACAGTTTGTCATACTGTGGTGGCTTGTGAGTTGCTGTAATTCTGAAAGTTATGCCACCGGTATTTTAAATACCAGCAGGGTCACCCACAGTGGACAGGTTTTAGATGAGCTTCCAGATGAAGACAGACTAGGAAAAAGGAGTGACGTACTACTTCCAAATATTAAGTTACTGAAAACCTTATGAATAGAAGAGAAATACTGTCAGATATACTGCCAGAAAATGAGCCATTCAGGTTGGAAGTCACTCAAAATGCACCTAGGAAGACCTGCCTCCTCAAAGTAGAGTTGACAGTAATGACGTGAATGGAGTAAAGCCCACGAGACCTTCATTTGCTGATGGGGCACAACCCAAAAGGAAGAGAAACAGCTATAAACATCCATTAATAATTGGAATATGGAATGTTCGAAGTAGGAACCTAGGAAAATTAGAAATTGTCAAAAATGAAATGGAATGCTACATAAATATCAATATCTTAGGCATTAGTGAGATGAAATGGACTGGTATTGGCCACTTTGAATCTGACAACCACATTGTTTACTATACCTAGAATGACAAACTGAAAGAGGAATGATGTTGCATTCATTGTCAAAAAGAACATATCCAGATCAGTCATGAGGTACAACACTGTCTGTGATAGGATAATATACATGCACCTACAGGAAAGACCAGTTGATTACACTATTATGCAGATTTACAGCACAAACCACTAAAGCAAGTGAGGATGAAACAGATGAATTCTACCAACTTCTTCATTCTGAAATTATTCAAACATGCAATCAAGGTGTATTGATCATTACTGGTGATTGGAATGCAAAGGTTGGGAACAAAGAGGAAGGATCAGTAGTTGGAAAATATAGCCTTTGTGATACAAATGATACTGGAGATCGCATAATAGGATTCTGCAAAATCAGTGATTTGTTCATTTAAAATATCTTCTTTAGGCAGCATAAGAGACAACTATACACATTGACTTTGCCAGGTGGAATGCAAAGAAATCAAATTGACTACATCTGCAGAAAGAGACCATGGAAAAGCTCCATATCATCAGTCAAAACAAGGCTAGAGGCAGATTGTGGAACAGATCATCAATTGCTCATATGCAAATTCAGAATAAAGTTGAAGAAAATGAAAACAAGTTCATGAGAGCCAAAATATGACATTGATTAAATCACACCTGAATTTAGAGATCATCTGAGGAACAGATTTGATACATTAAACACTAAAGACCAAAGAACAGAAAAGTGATGGGATGACATTAAGAACATCATACATGAAGAAAGCAAAAAGTCATTGAAAAGACAAGAAAGAAGGAAAAGTCCAAAATGGATGTTAGAAGACACACTGAAACTTGCTCTCTAGCATAGAGATGCTAAAGCAAATGTAAGACATGAGAGGGTAGAAGAGCTGAACAGAAATTTTCAAAGATCAGCTCAAGAAGATAAAGCCAAATATTACAACAAAATGTGCAAAGGTCTGGAATCAGAAAACCAAAAAGAAAGAACACACTCGCATTTCTCAAGCTGGGGGAACTGAAGAAAAAATTCAAGCCTTGAGTTTTGTTATTGAAGGATTCTCTGGGCAAATTATTGAATGGTGCAGAAAACATCAAGAGAAGATAGAAGGAATACACAGAGTCACTGTATCAAAAGGAAATGGTTGATGTTCAGCCATTTCAAGAGGTAGCATATGATCAAGAGCCAATGATCATGAAGGAAGAAATCCAAGGTGAATTGAAGGAATTGGCAAAGAACCAGACACCAGGAATTGACAGAATAAAAACTGAAATCTTTCAAGAAAGTGAGGCAGCACAGGAGGCACTCACTCAACTATGCCAAGAAATTTGGAAGACAACTACCTGGCTGACTGATTGAAAGAGATCCATATGTGTGCCCATTCCAAAGAGAGGTGACCCAACGGAATGCAGAAATCATCAGACAATATCTTTGATATCCCATGTGAGTAAAGTTTCACTAAAGATAATACAGAAAAGGCCGAAAGTATACATTGACAGAGAATTTTCAGAGGTTCAAGCTGGATTCAGAAGAGGCTGTGGAACAAGGGATATCATTCCTGATGTCCGATGGATCTTGGCTGAAAGCAAAGAACATCAGAAAGATGTTTACCTGTGCTTTATTTTTTTGATTCTGTGGATCATGACAAGCTATGGACAACATTGTGCAGTATGAGCATTCCGGAACATTTAATGTGCTCATGAGGAATCTGTACCTGGACCAAGAGGCAGTTGTCAAACAGAGCATTGGAACACTGAATGTTTTTAAATTAAGAAAGGTGCGCAACAAGGTTGTATTCTTTCACCATACTTATACAACCTCTATGCTGAGCAAATAATCCAAGAAGTTGGGTTACATGAAAAACAACAACAACAACAAAAAAAAAAAACGTGGAATCAGGATTGGAGGAAGACTCATTAACAACCTGAGATATGCAGATGATACAACCTTGCTTGCTGAAAGTGAAGAGGACTTAAAATATTTACTGATGAAGATCAAAGAGCACAGCTTTCAGTATGGATTGCATCTCAATGTAAAGAAAACAAAAATCCTCACCACTGGACCAATAAACATTCTTTTCAACAGAGAAAAGATTGAAGTTGTCAAGGACTTCATTCTTCTTGGATCAACTATCAACTCACAGAAGCATCAGTCAAGAAATCAAAGGACGTATTGCATTAGGCAAATCTGTTGCATAAGACCTTTTTCAAGTGTTGAAGAGCAAAAATGTTAGTTTGAAGACTAAGGTGTGCATGACCCAAGCCATGGTATTTTCAATAACTTCATATGCATGATTAGAAAACTGGACAGTGAATAAGGAAGACCATAGAATAATTGATGCTTTTGAGTTACGGTGTTGGAGGAGAATATTGAAATTGCCATGGGCTGCCAAAAAAACACACGGATCTGAGAGACGGGGCTTGATGGCAACTAGGGTGGAGATGTAGTGAAGTTCACCGTCAGCAATACTACAGAATACCAGGCAAAGCAGATCCAGGGCAGAGCTCCAAAACTAGGAACCACAGAGAGAGGAATATTTTGAAGGTTTGAAGGCTTATAGATTGTGGAACTTGAAGCTGAAGTTAAAAAATTGTGTACTTTTGAATCTGCCAAGCTGGGCTCGGAGGCCGGGAGCCGACATCTTGGGTAAGACCAAACAGCAAGAACAAATGGGGGAGGAGAAACACCATGGAAAAACGCCGCAGGAACCTTGGAATAAAGGTGGGCAATACACTTTGTCAGTTTTGCTTTGTTCTGATTTTCTTTTCTTTTTTTTTTGGCATCTGGTCATTGGCACACCCACTGTTTGCCCACCTCTGTTCTGGTGACTAGAGGGGGAGCCTGAGCAAGTGGACACTCCCCACCCTCACCACTGGTGGATTCTTCTGTCATGCATGCGCACAGATACTCAGCCCAAGAGCAGGGCCTGAAGGTTTTTTGCTTGTTTGTCTTTTGTTTTGTTTTTTAATATGGGAAAGGGCAGGACAGGGCTGTGGAAAGGGAAAGAGAGTTTAAAAACAAAACAGGCTGAAAATTAAATTAAAGCCTGAGGTATAGCTTAACAACCAACAGT
>NW_006408545.1:14464810-14465310 GCF_000296735.1 Chrysochloris asiatica
TATTTACAATAGCAAAAAGATGGAGGCAGCCAAAGTGCCCATCAACTGAAGAATGGATAAGCAAACTGTGGTACATACACACAATGGAATACTATACTACCTTGAAAAATAACAAGGAAGCTGCAAGCCACTGCTTAACATGGATGAACCTTGAGGACATTATGTTGAGTGAAATTAGTCAGTCACAACAGGAGAAATATTGCATAACACCACTACTATAAAAGACTAAGGAAAAGAACTCATACTAAAGTGGGGTGGATTCTTTGCTGGTTGCTGGACTGTGGGTTGGGGGAGGTGAGGGGAGGGAGGGGAAGGTGGACCACAGGGCAGGGACTAGACACAGGATAGTTTCGGTGCTTGGGAGGGGGGCAATATACAAGAAGGGAGAGGGGAATGGAAGAACAAAGCAATGGGAGAACAATTAGGCAGGTATGCATGGGCTAATTGGGACAGAGGTAAATAATGATGTATGCACAACCTTGGATACAGAGATTGAGACA
>NW_006408545.1:14467559-14468907 GCF_000296735.1 Chrysochloris asiatica
TTTTTGATGACCTGATCAATTTCTTCTATTGTTATGGGTCTGTTCAAGTCTTCTACTTCACTCTGTGTGAGTTTAGGTAGGTTGTGTTTATATAAAAATGTATCCATATCTTCTAAGTTTTCCAATTTGTTGGAGTACATCTCTTCATAGTATTCTGTTATCCGTTTGATTTCCTTTGGTTCCATTATGATATCGCCCTTGTGGTTTCTAATGTGTGTTATTTGTGTCTTCTCCCTCTTTTCTTTTATTTGGTTTGCCTGTGGTTCATCAATTTTCTTAATCCTTTCAAAGAACCAGCTTCTTGTCATGTTGAATCTTTCTATAGTTTTTCTGTTTTCCATCTCATTTATTTCTGTTCTCATCTTTATTATTTCTTTTCTTTTGGTTATTGTAGGTTCCCTCTGTTGGTCTGTTTCTAGTTGCTGGAGATGCTGTGTTAATGTGTTAAATTTTTATTCTTTCTTCTTTTTAGATGTGCACATTTATCAAAATAAATTGTCCTCTCAGCACTGCTTTCATCATGTCCCCAAGATTTTGTTATGTTGTGTTTTTGTTCTCATTTGTTCCTAGGAACTTTATGAATTCATGTTTAATTTCTTCTATAATCCATTCGCTCTTCCTCAAGGTGTTATTCCATTTCCATGTATTAAACTTTATTTCCTCTTCTTATTGCTGATTTCAAATTTTATGGCATTGTGGTCTGAAAAGATGGTTTATAGTATTTTGATGTTTGTAAATTTATGGAGGCTTGCTTTGTGACCTAACACATGATCAATTCTGGAGAATGTTCCATGTGGACTGGAAAAGAATGTGTATTGTGCTGTTGTTGGTTTGAATGTTCTGTACACGTTTATGTGGCCAAGTTTATTGATTGTACTGTTTAGTTCCTCTGTTTCTTTCTGGTTGTTCAATCCCTTTTGGAAAGTGGCATGCTAAACACCCCCACTATAATTGTAGCTATATCTATTTCTTTCTTCAATTCTAGTAGGGTTTGCTTTATATACCTTGGTGCTCTTTCATTTGGAGCGTAGATGTTAATTTTGGTTATGTCATCTTGCTCAATTGATCCTTTAATCATGAGACAATGTCCTTCTTTATCTCTTATGCTGGGGTTTGCATTAAAGTTTATTTTATCAGTGATTAGTATTGCCACTCCTGCTTGTTTTTTATTGCTGTTAGCTTGATACATATTTTTTTCTATCCTTTAACTTTTAGTCTGTTTTTGTCTTTGTGTATAAGGTGTGTCTCTTGCACGCAGCATATTGAATGTTCTTGTTTTCTTATCCATTCAGCCTCTCTCTGTCTCTTCACTGGTGCATTTAATCCATTCACATTCAGTGTAATTATC
>NW_006408545.1:14469007-14474723 GCF_000296735.1 Chrysochloris asiatica
AACATTGATGTTTCATTTTCAGCTATGAAGGAAACTAGACATGATGGCGATGCTAGGAGAGCAGTTGCATCATGGTAACTTGCAAATCTCTCGTCTCAACTGCTTTTAAGTAGCAGCTCACTGCTCCTCTGAAGACTGGTCACTTAATTATTTCATGAATTCCACAAGAAAATTTTGAATTGAATTATGGTCATTTATGAACTGTTGAGTACCCATTGATATTTGTAAATGTTATCTAGAAGGGTCCTCTAATGATGGGGCATAAAATTTTGTAATTCAAGTTGGATTTTGTTGGTAAGTGCTATCTAGTTTGTTCAGACTCATAGAAACCCTATATAGGATTTTGAGGCTTTAAGTCTTCATAGGAACAGACAGTCTCTTCTTTCTCCCACAGAGTGGCTGGAGGACTCCAACCATGCACCTTGTGGTTTGCAGTCCAATGCTTATTTCATGGGGCCATGTGCTCCCAAGTTGGATAGGGGTGAGCATTGTTTTGAAGGGGTCTGGAATCCAACAGTTCAATATGTACACTTTCATTAATATTTGCATTTTTATGGTGGTGTAGGAGTTGCATAAACTCTTGTGGTCCAGATAAAGAATTCACCCAGGCTTTAGTTTTAGGGATCTTGGTGGGAAAATGTTATTGTACCTGTTATAGGGAACTGGCTACTTTTTTTAATAAAAATGAGGTGCAGAAGAGATAAGCTGATTCTTCTGAAAGTTGACAGGTAACAAACAGGAAGCTGATATAACTCTGTTAAAGGAAGAACATTCTCCATAGATAGAGTCGCCTGAGACTTCTGAAGGTCCGTTACTGATACAATTTGATGAATTGCAGCATACACCTGTCTTGCACTACAGTATTGAGCTGAGTGGCGGGTTTTTTTTTCCTACTCAGAGAATTAGAATTCAGGGTCATTAGCAATACCTAATTCCTTGACAGTTCTGTAAACTTACTACCTTGAAAAGCTTTCCATTGTAAAATACATTTGACTTCTAGCTAACCATGGCAAATTAACACTAGGTTCTTGTCCTTCTCAAACTCTATTAAAATGATAGTTATGTTGACATAAAAGATATAACCCCAAAAGGCAGGGGGAATGAAAAACAGAAAGTAGATGAAGAAGTTGTAACCAACTGATCCACCCAAGCTGAGAATATTTTTTGACTTACAGAAAAAGAAGACTCGCAAGGAGTGAGAAAAACACAGCAACCATGAAAGACTTAGGTCCTAGAAATACTTGGTAATTGTTAAGTGTAAAATTGAACACAGACTTATTGACAGTCAAACTAGGGGGGAAAAGTCCTGGAAATCTACTTCCAAACTCAATCATTGAAAATCCTGTAGCTCACAACGCTGTCGACCCCCAACCAATCATGGCGGCATTGCAGGACTGAGAAGTGTTTCATTGAGTCAGGAATAGGGTGACCATGAGTCCATGATAACTCAACAGCAACTAACAACAGCAACAATAGAGTATTTGAACTTCTCAGTTCCTTTCAGTAATCAAACACAAGTAAACTGTTGTTTTTAGGTGATGTTGAGTCAGTTTCAACTCATAGAGACCCTATGAACAACAGAAGAAACACTGCAAGGTTCTGTGCCATCTTCACAATTGTTTTTAGGTTTGAGCCCATTGTTTTTGCCAGTGTGTCAAGCTATCTTGATGGAGTCTTCTTCTTTTTCGCTGACCCTCCATTTTGCCAAGCACGATGTCCTTCTCCAGGGACTGTTCCCTCCTGATAACATGTCCAAAGTATGTGAAGTGAAGTCTCGCTGTCATCCTGGCTTCTAAGGACGACTCTGGCTGCCCTGATAAAAGAAAATGAAAGATTAGTTCTCTGAGAAAATCTAGCCACAGAGGATCCAGACTAAAATATACTGAATTGTGGCAAAGTGTAAGATTGAAATGGAGATTAATGAAAGTACACATAGTGAACTGTTGGACTCTAAGGCCTTTTATCTGGAAAAAATGAACAATTGCAGATAAAAGAAATCCACATGCAGATTTTTGGCACTGCTTAATAAAAAGGCAGATTCATATCTGAGCATCCTATGGTGACCATTCAAGCAGCTTAATGCACCCATACACAATTTCAAATAAAAATTTTAGTGACAGTATTTACTGACTACTTCTTTCATAAAAATGAGGTGCAGAGCAAAAGCTGACTCATTTGAAAGTTGACAGCCACAAACAAATTTTGTGAAGGAACACAAAGGTCATCAGATATTTGCTCCTGTAACATAGATGCCATTGAGTGGATGGCTTTAACAAACAGAAATTTACTCTCTCACAGTATGGTGGTGGTTATATGCCGTGGAGTCGGTTCCTGTACAGGGTTTCCAAGGCTATAAATCTGTACGGGAGAAGAAAGTCTCATCTTTCTCCCACAGGTCAGCTGGTAGTTTCAAACTGCTGACCTTGTGGTTCACAGCTCTATTCATAACCACTAAGCTACCAGAGTGGAGGCTAGAAATCTAAAGGACATAGCTGTGGGTGAAGACTTTCACTGCTGGCTCTAGAGGGAGGTCCTTGTTTCCTTTCAACATCTGTTGACTTGATGTCCTTTGGAGATTCCATGTGTCTTGGCATCAGTCCTAACTTCTGTTTCCAGCTCTTCTTTCTTGGTGGTACTGAGGTCCCTTTGCTCTCAACTCTCTTTCTTATCTCTTTTATATCTCAAAAGAGATTGATTCAAGACACGACCAAACTCCATTGGTTGTATTCTGCCTCATTATTAAAATTGCCATGATTCCTACCTCATTAGTATCATGTTGCTGTTGCTAAGTGCCATCGAGTAGGTTCCAACTCATAGCAACCTTGTTTAGGGTTTTCAAGGATTTAAATCTCTGCAGGAACAGAAAGGCTCATCTTTCTCCCACAGAACAGCTGGTGGGCTCAAATAAATGTAGGATAATTACATCAGATCACAATATGTAGGATAATTACATTACACTGAGAATCATGGCCTAGAGAAGTTGAAACATATTTGGGGGGAGTGGGGCAACTCAATTTATGCCACCAAACATTTAAGGAAATTCTCCAATAAATAGATCAATACCAAATTAAAGCAAACAAAAAGAACTCACAGAAAGAAGAGACAAGGCAATTGGAGGAATATCTTTAATCCAATATATTACAACTCAGAAGGATAATGACAGTGGCAAATGTTTATGCAATCCTGGCTATGGGCCAAGCAATGTTGCAAGTGCTTTAATTGGGGCTCTTGTCTAAAACACTACCCTTCCCATCTTCCTACACCTTAGAGCTACTGAATCAGAACTCCTGAGCTTGTAGCCTGCAAATTTATGACAGGCTTCCCATATAAAATTTCTGTGTACTAAATCACAGAATTGCTCTGCTAAGCCACCTTGCCTACATCCTTAATTCAGCATTTTGTGGTTGGTAAAACTGTCACTGACCAGAAAGTATATATAATTCCACAATATTCAAATCTACCATCCAACAAAGTATCTGTTTAAGTAAAAAGCTATCAATCCACATAGGAATGTACAAACAAAGCCAAAATTCTTGATTCAATTTGTAATTCCAATTCAAAGGGCCATTTTTTGAATGCCATTTGAAATTTCCTCAAATTTGCTAACCATCCTTCCATGTATGTTTCCCCCAACAGCTTACAGAGAAAGGATCTGGATCCATTTTTTAAATGGTCTGTGATGGCTAAGGTTTTGTGTCAACTTGATTAGACCTGGATTCTCAGTTGTTTAGCATCTCAGACATAGTTATCACCTCCATGATGCGATCTAATATAATATAATCAACCCCATGATATGATTTGCCCTGATTACAATATCATTATGTAGCATTGCAATGGTATGGGTTCTGTGTCAACTTGACTAGGCCAAGATTTCCAGAGGTTTAGCAGTTGGGATGTGCTTATTCCTATGGTGATAAAACCTCTGATAAGTGATTATGAGCAGTCAATCAATTAAAGGGATATTTCCTTTGAAGTGTGACCTGTTTCAAATATAATGGACACATGGGAAAGGCTCTCTGTCTCTTCTGCTAGGGACCTGCAACTCTGCAATTGAAAGCCATTTCTGTGTTAATAAACTTCGCATTTTGCCTCTCTAGAAAAGCAGGCCTAAAACAAAAGTGGTGTAAATCATCACTTCTATGATGTTAATGAGGCTGGATGCAAAGTACATACAGGATTAGGTTGTATTTTGAGCCAACCCTTTTGAGATATAAAAGGAGAGAGACAGTGAGCAGAGAAAGAAAGTCCTGCTACCACCAAGAAACAAAAGCTGGGAGTGGAGTGTATTCGTTGTATGCTTTGGGCTCCCTGCACTGTGAAGCTCCTGGTGGTGGTGATGGTTATGTGCTGTGGAGTCGGTTACAACTCATAGCGACCCTATACAGGGTTTCTGAGGCTGTAAATCTTTACGGGAGCAAAAAGACACATCTTTCTCCTGCAGAACAGCTGATAGTTTCGAACTGCTGACCTTAAGGTTCGCAGACCAATTCGTAACCACTACGCAACCAGACCTAGATCCAAGAAAAGATTGATGCTAAGACACATGGAGATCTCCAAGGAATATTGTACCTACAGATGCTAAAAGGAAACAAGGACCTTTCCCCAAAGATGACGATGTAAATTCTGACTTCTAGCCTTCTAAACTGTGAGAGAATAAATTTATGTTTGTTAAAGCCATCTACTTCTGCTATTTCTGTTTTAGCAGCATTAGATAACTAAGACATGATCTAACAAGATTTTCCTTTATCTCTGTGTCTCTGGACCTGTTGGTGAGCTCGTAATTAACTGTAGTCAAAAAAAAAAAAAAAGAAAGAAAGCAAAAACCACCAGCTGTCTCAGTTTGTGGTCTGGGCACACTGACTTCTCAGGTTCCCTTTCCCTGCTGCTACCTCTACTACATACCTAGCAAATTCAGACAAAAGTTTCTTCAAAAATAATTAAAACGTAGTTTAAGTGCATCATTTCTCACAAATGTACTTTCAGATTACATAGGGCTCTTTTTTTTTTTTAAAAAATTTTACATAGCCCCCAAGTTATTGATTTTTGATGCTGCTAATTGCTGTCGAGTCCATGCTGATTCATATGTATCCTGTTTAAGATTTCTGATGGGCAGCTGGTGAGTTTGAACAGCTGACCTTGAGGTTCAAACAACCTTGTGGTCCATTTCTTACCCTACAGTGCCACACCAAGACTTATGTTATACAGGTTTTATATTAAAAATAAACAATACCAAATTCCTAACACCAGTTGTTTTAATGGTATATTTTCTAGATATTTATGCAAAAAATTAAAATAATGTCAGTATGAAATTACACTTGAATACTATACTTGGACTATAATATTAATCCTTTATCATTCAAAAGGTATATATTTGCTGTACTTTCTTCTTCTATGCTGCTGTTGATAGATGCCATCAAGTTGGTTCATAGTAACCTTAAGCACAACAGAATGTAACACTGCCCAGTCCCCTGCCAACAATCATTGTTACGTTTGAGTCCACTGCTGCTGACATAACTTCATTTTTACTGATCCTCCGTTTCACCAAGCATGATGTCCTTCTCCAGGGACTGGTCCCTCCTGATGATATGGCCCAAGTATAAGAGAAGAAGTCTCGCCATCACTGTATCTAAGGAGCATTCTGCTGTACTTCTTCCAGCACAGATTTGTTCATTCTTCTGGCAGTCCATGGCACTTTAAAAAATTCTTATCCAGCACC
>NW_006408545.1:14479069-14487276 GCF_000296735.1 Chrysochloris asiatica
TCCATTTATGATATTTTATTATTGATCATCTGGACTTCTTTTTGCAGGTTTTGGATTGTTTCCAATGCCGTGTCTATCTTGTTTGACTGCTTCTATAGCACTTTCCTGACTTCTTCCTTATTTTCCTCCACCCTTTTTTGGAGCATTTGAATTTATTTCCATATCATTCTTCTAAATTCCTTCTCAGGCAGATTCAGAGCTTACTCTTCCACTGGAAAGTCTATGTCTGCTTTCAGCTCATTTGTCTCAGTTACTTTTCTCAGTTTTGGGACATGTGTTGAGATCTTTCATTGTGTTTTCTGGAACATTTTCAGCAGTTATGTGGGTTTTTAATGCTTAAATAGATGTTTGTTGCTTTGTTGTTAAGCTTACTAAGTGTCTCCTGTTGGGTATGATCTGGGGATAGCAGCTGGTTTGGGCTCTTGTCCAGGTGGTGGGGTATTACAGGGTTTGCTTGTAGCTTGGCTATATGAGCACAGTTGCTGTCTCTTCTTGGATAAGGTCTGGGGAGAAAGCTCCAACCCCTAGGGAAAGAGTGAGACTAAAAGGACCAAAGACAGAAATAATATTATTATTATTATTCAGATGTGCACCAGCCACAAAAGCCAGTGATGATAAAATTGGAGAATTCTACAAACTTCTGATGTGATAACACCTGATCTGATATATTATCATATGTGTTATCCTCAGTTTATGTTAATGAAGTTGGATGCAACTTACATAGTTAGGTTTTATCTTGAGTCACTCTCTTTTGATACCTAAATTGAGAGAGAAGTGAGCAGAGAAAGAGAGCGACCTATTACCACCAGAAAAGAAGATCCAGGAGTGGAGTGAGCCCTTTGAAGCTTGGGTCCCTGCACTGTGAAGCATCTAGATCCAGGGAAAGACTGATGCCAAGATACATGGAGATGTCCAAAGGATGCTGGGTCTACTGATGCTGAAAGAATACAAGGACCTTTCTCTAGAGGTGGCACACTGAATTTAGACTTCTATCCTCCTAAACTGTGAGAGAATAAATTTCTATTTGTTAAAGCCATCTACTTCTGGTATTTCTGTTATAGCAGCACTAGATAACTAAGATACTATGCAACCAAGGCTTCTATACACACTCACATTATAGTAGATATTGACTTTTGTTTGTTGTCATTTTACTATCTTTATGGGGTTAGCCTTTTCCCCCTCGCTCAATGCTAGTTGCTGTCCAGTGTGACCCTATGTGTGTTTGGGTAGAACTGTGTTCCATAGTGTTTCAATGGCTTTTATAACTTGAAAACCATTGAACTGATTATAACTCAGTGTGACCCTATGTGTGTTTGGGTAGAACTGTGTTCCATAGTGTTTTCAATGGCTGATTTTTTTTTTATTTTGGAGATACATTGCCAGGATTTTATTTCTAAGGTGTCTGTGGGTAGTACAAATCTCCAATATTTCAGCTAAGATGTTCCAGACCTATCTTGCTTTTTCTGCCCCAAATGTAGCAGTGGTGGTGGTGGCTGTGTGCCATAGCTTCTTTTAAAGAAGACCTGATTCCTTTGGGGGCAGGGGAGGGAGGGAGAAATAGTACAAAGTCCTGACTCCTGAAATGTATATATATTACTCTACATAGCCACTGGCAATAAGCTGTCTAATATTAGAAACTGTGTTAAGTGACATTAGTACCACAAATGGTTACTAAAATAAGTACTTCAGCTAAATACAAGTATAAGAGGCAATTGATAATTATCAACCGGTGTAACAAGATTGAAAAAAGATGAACACAGTGGAGCTGAATCTCAGAGCAATATCCAGATAACAATTGCAACAGACCCATTTGACCACAGGGGCTTAGTCTTTTTGATAGGTTTGTCCATTTCTCTATTTGCTCTTATATATGGGCATCTATGTCCTAAACTAGATAGCCTATTGCCAGATATTTCTATTTCATGATTGAAACTTGTTTACATATCTGCTTGTTGTAAGGATGCCAGATGTATACAATTAAGATTGTGGTGCTTACTGTATACAAGATGATCTCCATGGTGCCTCCCTGGATGATAGTGAACTGAGTTAAATTAGAAGAAATGGGTCCCATGAAAACTACAATAATGTACCAATATCTGCACACAGCAAAAACAGGTCTGTTTCTGGCTTATTTCTTCTATATTACTAAGCATAAAATAGAAATTTTGATTAAAACATTCTGGCAAAAATGTGCCTTGGCACTCAGTCTTAGTTAGCAAGGAAATACTTCAATAAAATGAAGTCCATTCATTTCACTGATGTTACTGACCTTTCTAACCAAGCCAATATTTAGAGGAGTCCTGTGTTTCCTTTGACTTACTCTTATTTCTAAATTGAAAATTATTTAAGTTTTCTTTAATTTTTTAAAATCTTTTATATACATATCAATTATGATCTACCACCTGTCTGTCATTAAGTTGTATTGGGGTGGTTGTGTGTTTCTGTGATTCTGGAAATTATGCCCTGGGTATTTTGAATGCCAGAAGGGTCACTCACAGCGGACAGGTTTCAAATGAGCTTCCAGACCAAGACAGAAAAGGAAGAAAGAGAGACTAATTACTTTTGACTATTTAGTCACTGAAATTTTTATGAATAGCAGTGGAACACTATCAGCACTGGATCATTGAATATCAAAACATGATGAAGAGTACCAGAATATTGTCAGATATTGTCAGATGAGACCCTCAGGTAAGAAAGCACTCAAAATGCTATTGGGGAAGAGATGTCTCTTCAAAGTAGAGATGACCATGTGAATGGACTAAAGCCCTTGGAATCTTCATTTGCTGATGGGCCACAACTCAAAATGAAGAGAAACAGCTATAAACATCCATTAATGATCAGAGCATGGAATGTACAAAATATGAATCTAAGAAAATAGGAAATTGTCAAAAATAAAATGGAATGCAAAAACATAAATATCCTAGGCAGTAGTGAGCTGAAATGGACTGGTATTTGCCATTTTGAATCTGATAATCATATGGTTTACTATGCCAAGAAAGATAAATTGAAGGGGAATGACGTTGCATTCATCATCAAAAAGAGAAGCAAAAGGTCATTAAGAAGACAAGAAAGAAGGAAAAGTCCAAAATGGATGTCAGAAGAGACCCTGAAACTTGTTCTCCAATGTAAAGATGCTAAAATAAATGGAAGACATGAGGAGGTACAAGATCTGAACAAAATTTCAAAGGTCAGCTCAAGAAGATAAAGTCAAATATTATTTTAAAAAAAAAAAAATGTGCAAAGACCTGGAGTTAGAAAATCAAAAGGGAAAAACATGCTCAGTATTTCTCAAGCTGAGGAAAATGAAGAAAAATTTAAACCTTGAATTGTGATATTGAAAGATTCTATGGGCAAATTATTGAATGAAGCAGAAAGCATCAAAAGAAGATTAAAGGAATACACAGAGTCTTTGTACCAAAAATAAATGGTTGATGTTTAACCATTCAAGAGGCAGCATATGATCAAGAGCCAATGATCCTGAAGGAAGAAGTCCTTGCAATGAAACACTGGTAAAAAAAAAAAAACAAGGCACTGGGAATAGATGGAATATAAATTAAAATAACAACAAAGTAAAGTGGCACTCAAGACACTCACTTATCTATGCCAAGAGATTTGGAGGGCAGCTACCTGGAAAACTGACTAGAAGAGATCCAATTTGTGCTCCTTCCACTGAAAGGTGACCCAACAGAATGCAGAAATCATCAGACAATATCATTGATATTCCATGTGAGTAAAGTTTCAGTAAAGGTAATCCAAAACCAACTGCAACCATACATTGACAGAGAACTTGCAAAGGTTCAAGCCAGATTCAGAAGAGGAAGTAGAACAAGAGATATCATTGCTGATGTCAGATGAATCTTGGCTGAAAGCAGAGAATACCAGAAAGATGTTTACCTATGCTTTATTAACTGTTCAAAGGCTTTCAATGTGTGAATCATGATAAACTATCGACAACATTGCAAAGTATGAGTATTCTGAAACACTTAATGGTGCTCATGAGGAACCTGTACATACACCAAGAGACAGTTGTTTGAAATGAACAAGGAAACACTGAATGGTTTAAAATTAGGAAAAGTGTGTGCCAAGGTTGTATTCTTTCACCATATTTATTCAATCTGTATTCTAAGCAAATACTACAAGAAGCTGGATTGTATGAACAAAAATGTGGCATCAGAATTGAAGGCAGACTCATTAACAACCTGCGATATGCAGATTATCCAACCTTGCTTGCTGAAAGTGAAAAGGACTTAAAATTCTTACTGATGAAGATCAAAGAGCACAGCCTTCGGTATGGATTTCATCTCAATATAAAGAAAACAAAAATCCTCAACAGTGGACCAATAAACAACATTCTATTCAATGAAGAAAAGATTGAAGTTGTCAAGGACTTCATTCTTTTTGGATCAACCATCAACACTCATGCAAGCAGCAGTAAAGAAATTAAATGATGTATTGCATTAGGCAAATCTCCTTCACAAGACCTCTTTAAAGTGTTGAAAAGCAAAAATGTCAGTTTGAGGACTAAGGTGCATCTGACCAAAGCCCTGGTATTTTCAATAACCTCATATGCATGCTAAGCCTGGAAAGTGAGTAAGGAAGACTGTAGAAGAATTGATGCATTTGAGTTATAGTGTTGGAGGAGAGTATTCAAAGTGCCACGGGCTGCCAAAAGAACAAACGATCTGTGTTTGAAGAAGTACAACCAGAGTGCTCCTTGGAAGCCAGGATGGCCAAACTTTGTCTGTCATATGTCACTGGAGAAGGATATCATGTTTGGTAAAGTGGAGGGTCAGAGAAAAAGAGGAAGATCACCAACGAGTTGGATTGGCACAGTGGTGGCAGCGATGGGCCGATGGGCTCAGGCATAGCAATGATTATGAGGTTGGCCTAGGACCAGGCAGTGTTTCATTCTGTTGTGCATAGAATTGCTATGAGTAGGTACCAACTCAATGGCACCTAACTAGTAACTACTACTTCTATCAATTATGATGCTAATAGTTACATATATTATTTCAGTCACAACTTGCAGACAAACCCTCTTTGCTCATAAAAAAAATATTTTGTTGTTTCCTAATTAGGAATTAGTATGCATTGATTGTGTTTACTTCATACCAAAATGTCTTAATTTTTAAGGTAGTTTCAGGCAATTACCTATTCTAAAGTATAACGTTCTTAGCATTTTAATCAAAGAAGGTCATTATTGCAGAAGCTGCTGTTTTCTGAAGGAAGTCTACAGGAGTCCAAAATCTTTGGCACATTTTCAGTGGGATTAAGTTGCAAACTTTAATCAAAGACTAAAACCTGAGCATTTTCAAACTGTGAGAAAGACAAAGGTGAAAAGAGGTTAGCCTCAGTTGTGCTCTTCATAGGTCTCTTAACTGAATTATTAATTATGTGAGATGGTATTACACTTTGTACAAGTTTCATTATGGACTTAATTTAAAATTAGTTCTTTCTGCCTACCTGGATCATCTGAAGGATCTTGCCTAGGGTGAATATTAGCTTCAGTGAATATTAACTTCAGTGTCTGTCTTTGGGATTCTCAGATGCCTTGTCTCTGGGATCCTGAGCTCAGACTATCAGCAGTACATGTTTTAGGATAACTTTAATGTCTTGAAAAACTAGCCCATACCCACCAGTTCTGCTACTCTGGAGACATCTATCATCTAAGAAGTTTCAGGGCCCCTGTAGAGGAGAGGATGGAGAGGGAAAGAGAGCAATAAAAATGTTCATAGAGGCCAATAAGTAACATAAATTGGTAATGCTAACTGGTGAAGCACAGTAGGGAAAGTGAGCTATTGGGAACTGTCCCATATCCACCCAAGCTAGCCATTATATTGCCAGATCTTCCTATTGCTTGACTAAAATTTGTTTGCAAGTTTGTTCATTATTAGAATGTGTGATAAATGAAATGGGATTAGTCATTAACATTACCTTCACTTCTCTGTGTAATGTCCCCTTTGGGTATTCATTTTATTTTATTGTTTTTATCCCCATCATCTTATACAATCTATCTATTTCCCCCTTCTTAGGCTTCCATTCTAAATTATTTAATATTTGTACTTTCAGTCAACCTTCAATGTTTTTATTTAAATCTATCTTTGTGGCACTTTAGAATAAGCAATGGACTGCTAACAGTAAGGTCAGTGGTTCAAAGCCACCCACTGCTCCTCAAAAACCCTACTCAGGGTCTCTATTGACTCAGAGTCGAAACTGACTCAAGAGCACTAAATAGCAACAACAATATGCATGTCTTTGTAATACAGGCCTGACTGACTGCTTGTGCCTTCTTCATTTGCATAAATAGAATTTATGTAAATTTATGCCAAAAAAATGACACTAAGCTATCCATCCTACAGCACTCATGACTCACCTGGGTTTGATAATTCATTGCAGTGGCCACACAGATTTCAGACACCATACTCATAGTTAATGGGGTTTACTAGGGAAGTTAACAAGTTGCAATATTGTTGTTAAGTGCTAACCTAGCAGTTCAAACCAACCTTGAGGTTGAGTGCTTATCCTGTGGTGCCACTGATATTTCTTAATCACACCTTTACTTTTGTTTCCCTTTTCTGGCTTACATACAAGAATTTACTTTATTATTCTAAACATTCATTCTTTGATGGTGCATGTGAAGCTTCCAGATCCTGGGAAAGATTGATACCAAGTCACAAGGAGATCTCCAAGGAATGCTAGGCCTACAGATGCTGGGAGGAGACAAGGACTTTTATCCAGAGCTGATGCTTTGAATTTGGACATCCAGTCCCTAAAAATGAAAGAATAAATTTCAATTTGTTAAAGCCATCTGCTTGTGTTTTTTCTGTTATAGCAGCACTAGATAACTAAGCCAGAATTTGGTACCAGGTATCTCAAATGTGAAAGTAGCTTAGGAACTGGACAATGAGCAGAGGCTGGAAAAGTACTAAGCTGCCTTAAAGTTAAAGTTTAGATTGCCTTGAAGAGACTTCTTGTAGAATTATGAACTCCAGAGGCAATTCTGATGAGGGCTCTAAAGGAAATGGGAGAACTGTAACACCAGACCCCTCACAGATGGTGAGTAACAGTGGCAAAGCAACTGCAGCAGTGAACCAGAAAATCAACATAAGACTGCATTGGAGCCAACCCTCACGGTGAAAAGAACTGAGCACTGTCATTCAGGAGGATTCCTGTCAGAACAGTGACTCTAGACACTTGTTGATTAAGTTAAACTTCCAAACTCACAGAGCTAGATTGCTGAGTACCTTTAGGTCAAGGTTTACTGGTAGAGTGAGATGCCTCTGGGCACTTATCAGTAGAGAAAGAGCTTCTTAATACTTGCTTGAGCAGAGCAAAGGCCATGCTGTCCTCCTCTAGAGACCAGAAAGCAGAAGCTGAAGACAGGGAGCACAGGAAGCAGAGATGCCTCATTCTCCAAAGATAGAACCATGCCCTCTGGGCTTTCAAAGGGTGGAACAATGACCTCTGGAATTTCTAAGAGTAGGGTCAAAGCTTCTTAAGCTTCAAGGAGTAGGCTTCCTTACCAACATTGGTGTCAAACTGGAGATTTCTGACTGATGTAGCTGTAGGGACTGATGATTCATTAATATCCACCAAGTGCCATCAGCAACTAAGACGGCACTTGGTGGATATTAATGAATCCTAAGATATGTCGGTAATACTGCAGGCTGCTGGCTCAAATGCAAAAAAACAGAGATCACATGCTGAGGATCCAGGTAAAAGATCCAAATCAAGAAAAGAAGCAGAAAGCTTTGACAGTCTGCCTCAAAGTCTATATATGACTTTGAGGCAGACTATACCCTAAGTAAACTTCCTTTCAACTAATTTGCTGCTCATACCAGATCTCATTATGGAGGTGAATACATTATATTAAATCTTATCATGGGAATGACTACATCATAACACAACTGCAAAATTGCATCATAACTGACAAACCACTGAAAATCAGGGCTTAGTCAACCTCATATATAATGATAAACAGAGAAAATATTCAAGTTTTCAAAGATTTCCTTTTATTTGAATCTACAATAAATACTCGTGGAAGCAACAGTCAAGAAATCAAATAAGGTATCGCACTGAGCAAATCTGGAGCAAAAAGACCCCTTTAAGGTGTTAAAAAAAAAAAAAAAGTGTCACTTTGAGAACTAAGGTGCTCCTGACCCAAGTCATGGTATTTTCAAAGATTTCCTTTTATTTGAATCTACAAT
>NW_006408545.1:14487376-14488819 GCF_000296735.1 Chrysochloris asiatica
AAAATACCAAGACTTGGGTCAGATGTACCTTAGTCCTCAAACTGACATCTTTGCTCTTGAACACTTTAAGTAGGTCTTGTGCAGCAAATTTATTTAATGTAATATGTTGTTTGATTTCTTGATCTCTGCTTCCATGAAAGTAGATAATGGATCCAAGCAAAATGAAGTATTTGATAACTTCACTCTTCCCTCCTTTTAACATGGATTTATTGGTTCAATGGTGATGATTTCTGGTTTCTTTATATTGAATTGCAACCCATACTGAAGGCTGTGGTCTTTGATCTTCATCAATATGTATTTTAAGTTCTTCTTCACTTTCAGCAAGCAAGGTTGTATCATATGCATATCATAGCTGCTAATGAGTCTTCCTTGAATCTTGATGCCACATTCTTCTTCATATAATCCAGCTTCTCAAATTATTTGCTCAGCAAACAGATTGAATAAATATGGTGAAATAATACAATCCTGGCACTCATATTTCCTGATTTTAAACCGTTCAGTGTCTTCATGTTCTATTTAAATGACTGCCTCTTGTTTTATGTACAGGTTCCTCATAAGCACAATTAAGTGTTCCAGAACACCCATTCTCCTCAATGTTGTCTACAGCTTGCCATGATCCATACAGTTAAAAGCCTTTGCATAGTCAATAAAGCACAGGTAAACACACACACAGCCATCTACCAGTCATTGCCCTCTTCTGGCCCTGAAGTTAGTCTTTAAGACTCCTTAAGAAAAAAAAAAAAAAATTGCTGTCGAGTGAATTCTGACTCATAGCAACCCTACATAGGGTTGTCCAGGCTGTGAATCTTTACTAGAGCCAATGGATTTAAATTACCTACCTTATGATTAGTAATCTGGTACTTGTCCTACAGTGCCACCAGGGTTCCTTCTGCAACCACAAATGTAGTAAGCAGTGAGCAACAGACTAAAGAAAGTTGTTGGTTGCAATGTTGCCAACCATAAACTGACCTAATCCCTGTCTGATTTGCTCAACAAAATCTATGCTAATTCTTAAAACGTCCACTAGAGTGTGCACTATTTCTTTCTAGTTTGTTGAAGATGTCTGTTATGTAAAATAATATTAAAGGCAATCTTTTCCAGCTCTCATAACAAATCCAAATGAACTATCTAAAATGAGTTCCCAGTAGCAGAGATTTCAAGGATATGGAAGAGTCTTATTTACTGAGACTATTAAACACACTAACTACTCATCGGTCAGTTTGTCAGACTGTAGTGGCTTATGTGTTGCTGATATGTAAAACTATTCCACCAATGTTTTAAATACCAACAAGGTCACCCATGGTAGACAGGTTTCAGTAGAGCTCCAGACTAAGACAGACTAGGAAGAAGGAAGGTGGGCCACTTCTGAATAGTTGTTGTTGTTGTTTTTAGGTGCCACCGAGTCAGAACCAACTCATAGCGACCTTATGCACAGCAGAACGA
>NW_006408545.1:14490873-14497671 GCF_000296735.1 Chrysochloris asiatica
TTCCTTTTATTTGAATCTACAATAAATACTCGTGGAAGCAACAGTCAAGAAATCAAATAAGGTATCGCACTGAGCAAATCTGGAGCAAAAAGACCTCTTTAAGGTGTTAAAAAAAAAAAAAAAGTGTCACTTTGAGAACTAAGGTGCTCCTGACCCAAGTCATGGTATTTTCAATTATTTAATATACATGAAAGTTGGACAATGAATAGGGAAGATTGAAGAAGAATTGATGCATTTAAATTATGGTATTTGCAAAGAATGTTGAAAGTGTCATGGGCTACCAGGAGGAATAAATCTATCTTGGAAGAAGTACAACCAGAATGCTCATTAAAGGGTGGCTAGAATTCATCTCATGTCCTTTGTACACGTTATCAGGAAGGACCAGTCCCTGGAGAGTGGCATCATGATTGGTAAAGTAGAGGGTCAGTAAAAAAGAGAAAAACCTTCAACAAGATGGATAGACAAAGTTGCTCCAACAATGGGCTCAAGCACAGGGAAGACTGTGCGGATGACTCGGGACCAGACAGTGTTTTGTTCTGTTGAACACAGGGCCACTAAGAGTTGGAATAACTTAATGGCACTGAACAAAGACAACAAGTTTGAAGACTAGTAATTCTTTGATTTCAGATCTCCATTTGGGGAAAAGGGAGCATTAATTGCCAGTAATGAAATGAGGACTAGAAAGAAGTAATCCCATAACTTTTAGCTCAGATATGATAATGAACAATTTGCTAGAAATCAATTATTGACCAATCATTTGTCATCATTATTAATAAGTTGACAAATCTGTGTTGGAAGAAGTACAACCAGAATCCTCCTTAGAAATGAGGATGACGAGACTACATCTCACAAGTTTTGAACACATTACGAGCAAGGACCAATTCCTGAAAAAGAACATCATGCTTGGTAAAGTAGAAAGTAAAAAAAAAAAAAAATGAAGACCCTCAAGGAGATGAATTGGCACAATGGCTGCAACAATGGGTTTGAGCATAGGAAAGATTGTGAGGATGGTGCAGGGCCATGCAATGTTTTATTCAGCCCTACATAAGGTTGCTGTGAGTCAGAACCAACTCAACAACCATCTAAAAACAGATTTTTAAAAATTCTGATTTAAAAATTGCTTAACACCAGTGTTGCTCCCCAACTTGATTGATTACACTGATGATAGAAAATCAGTAACTCCTTATATTACATTTAGATGCACAATTCTGGCAAACCTGGAGAAATGAGTTGCTTGTACTGAGGCCTATTGATCTGTGAAAGGTCAAGTATCCTCATACAAAATATTCTCTGAAAAGAAACTATATGTGCAGGAAGGAATTGCCTAAGGAGCCCTGGTGGTACAGTAGTTAAAGGTAGGTGGTTCAAATCCACCCAGCCACTCTGCAGGAGACAGGCCCAGCAATCTGCTCACGTAAAGATCGTAGCAAAGAATACTCTATGGGGGCAGTTCTACTCAGCCTTTGGAATCATTATGTGCTCTAGGACATCTAACAATAACAGGAGGAAGAAGTTGCTCACCATAGGAAAGAAAAATGAGTGTCTAGGGTGTCTAGAGGGGCAGAAGAGTCCTGGTGTGGCGCTGTGGTCTAATGTGTCAGACTGTGAAGTCGTTTGAACTGCAAGGTTGGCGATTCAAGCTCACCAGCTGCTCCTCGGAAACCCTATATACAGGGTCGGAATGGGTCGGAATCGACTCGATGGCACTTAACAACAACAACAACAACAGAGGGGCAGAAAGAGTTCCTGTGATGTTTGCAAAGAGTGATGGCTAGAGAAGTCCCCTACTCTTTGTCTTCAGGAAACAAGTTTACCATAAATAACCACCCATATGACTCAGATAAGACTCATGGATGCCCTGTTGTTTACCTATGGCAAAGCCAGACACACACCCTCCAAATTCCCATTCTTTGCCTCTTAAACTTAACTTCTTGCTGCCACTGATCAATCAGAAGCAAAATGCTTGTTAACCAAGTCTTGAACTTTGACCCATATTCAACTTGAAATGCAATATACAACCCTTCTGTAAGGATCCCTCCTGGAGACTAGGGTGACCTCAGTGTAAAACATACTCTGACTGTCCAATCACTACATCCTCTTTTTTTAAAAAAAACTTTTTATTGTGAATTGATTGAAGGTTTATAGAGCAGACTATCAGTTTTACATTCAACAAATCACATACTTTTGCAATCCCCTTCATGCACCAATAGTTAACAGCATCTACCTCTATTCACTTTAACCACTGCATTCCTCCCTGTGTTTCCCGCTACCCCCATCTTTCCTCTACCAACCTCCCTCCAATTGTATATTACCTGCCCCATCACCCACGTCAATGCGTGTCAACCTTCTAAGCACTTGAATCATTTCCTCCTTCCCCCAAAACTATCATAGACTGTTTCTTTTATCAATACCCACCACCACACTTCTTTTTTTTTTTATGTACAAAAACAACACACAGGAATATATAATCATTTCAACAACCAAAGGGCACATTCTGGAAGCCAGCCTCCTGGTGTCAGCACATAGCCTTTCTCTTTCCATGAGTCTAGTGTCCTCAGCTGCTCAATCTCTCCATGCCATTACCTCTGCCTCCATCTCTGGTGTCACTGCTTCTCTGGTTAGTGTCCTATGTTCCGCCCATGCTCTTCTTTCTTGATGGTCCTAGGGTCCTCTGTTCCTGGAATGTAAGATTAACTGCTCCCCACTTTTTGTTACACAACTTCTACCTTTACAGTTGTGACACTCACATTTAGTCATGATAACAATTACTCACTACTGAATCATAAGAATCTTATCCCCATCTCCTTTCACCAGACCCATCTAGACAGGATGAAAACTTTAAGTGTAGATTCTACCTTCTCCCGTACACTCTGAAAATAAACTCCTTCTTGAAAACTTGTAAGCCAACCACATCATGCCTTTATAGCATGCTCCCCACCCCATTTTAGGTAGCCAGTGTCTGAGTTGCACATCCCTATCAACCTTGTATACAGAGGGAATAGGTTTGATCCTTAATGTGAAGATTCCTTTCCTTTTGGTTGGTATTTTGAGCTACTACATCCAAAAGTTGGAAGAAGTGCAACCAGAGTGCTCCTTGGAGGCCAGGATGGCCAAACTTCGTCTCTCATACTTCAGACATATTGTCAGAAAGGACAAGTCACTGGGGAAGGATATAAATTTTGGTAAGGTGAAGGGTCAGAGAAAAAGAGGAAGACCCCCAGCAAGATGGATTGGCAAAATGGCAGCATCAATGGGCTGAAGTGTGGCAACAATTTGTAGGTTGACCCAGGACTGGGCAGTGTTTTGTTCTGTTGTACATAGGGTCGCTATGAGTCGGTGCTGACTCGATGGCACCCAACAACAACAAACATCCAAAGCATAGGTCAAGTTCATAAAATTACAGCAGTTTACACTTGTTTCCTTTACCTATTTTTTTTTATGTTCCTCTAGTCGAGTTCTGATCACTAAACCATTAAACCTAAGTCAAATGGGTACTATCTGCAAGTTTGGGCATCCTTGCGTGTCTCCCCTCACTTCACATCAGCTGTACACTTCACTCTCAGCTCTACCCTTTCATGACTATGTCATTGTTCATGGACTCAGGAGTCCCCAAGACTCCCCAAACTTCAGACCAATAAGCTCTTCCTCTCTCTTTCATCTCAAGGTTGACAGAAGTCTTTGGAATGTGATCAGATTCAGCCCATATCTTCCTTGCTACCTTTCCCTGACTTCCACTCACCAATAGACCAATGCAGTTGCCAGTTAGCTTACATGCCTGCTCATGTGTTTCCTTTGAGTTTCAGTTGTGAAGGGGTGTTTGTCCTGAAGGGATTTGATTGCTATAAAGGATTTCCAAGGCTGTAAAACTTTACAGGAGGAGAAAGCTTCCTTCTCTAGCAGAACAGCTAGTGGATTTGAACCACTGCACTTGCAGTTAACAGCACAATGTGCAACTCACTAAACTATCAGGGCTCCTTTTTAAACCAACTATTGTTGTTGGCATAAGTTGAAACTGACTCACAGGCACCTAACAACACATGCTCTGGGAGAAAAAGATGTGGCAACCAGCTTGTGTAAAGATTATAGACTTGGAAACCCAGTGGGGCAGTTCTATTCAATACTATAGATCACTAAGAGTGTGGTTCAAGTTGAGAGCAGTGGGTTGGGCTGGGTTTATCTAAATTCAGATCTGGTTTGTTTTTTGTGATTGTTTTTTGACAAGATTTAATAAGTCTTAATGAGAAGTTTTTGTGCTTCTGAATAGGACAGCTGTTTGACAAAATCTGTTTGTGATTTCTGAAAACTGTATTTAGGTTTTCTGTCAAGAAATCAACTATGGGACTCATTAAGTCCTAAATTTCAGGATGACAAAATTGTTAGTTTCATGTACCAAAAACATGTATGAATAAATTGTTTTAATAACAGTAAAGAACTGCTAAAACTAGTAATAATTAAGGGTTCTAGCTCATTTTAAACAGAATCTTCAAGTGGCACAAATGATTCTTGTTGTTTTTGTTAGGTGCCCTTTAGTCAGTTCCATTAGTCATAGCAACCCTATGTGCAATAGAATGAAACAGTGCCTGATACTGCAACAGCATTGAGCTTTAGCCGATTGCTACTGCCATTGGAACAATCCATCCAAAGGTGTTCCTCTCTTTTGCAGCCTCTCCACTTCACCAAGCATGATGTCCTTCTTCAGGGACTGTTCTCTCATGATAATATGTCTAAAGTATGAGAGACGAAGTCTCACCATCCTGGCTTCTAAGGAGCATGTGCTGGCTGTACTTCTTTGAACACAGATTTGTTAGTTCTTCTGGCAGTCCACGGTGCTTTTAATATTCTTCTCCAAAGCTGTAACTCAAATGCATTAATTCTTCTAAGGTCTTCTTTATTCATTGTCCTTCTTTCACATGCATGTGAGGTGATTAAAAATACCATGGCTTGGGTCAGTCACACCTTAGTTCTCAAACTGATATGTTTACACTTCAACATGGTAAAGAGGTCTTGTGCAGCAGATTTGCCTAATGCAACATGTTGTTTGATTTCTTGACTGCTGTTTTCATGAATGTTGATAGTGGATCCAAGCAAAATGAAGTATTTGTCAAATTCAATCGTTTTCCATTTATCATGATGTTATTAATTGGCCCAGTGGTGAAGATTTCTATTTTATTTACATTGAGGCTCAATCCACACTGAAGGCTGTGGCCTCTGATCTTCATCAGTCTTTTAACTTGTCTTCACTTTCAGCAAACATGGTTGTATTATCAATGTATTACAGGTTGTTTTTTATACACACATTTGAAACATTTGCATAGTCGATAGAACATAGATAAGCATCTTTCTGGTATTCTCAACTTTCAGCCCAAATCTATCAAACATCAGCAATGATATCTCTCATTCCATGACCTCTTTTGAATCTGAGTTGAGTTTCTTGCAGAAATGAGGAAGTAAAAGAGCAGGAAAATTTCATAGGACAGCACAAGAAGATGAAGTATTATAATGAAATGTGCAAAGACCTGGAGTTAGAAAACTGAAAGGGAAAAACATGGTCAGCATTTCTCAAGCTGAAAGAAGTAAACAAAAAAATTCAAGTCTCAAATTGCAATATTGAAGGATTAAATGGGTAAAATATTGAAATATGCACAAAGCATGAAAAGATGTTCAAACCTACCAATTGATCCTCAAAAGCCCTATACAGGGTCATTATAAGTCAGAACTGACTCAATGGCACATGGGAGAAATACTGAATGATGTAGAAAGCACCAAAAGAAGGTCAAAAGAATACATAGAGTTTCTGTACAAAAATAAATGATCAATATTCATCTATATCAAGTGGTAATGTATGCTCAAGGGCCTAGCATTGAAGAAAGAACTCCAATGTGCACTGAAGGTACTGGCAAAGTAAAAGTCTCTGAGAATTGATGGAATACGACTTGAAATCTTTCAACAAACTGATGCATTCATGCTTGGAGGCATTCATGCATCTATGCCAAGAAATTTGGAAGGCAGCTGGTCAACTGATTAGAAGAGATTTCTATTTGTACCTATGCCAAAAAGATGTCACCTAACGGAATGTGGATATGATCAGACAATATTATTAACATCACATGCAAGTAAAATTTCTCCAAAGATTTAATCGAAAATGGCTGCAACAGTACACTGACAAAGAAATGCCAGATTTTCAAGCCAGATTCTGACAAGGGCATGGAACAAGGAATATCATTGCTGACATCAGATGGATCTTGGCTGAAAGAAGAAACTATCAGAAAGATGTTTACCTGTGCTTTATTGACTATGCAAAGGCTTTTGACTGTGTGGATCATGACAAGCTGTGGATAACATTGTGAAGAATGGGTATTCCAGAACTCTTCATTGTGCTCATGAGGAGACTGTGCATAGAACAAGAGGCAGTCATTTGATCAGAAAAGGGGACACTGAATGGTTTAAAATACCATGATTGGGTGAGGCCCACTTTAGTCCTCAAACTGACATCTTTGCTCTTAAATGCTTTAAAGGGATCTTGTACAACAGATTCGCCTAATGATTTCTTGACTGCTGCTTCCATGAGTGTCGATGGTGAATCCAAGCAAAATGAAGTCTTTTACAACTTCAATTTATCTCCATTTATCATGATGTTATTTATTGCTCCAGTGGTAAGGATTTTTGTATGCTGAGCAAATAAATCAAGAATCTGGATTATATGAACAAATATATGACACCAGGATTGGAGGAAGACATATTAACAATATGTCATATCTTGTGATATGTTGATACAATCTTGCTTGATGAAAGTGAAGA
>NW_006408545.1:14497877-14498882 GCF_000296735.1 Chrysochloris asiatica
CATAAGACCTCTTTAAAAGAGTTAACGATGTCAGTTTGAAGACTAGGCTAGGCCTCACCCAACCATGGTATGTTTAATAGTCTCATATGCATGTGAAAGTTGGACAACAAGAAAGACTATAGAATTAATGCATTTGAGTTATGGTTTTGGAAGAATATTAAATAATACTAAGTTATGGTTTTGAAGTATTTTTAGATACCATGGTCTTCTATAATCTCTGTTGGTATAAGTACGTCAGAATGCTCCTTAGAAGCCAGTCTGGTGAGAATTTGACTCTCATATTTTGGACGTATTACCAGTAAGGAATATTCCCTGCAGCAGGACATCATGCATTGGTAAAAATGGAAGGTCAGCCAAAAAGAAGATGCAACAAGATTGATTGTCACAGTGGAAACAGCAATGGACTCAAGGATAATGATTGTGAGGATGGTGCAGAACTGGGCAGTGTTTCATTCATTTGTGCATAGGGTCACTAAGGGTTGGAACCAACTGGAGGGCATCTAAGATCAACAACTTGCCAAATATGTAGTCAATTTGATCAATTTCAAACTGAAGAAGTTGGTAGAATTCTTCAATTTCATCATCATAACTTTAATGGTTGGTGTGTAAATTTGAATAATGGTGGTATTAATTGGACTTCCTTATAATTGTATGTTGTTGTTAATTGCCTTCGAGTTGATTCCGACACATAGCAACCCTATATAGGGTTTCCAAGGATCAGCTGGTGAGTTTGAACCACCGACCTTGCAGTTCAAATGACTTTGTAGTCTGACTCATTAGCCCACAGCGCCACACCAGGACTCCTATAATTGTATAGGTAGTATCCTATCACAGTCACCATTGTACTTTCAAGATAGATCTTGAAATGTTTTTTGACAATGAATGTGATGCCATTCCTCTTATGTGTCATTCCTTGCATAGTAAACCATGATTATCAGACTCAAATGGCTAATACTAGTTCATTTCAGTTCACTAATGCCTAGGATATCAATGTTTATGTGTTCC
>NW_006408545.1:14498982-14499934 GCF_000296735.1 Chrysochloris asiatica
TCATCATCTTCCAGAACTGGCAATGTTCCACTGCTGTTCATGTGGTTCTCAGTGGCTAAATATTCAGAGGTAGTCTGCCTCCTCCTCCTGTTTTAGTCTCGTAGCTCAGCTGAAATCTACCCACAATCTACCCACCACGGGTGACCCTGCTGGTATTTAAAATAACAATGGCATAGCTTCCAGCATTACAGCAACATTCAAGTCACCACAGTATGACAAACTGACAGATGAGTGGTGGCACAAATGATTAGTGTTCAGCTACTAATGGAAGGGTTGGCAGTTTGAATCTACCTCAGAATTAAGCCATGGCAATCTGCATCCCAAAGGTTACAACCATGAAAGTGCTGTGCATAACAGCTCTACGTTGCAACACAAGGGATTATCATGATTCAGACATGACTCAGCATCAACAGATTTAAAGTCCATTTTAATCAAGAGAAAGAACCGAGATCTCAGTTCTTTTTTCTGGTTAATTATCTTGATTGAATGTAATGATTCACCTCTAAAACCATCTTATTGATTACTTTAAAATACCTCTCCTCTGTCTGTCTGGAGTATCTAGGCATGAGCTAATCATTTACAATCCCAAAGTACTTTGTCATCTGCCATCTTTTGTAGACTCTCTGCCTGGCTTAGTTTTCTAGTGCTACTATAACAGAAATGCCAGAGATGGATGGTTTTAACAAATAGAAATCTATGTTCTCCCAATTTGGGAGGCTAGAAGTCCGAATCCAGAACACAGACTTTGGAAAAAGGTCCTTGTCTCCTTTCAGCATCTGTAGGCCTGACATTCCTTGGAGATTCCTATGTGTATTAGCATCAATGTGTCATGGCATTAATCTTCCCCTGGATCTAGGAGCTTCACAGTACAGAGACCCCAGGTCCAAAGGATGCACTCCACTCCCAACTCTTCTGTCTTGCTCGTAGTAGGTCCTTCTTTCTCTGCTCAACT
>NW_006408545.1:14502532-14509965 GCF_000296735.1 Chrysochloris asiatica
ATCCTAATCCTGTAGATTGTGTCTGATCTCATTAGGATCAGAGAAATGAGGCTTCACAATACCTTGTACAAGGAGATGAGATCAGGGTTGATCATATCACACCATTTCATAGGGATGATCTAATTATATTGGCTCTCATCCTGATGGTGATAACTACAGCATCACTGCTAAACCAAAGATTCCTGACCCAATCAAGTTGACCCAAAACCTTATCACACCACCCAAGCCAAGTTTTAAAAAATATTGACATCAGTTTTTATGATAAACTTGCATCTCTTGCCTTGCTAACAAGCCTAACTCATGGTCACTGAGTCTGCCCTCACAATGACCTTCTTTAGTTTGCCACAATTGGATTCTCAGGAGCCTGTTAGAGCAGATTATAGGCATCTTTTTCTCCCCAAAATGATTTCCAGTTTCCTGATTACCTTCCCACCCTTATTACGGTCTCCAGAGAACATTACATCATAGCCAATACCTTTGACTAAATCTGGAATTTTAGACTTCTCAAAAGTTGTGTTTTTTGTTTTTTTGTTTTTTTTTTATCAAAACAACATTTTTACTATATGCAATAATCCATCTTTGAAAACTATAATTATTATTTGAAAACTTGAAGCATGAGGTCAGTCTGCTTTTACTGCTATTTTGTAGTAATTAGATATTCTAGCAGTTTTTTTGACGATAGTCATGATGTTATTCATTTTGGAATGAAAAGTGCTAATGACCTACTAGAAAATCTTAAATTTACACTTACCAATCCTAAGGAGAACTGTTTTCACATAACTGACTGAGTTGATAAATAAAATATAAGAAGTCCTCATTATGTGAGTCCTGTGGAAAGACCATTAAAAATTAGACTCCCTAAATATTCTCAAGTGAAAAAAGTAAGGTGCAAAACAATGTGCATACTAAATTATAATTTAGGCAAATGTATGCATACACAAACAAATCTCTGGAAGAATCTTTAAGCAATTGGTAACTCCATATGAAGCATAACTTTTCACCACTTTTTTTTTTTAGCTGCTTCTAATGAAAATAGCTGGCCCAGCAAGATCTGAATGAGAACCTTTTATTTGCAGAAAATTCTAAAACCCAGTATATTAGTGGAAAGAAAGACTTGAATCATTATAAAGAACCCTTTTTTAGTATACACTTTGAGCTATTATCAAGGTAAGGAAATTATTGATGGAAATCTTGTCATCCTATGAGGGGGATTCAAAAATTCGTGAAAATTTTATTTTATCTTTTCATTCCATTTGTCCTCAAACTTTAAAAATAAAGTTCCTTTGTACTGTGGTAGGGATTTAGAGAATAGTAAGCAAGAATGGCAAAACAATAAAGCTATTTGTTTTGTTAGCTTAACACATCTCACCTCCTGTTTACCTTTTCCCTTCTCTTTACCTGTTTGTTTTCTAAAAGACAGTAATTTCACTAAAAACTAATAAAAATGTAAGTATAGAGTTTGTTTCACTGAAAATAAACAGGCAAAACACCAGAAATGCAAAAAAACAAAACCTGGTGATCTAAGGTCTTATCACAGAAAAGTTGTTCTTAATATTTTTGCATCAGTTTTAGTTTATAATAGTTACTTTCCTTATCATTTTGTAAAACTTCTTTACCTGCAAACACAGACTTCAACCTCAAGATGTGCTGTGTTCTCTAATTCACTGTTTCTCAAAGTGTGGTCCCCAAGAGCATCTCTTGGGAACTTGTTATAAATGCAAATCCCTGGACTTCAACTCAGACGGATGAACTCTGGGGTGGTGCCCAGTCATCTAGGATCCTCTGACCCACTGTAAAGTTTAGAAACTAGTGCTCTAATCTAGTGATTCCCAATCCTGTTGCACATTGGAATCACTTGAGAATTTTGAAAAATAAATTTACTTGGGTCCCAGTCCCACAAATGGTGATTTAATTAGTTTGGGGTATGTTTCTAAATAGTTGGCTGGCTCTTAAACTCAACCAAGGTTAAGGAGCAAAACTCTAATCTGCTAGTTCATTTTAGAATTCATGGTCAAATAAAATGACTCAAATCAACCACTTTCCAAGAATACATGGAAACTAGTGTCTCTCAAAATCTGTGGAAATTTTGGGTAGGCTTAAGTTTTTCCTTGTCCCTGAGCATTGACTTGTGTAGGTTGAAGCCAGAGATAACTCGGATCTTCTTTCTTTTCATCTCCAGGATTTACTCTCATTGCCCTATTAAATCTCTGTGAGTTTGAAGACAGGAATGACTAGATTAACTTGAAGAATAATTCTGGATGTCAGGTGGAATATGGCAGGAGGAAAGTAAGAAATAATTAGTGATGAGTGCTGTACATTTGGCATGATGGTGTAGACTAGGTTTGTACAATGGAGAGAGCTATGGTAAAAAGAGTTGGATGTGTGAATTATTCTGATAATAGAATTAGCATATGACTATGTCTTGTGATTTTCCATCTCCTTGGCCACAGTGATTCAGGAAGGAGAGAGAAACCATGTCAATCATTTAAAAAAAATTCTGTACAATCTATTTTGACTCATGAAAGACCCATATGCTACAGAGTAGAACTATTATTATAAATATGACATGGAAGCAGCGTTTTATCTCTGACTTAAAGGATACAGACAATCAAACTCAACATCAGCCCAAAGCTGACTCCTATGAAGCTGAGATCAGCCATGACCCCCTAGAACCATCCTTATCAATGCTGATGCATCCCTACCAACATATTCTACTTCTTTCGTGCTCTTGGTTCTGTGGCCTCTGATGTCACCACTTATATGATGTGTCTCTGGTGCCAGAGCTTTCCATTTCATGGATTCAGTACAGGGATTCTCAGAGTGCAAAGGATACACTCCACATCTGGCTCTTCTTTCTTGATGTTAGTGAGATTTCCCCACTCTCTGCTTCTTAGATGTCTCGTTTTAAACCTAGCAGGATGTAAAAACTGACCAATACCATTCCTGGTCTCGCCACCTGGGTGTTGTCTTAGTGATCTAGTGCTGCTGTAACAGAAATATCACAAGTGGATGACTTTAACAACAGAAACATGTTCTGTCACAGTTTAGTAGACTGGAATTCCAAATTTACAGTGCTGGCTGTAGGGCAAGGCTTTGTTTGTTTGTCAGCCCTAGAGAAGGTTTTTGTTTCCTTTCAGTATCTGTAGGCCCAGCATTCCTTGGAGAAATCCATGCATCCCTGGATCTAGGAGCTTCACAGTGCAGGGACCACGCATTCAAAGGATGCACTTCAATTCTTCCTCTTATTTCTTAGTGTCAACACGTCCCTCTTTCTCTGCTCAATTCTCTCTCCCATTATCTCTTGTAAGATAAAAGGTGTTCCATGCCATACCCTTGGGAATCTCCCATAGATAGGATCAGGATTATGATGGATTAAGGATGACATATCCTTGGAGACCTGGTGTTGCATTGTGGGATAAAGCACTGGACCACAAAGTCGGTTTGAACCACAAGGTTGATGGTTCAAACTCACCACTGCTCCTTGGGAGCCCTATACAGGACCACTATGGGTCGGAACTGACTTGATGACCCTTAAGAACCACAATAATCCCACCCTTATGATTATATAATGGGGGAAATCATCACATAATTGCTAAATCCCTAAGATTCATGGTTCAGCCAAACTGACACATATTTGGGGTTGGGGGGAACACAATTCAATCCATAACAGGTGCCATGTACTTTATTTGCATGTTTATCAATCTATCTAATTCCCTTAGAAAGCCACAAATACCTCACATTAGGTGGGAGCTACAAAGACTGGCTAGAAGAGCCTTACCAAGTAATTCACTACACTGACGCGCTACAGGGTTTTCTTGGCTGTAATCTTTACAGAACCAAAGCATCCAAACCAAACCAAAGCCTTTCTTCCATGAAACCCCAAGGTGGCTTCAAATCACCAACCTCTGGTTTAACAGCCAATCACAAACCACTGGCATTAACCAATTATTATCCACTAACATTTTCTCCTCTTGAAAGAAGAGAGCAGAGAACACCAGAAACATGCTTACCTATATATTTTTTGATTATGCAAAGATAATAAACTGCGTGGATTATAACAAATCATGGATAACGTTGAGAAAAACAGTAATTCTGTAGCACTTAATCATGCTCATGTGGAACCTGTACACAGATCAACAACAGAACCAAAGGATACTAAATGGTTTAAAATCAGGAAATGTGTGACTCAGGGTTGTATCTTTTTTCCATGTAGCGTAGTGGTTATGAATCGGGCTGTGAACTGCAAGGTCAGCAGTTCGAAACTACCAACTATTTCGTTGGAGAAAGATGAGGCTTTCTGCTCCCATAAAGATTTACAGCCTCAGAAATCCTGTACAGGGTCACTATGAGTAGGAACCGACTCCACGGCACTTAACAACAACAACAGTTATCTATATATAGAGAGAGATACTATAACAAATAACATAAGTGGCTGGCTTTAACATACATAGACTTATTATCTCACAGGTCAGGAGCTAGCTAGAAGTCCAATTCAGAGGGCCAGCTCTCAGGGAGGACTTCACTGGGGCTGTTCTAGGGATAGGTACTTACCTCCTTTCAACATCTATGGGCCCAGTGTGCCTTGGAGATCGCTACATGTTTTGACATCAATCTTCCACTGAGTCTAGGAAGTTCTCAATGCAAGGGCCCAGGATCCAAAGAATGCACTCTGCTCCCAATTCTTCTTTCTTGGTGGTCGTCAGAGCCCTCCCACTCTGAATGATTATCTCTCCTATTATCATTTGTAATAGAAAACATGTAATTCAAACAGAGTGTGACTTGAATAAGGATGAGACGAGTAAGGCTGTGGCAAAGATAAAAAAAACCTCAAAAGTTCATGGAAAAAATGGAATTAAATTACAATGGAATTTTTCCATGAACTTTTCAAAGTCCTCTTGTACAACTCACCTTAATCCTGCTTCATTATCATATAGAAGTTAGGATTTACAACACATAAAATAGAAGATAATTATGTAATATCACAAAATAGAAGGAGCACTATTAGCACAGTGGATAATGAACTGGACTGCTAATTCCAAGGTCAACAGTTCAAAACTACCAGGCATTCTGTTGGAGAAAGATGAGACTTTCTGTTCCCACAAAGATCAGAACCAACCCAGGGCACACAACCACCACCACCACCGTCACAAAATAGAGGATAATTATATCAGAGCACAAAATAGGGACAACCACTCAATACTGGGAACCATGGTGTAGTCAAGCTGATACATATTTAAAAATCTATAATGCCAGAATAATTCAATCTGTATGCTGAGGAAATACTTTGAGAAGCTAGACTGTATAAGAAGAATGTGGCATCAGAATTGGAGGGAGACTCAATTGACCTGCATTATGCAGATGACAACTTACTTGCTGAAAGTGAAGAGGGTTTGAGAGACTTTGCTATAAAAATAAAAGACTACAACCTTCAGAATGGATTATACTTCAACATAAAGAAAACAAAAATCCTCACAGCTAAACCAATAAGCAACATCATGATAAACAGAGAAAAGATTGAAGTTATCAAGGATTTCATTTTACTTGGACCCATAATCAACACCCATGGAAGTCAAGAAATTAAATGAGGTGTTGCCATGACAAATCTGCTGCAAAAGATCTCTTTAATTTGTTAAAAAGCAAAGATATCACTTCAAGGACTAAGGTGTGCTTGACCCAAGCCATGGTATTCTCAATTGCCTCATATGCATGTGAAAACTTGACAATGAATAAGGAAAACCAGAGGAGAATTTATGTATTTGAATCATGGGCATTTACTTACAATCTTCTCTATAAAATTTACAGAATCATTCCACTTTAACATACTGTCTTTTCTTGAACCATTGTGATGTTTCTCATGATCAGGTCTCATTGAGCTTCCAGAATGTTTCTAGGAAGAACTGAGTGTCTCATGCACAGATGTTCAGAAAAGCTTCACTTTCACCTTCTCCAGGCAGTTCAGGACAGAAGAACAAATGCAAAGGCTCCAAACAGAAGAATAAATAATGCATATAGATGAGGGCGTCTTCTCTACCATCAAAAATCTTTACTTCTTTCATCTCAACATCCAAGAAAATTCCCACAATGAAAAGGATAGAGCATGCAGAAATTCTGACCCCTGGTATGGTGCTGCTGTAGATTACTCCTTTCTTCATGTTAATGATCCAGAACCCACACTCAGAGGGTAAGATTCCTTGGAGATACCCAGAGACCATTCTTTTCCCTTTCCCACTTACGCCTCCCAGTAATGGTAGCCATTGAAGAATCAGGAGGTACCAAGGACATAGATCAGGTGGGTGAAGCTGTTACGATTTCCCATTGGGTTGTTGCAGATCTTCCCACAGTGAACACTCCTGAAGTCACAGGAGAGAACAATCAAGGAGTTGGTAGCAGCTGTATTCAAGGTCGTATTCTCTCTGCACCTCAGGATTCCATCATTCAAATGCAGTCTTCCCTCCAGTAAGGACCCATGCTGCTTCACAAGAAATGTTGCCATTTGCCATTCTTCCAAAAGAGGTTTCTCATTTACTTCTAGACACAAAAGGCAGATCAATCTTGGATCCTGCTTCTTCTAAGTCCAAGTTTGACTGCACTCTAAACAGAAGGCATGTGAGAAAGAAAATGGCTTAGGTGGTTGAGTGCCTCCAGTGTTGCATTAGTTTATTGAAACATTTCCATTGGTATCACGTAAATTCCTGGGACACTGTTTTTCCACAATACCTTCAATACAGCTTGGGTTTCTTCCTTCAGTATCATTGGTTCTTGATCATATGCTACGTCTTGAAATGGTTGAACATCAATGATGCTTTCTGCACAACTTATTACTTTACCCATAGAACACTTCAGAATTTCAAGTTGAGGCTTGAATTTTTTTCTCCAGTTGTTTCAGTTTGAGAAATTCTAAGTGTATTCTTCCCTTTGGCTTGCTAACTCCAGGTCTTTGCATATTTCATTATAAATAGTTTACTTTGTCTTCTTGAGAAGTTCTTTGAAATTTTCTCTTCAGCTCTTTTACCTCATTATTTCTTTCTATTTGCTTTAGCATCTCTACATAGGAAAGCAAGTTTCAGAGTCTCTTCTGACATATAATTTGGTCTTTTCTTTCATTCCTGTCTTCTTAACAGCCTTTTGCTTTCTTACTATATGATGTTCTTGGTTTCATTCCATAGCTTTTCTGATCTTCAGTCATTAGTGTCCAATGCATCAAACCTGTTCTTGAGATAATCTCAAAATTTATTTGGGATAAATTCAAGATCATATTTTGGCTCTCATGGACTTGTCATTCTTTAGATTCAGTCTAAACTTGTATATAAGCAATTGATGGTCTCTTCCACAGTGTGCCCCTGTTTTGACCAATGATATGGAACTTTTCAACCATCATAGGAATCAGATGTAGTAAATCTGATTCCTATGCAATCCATCTGATGAAGGCCATA
>NW_006408545.1:14511170-14517531 GCF_000296735.1 Chrysochloris asiatica
ATCTATGATCCCAAATGATCAAAAGCAATCTAGTTATGTAACAATAATACAAGGATTAAGTTAAAACCAAAAAATCAAACTTGTTGCCAGTGAGTTGATTCCAACTCATAGCAACCCTGTATAAGGTTTCCCAGACTGCAAATTTTTACAGAAGCAGACAACCACATCTTTCTCCTATGGATTAGCTGGTTGGTTTGAACTGCCAGCTTTGGTATTAGTTGTTGTTCTTAGGTGCCATTGAGTCGGCACCACTTCATAGCGACCCTACGTACAACAGAACGAAACACTGCCTGGTCCTGGGCCATCCTCACAGATGTTGCCACGCTAGAGCCCATTGATGCTGCCATTTTGCCAACCCATCTCACTGGGGGTCTTTCTCTTTTACTCTGACCCTCCACCTTACCAAACATGATAGCCTTCTCCAGTTGATTGGTCCCTCCTGACAATATGTCCAAAGTATTAGAGACGAAGTTTGACCATCCTGGCTTCCAAAGAGCACTCTGGCTGCATTTCTTCCAACACAGATCTGTTTGTTCTTTTGGCAGCCCATGGCACTTTCAATATAGTCCTCCAACATCATAACTCAAAAGCATCAATTCTTCTACAGTCTTCCTTATTCACTGTCCAGCTTTCACATGCATATGAGGTTATCCTAAAAAACCACCACACTCCTTGATTAGGTTAATTATAATACAATTCAATGTGGCAAGTAAATTTATACTACTATAAAAAACCCAGAAAAGTCTTTAAAGAAATGTTAAACTGGATGTAAAATCATTTTCATGTCCTTTAACTATGTTGAGGGTAGTTAGTTACTAGATGAGAGAAGAAAGATGACAACAACCAACTGAAGCCTGTTCTGGGGTAATTATTAATAAAATCCCCTTCTACTCAGCCGACTCCCCCCAAAAAAAATATATGGAGCCCTGGTGTGCCTCAGTAGGACAAGCACTGAATCAAATCGGTTTGAACCTCAAGATTGGGTGTTCAAAGTCACCAGCCGCTCCTCGGAAACCCTATACAGGGTCTCTATGAGTCGGAACCTACTCCACAGCACTTAACCACAACAACACTCTCAAAAATGTCCAGATTTAGACAGCAAGTTATATAATAAATAATGTTGGAACTAGTTGTTGTGGTTAAGTGCTGTAGAGTCGGTTCCGACCCAGAGTCAAGCTATATAGGATTTCCGAGAAGCAAATGGTTAATTTGAACCACCGACCTTGTTTATCCTACATCACCACTCCAGATGCAAAAATCATAATGGAGCCTCTTTTGACTGGGTCTGTGTGTCTCTCCGCAGTAACTACGTGCTGAAGTGCACTGATCCTATATAGTGCCTAGTACACATGGTCTGCCCTCGATCCGAACACAAGCTCTGCCCCTGGAATATATAACTGTGTTATGCAATGCAACTCAGTTTTTGCTGAATTAAACTGTTCTTTTTATCTAACAAGGAACCCTAGTGGTGCCGTGGATTAAAAGTCAGGCTGTTAACTACAAGGTTGGTGGTTTAAACCCACCAGCAGCTCTGTGGCAGAAAGATGAGGCATTTCTCCAGAAAGATTTGCAGCTTTGGAAACTCTACAGAGAAGTTCTACTCTGTCCTACAGAATTGTTATGTCAGAATCAACTCAACAGCAGTGAATTTGGTTTTTGGAAGTGGTAGTACAGAATCTTAGTTCCTTAGCAATCACAAGACCCAACCAACACATCCAATTCCCTACTTTTTAGTGTGAACGTTTCATAACAAATTCATATAATGTGGCTAAATATGGCAATTTCCTTCTCTTTCCCAATAATGAGGATGAGGTTCTTTGTACCTCTTCCATTTGATTTCTTTAACTTCTGTATTGGTGTCAAGTCAGATTTATCTCTACCACCATCTAATATCTACTAGACCCTCAACTAGTGTTTAACAAGGATTTTTTAAAAAGTTTTATTGTGAATTATGTGACAGGTTACATGGGAAAACATTAGTTTTACATTCATCCTATTTTATATTGTTTCATTGCCATGGTTACAATCCCTTCCATGCATCATCAACCAATCAAAGGGTATATTCTGCATGTGTTCTTATGCATATGCCTTCTCTTCTTATCAGCTGAAAGCTTCACTCTCCACTCAAGTCCTCTGTGGCTATGTCACTGACTCTGAGCTAAAGAGTCCCCAGGTTTTGCCACACTGCTGGCCAACCAGATCTCCACCCAGGTTCACAGGAGTCTATTGAATGTTGTAGGGCTTAGCTCGCAGCTTCATTGCTGCTTTTCCCTCACTTCCCCTTATCAATGACAAACATGGTCACCAATCAGTGATGAACATGGTCACCATTTGAGTCTTAGTCTTAGAAGGGGGTTTTCCCTGAGGGGACCAGACCACTTGCCTTAATGTCTCCTGGGCAAGCATTTGTTCTTGTAGTAATCAGTCAGACTGCCTATATTGTTTTGTATTTTTCCTGTCAGTCTTTCTTTCAAGAAGTATCTGTTCTTCTAGCCACTCCAGGATGGTCTTTTTGTCCTTTCAAGTGGAAATTTTCCACCTCAGAAGATTTTGGATGTGGTTCTGGATTCCACCTACGGTCTTATGTAATCCAGAGGCTCCACAGGAAGCCTCCTTCACTGGGCACATTGTAGCCCCATTTTAGGTATTCCAATCAGTTATAGGTAGAAGACAGACTTACAAGCTTTTTATGGTGGTATTTCTGGCTATTCCTTTCTCTCCCCCTCAAGTGTCTATTTTATAATGGTATGCCAGGGAAACCAAGATTCAAAAGACAGCCAAGCATCTTAACACTATTTCTCCTTTTTTCCCCATTCCAACCATGTCTCAATCCCTGTATCACAGAGTTCTGTTGTTCCAAGGTTGTGCATACATCATTATTTACCTCTGTCCCACTTAGTTAGCCCATGCAAACCTGCCTAATTGTTTTCCTATCTGCTTTGTTCTTCCATTCCCCTCTCCCTTCTCCTGTATTTCTCCCCTCACTAGCACCCAAACTATCTTGTGTCTATTTCCTATCCTGTGCTCCACCTCTCCCCACCGCCCACATCCTGGTAACCAGCAAAGAATCCTCTCCCCTTTTAGTATGGTTCTTTTTCTTAGTCTTTTACAGTAGTGGTCCTATGCAGCATTTCTCCTTTTGTGACTGAATAATTTTACTCAACATCATGTCCTCAAGGTTCATCCATGTTATGTGGTGGCTTGCAGCTTCCTTGTTATTCTTGAAGGCAGCAAAATAGTCCATTGTGTGTATGTACCACAGTATGTTTATCCATTCTTCAGTTAATGAGCACTTAGGCTGTCTCCATCTTTTTGCCATTGTAAATAGTGCTGCTGTGAACATTGGTGTGCATATATCTACTCATGTTATGGCTCGTATTTCTTGTAGGATTTTTTAAAAATAATTTCTTATTGATTACTCATTTTTCAGCTAGGTCTGATAGTAACTTAGACATATGCTGTCTCATGCTGCTAAGTCTTTGTCTGTCAGGGAAAATGTTTCTTTCTCAGAAATAATTCAATTTAAGTCCCAGATTCTTTATTACAGTAATGTTGAATTCAGGGTAAATGCCTTTTTCTTTTTTTCCCCAAGTGCTGGAAATATTTAGAGACACTTATCTGCAATATCTTAATACCAAATAGCTTAATAATGACAACATATCAAAAACGTGCAAGAAGATTTTTTTTTTAATTTTGTGAGTAATTTTTAATTAACATTAGTGCTTTCTCAAGTTAAGATTAATTCAGGAATTAAGCTTGTTTCCATAGTTTCTGAACCAAAAAAGAAATCGACTTTCACATATGCCAGCTAGAAAAGATGCAATCACTAAAAGGTAGGGAAGAAGAAGTAATGGGCCCCTACAAGGGGATGGTGTTTCTTCAGAGCTCCATTTGCATGTTTCAGATGGTAGCAGCAATAGTTGGACAACTTTTCATGATTAGCTTCCATCTCCTGGTTTGGGATGCAAGTTGGATTGTAACGTCTTTTCTCCATCCCAAGTCCTCTCCTTTCTGCTGCCTCCTTACCCATTAAAGAGGACTCTTCAGTGTATTTCAAGGAAAACAAAGGACAATAAAAGCCCACAGATGGAGTTTTGGTGTAGTGCTGTGGGATAATTCACTAGACCATAAGATCGACAGTTCAAATTCACCAGCCTCTCCTTGGGAACCCTATACAGGGTTGCTCTGAGTCAGAACTCACTCAAGGCACTTAACAACAACAATAACAACAATGGAGTGCCCACTCTCTCTTCTTCAAAAGTAGTGGCATTTTGCCAGCCTGGTGCAGGGCAGCTAATTATTTATTATGGGCTTTTTAGTTAAATTTCTCTATTTTGTGATATATGGTAAATCCTAGCCTCTATGCAGTGGTTGTGGAGTCTTGGTATGGTACTGTGTGAGACTGCAAGGTTGGTTTGAACCATAAAGTAGGTTGTTCAAACCCAACAGTTACTTCTTGAAACCCTATACAGGGTCACTGTGACTTGGAACTGACTCCACAGCACTTAACAACGATATGCAGTGATTGTAGACTCATTTTGAAATGAACTGCTAAGGAGTAAAGATTAATATTAAGGTCAGGCTGGAGTCCTGGTGTGGTGCTGTAGGAAAAGCACTGGACTGAAAGGTGGGTTTGAACCCCAAGGTCAGTACTTCAAACTTACCAGCCAATGCTCAGAAACTCTATACAGGGGTTGCTATGGGTCAGACCCAACTCAACAGTACTTGGCACCAACAACAAGGATTAAAGATGTCTCCACCGTACTCCAGGGTGAAACACAAGTAACCACTGTTAGTTTCCCTTGGGGACATGATCTTACTCCTGTTTATAAGACTGCTTTAGAAAATAATGTTAGGTCTATCAGGTGACCTGATTCACTGCTGCCACAGACTCACGCACCAACAGCCTGCCATCTGACCTGCTGATTTAGGTTTCTTAACCCCTGAGACTACATGGATAAGAAGATTCCTCCAGACTGATTTCTGAACAACAAATTTGGGACTTGCCAACCATCATAATAATGTGAGCCATTTCTTTTGACAATTGTGAGTTTTGTGAGACCTTGCAATGTGATAGTGAACACTGAGACTTGAAGGAAGAGAGGAGTGGTGATTAGAATCAAGGACTATGGAGTAATATAACATGTTGGAAAAGTCGAACAGTTAGGATAGCTTTAACCTCCAACTATAAGGGACCAGCCATTTGCTGTTCTTTCTAAAAGAAAGTATTCATACACAAGGCAAGCTCCATGAAGAGAATCTCTTTGGAGCTTAGAATATATAGAATCTTCTACTTTTATGCTTTAATTTTAGTGATTGATTACAAAAAATATCAGTGAAAATTAGATTCCATGAAATATATTTGATAATAGAGACTTGCTGTTTTAGTGCAATTGAGTAGGTTCTAATGCACAGTGACCATATATAGGATTTATGAGGTTTTTTAAATCTTCAAGGGAGCAGAAAGCATCATCCTTCTCCCACAATGTGTATTGCTGTTCTTATTAATAAGCCTCCTTCCTTATTTCTTATTTCTATGGATTATATTTTTTGTCAAAAATGTTGAAAAACATTAAATGATTATGTGTTCAATATGCAAGGTGTGTTCATATCCTTAAAACACGTTCCTCTTCTACAACAAATTATCTGTAAAAGTAACAAGTTCTAATCTGACTGTAAAGTTTCCATGACAATAAAGTAAATGGTTTGTGCTCAGTCACTCCAATTGGCCCAGCCTTTGTTCACCCTATAAATACCTCGCCCTGAGCAGAGGTCTGAGCAGAACAGTATGAATCTGAGTGAATGGCAAGTGTGCAAAAGTGACCTTGAATCATGCATCTCTGATTTATAAAGCCAAATATAAAAATATATGTTTTCAGATTATCCATATGTCTTCTCCTTTTGTGTAAAGGAAGTCTGAGTCAAAACAAATTTCCTTTCTTCCTGATTATCTGATATTCAAGAAATGATTGACTATAGACTGCAAATTTCTTAAAAGAACTTGGGCCCTAACTCCACTCCAGGAACTTTTAGTTTAGTAGTCAAGTACAAACCATTTGTGCCACCCACGAACCTAACTGTAGAACAATGGTCATTTAATGAAGGGTCTAGAGATGGTTACTCTGTTGATCTGGCTTTGTTCCTTCATTCCAGCCCATGATAGAAAGGATAAGAATCTTACCTTATCTTCCTGGGCAGTATTCACATGAGGTATAAAATAGGGGTGGGTTTGCTCAAGCTGGAAATATCAGGAAGAAATAATAATTTGTGTTGCCTCTCACCATTTTCTAACCCAAGTCTTGAAAGCACTAGGAACAAGTTGTTATAATGTTGTTGTTGTTGTTGTTGTTGTTGTTGTTGT
>NW_006408545.1:14517986-14520488 GCF_000296735.1 Chrysochloris asiatica
TGTTAACTTGGCTGGGCAAGGATTCTCAGTAGTTTAGCTATTAAAACTTAATAACCTCCCAAGATGAGATAATTGTTGTTAAATTCTGTTGAGTCAGTTACAACTCATAGCAACCCTGTATAGGGATTCTGAGGAACAGCTGGTGGGTTTGAATTGTTGACCTTGTGGTTCACAGTCCAGTGCTGATCCTACACACCAGAAGTCTTATTGGGTTGCTATAAGATGGAATCCACACAATGATGGTGAGTTAGTGGGTTACTGACTTACAACTAAGACTCAGTGGCTGAAACTGCTGCTGCCATTTTGAACTCTGAAGTGACTCTGACTTTAACCCACACTCTGGCATTAAGCTGATTGTGGCTCATCATATCCATTCTGGACAGAGTAGAACTGCTGCTTACTGTTTCTGCGACTGTAAATCTCTATGGGAGCAGGTGGTCTCATCTTTCTCCGGAGGAATAACTGGTGAGATTGAATCAGCAATCTTGTGGTACCAGGACTCTGACACCCTGAGTCAGGAATTAGAATGGTGACACAGACAAAAGGCACTGAGATGATGGTACCATGAACCTATACTTTCATCTTTAGATTCCTGACATTTGGCCATCATCTTTGACACCAGAGTAAAGTAAGCATCTACCATGTTTAAACCACTGTATTTTAGAATGTTTCTATTTTATGCATCCAATTAAATCTAGTTAAAGCAGGTGTTAACCTAATTATTTTGGCTTCTGGAACTATGGATCCACGCTATCTTGACAGACATAGTAAGGTGTCAGACTTAATCAAAGGATCTGGAAATCTTGTCTATTGTCTTCAACTGGACTGGTGTGACATTGTAGGATAAGCAATGGACAGTTCACCACAAGGTTGGCAGTTCAAACCAACCAGCCATTCCTTGTAAACCCTATATAGTATTACTATGAGTCAGAACCAACTCAACAGGACTTAACAACAGCAACATATTCAACTAGTTGAGTTTTTGTTGTTGTTGTTATTGATTTATCTTATGAACAATTTAGCTCCTAGCTGGAGAGAGTAGGAAGAAGGAAAGGCAGACTTCTTCAGACTGTTAGCCACTGAAAACTTATGAATAACAGCATAACATTGTTAGATATAGTGCCGGAAGAAAATGAGGAGAAATAGCTGCAAACATCCATTAATAATTGGAACATGGAGTGTACAAAGTATGGATCTAGGAAAATTGGAAGTTGTCAAACATGAAACAGAACACATAACGATCAATATTGTAAGCATTAGTAAGTTGAAATAGATTAGTATTGGCCATTTTGAATCAGACAATTATATAGTTTACTGTACCAGGAATGACAAATTAAAGAGGAATGGCATTGTGTTCATCGTCAAAAAGAACATTTCAACAACTATCTTGAAGTATAATGCTGTCTATGATAGGATAATATACATGTGCCTACAAGGAAGACCTGGTGTTGTGCTGTAGAATAAGCACTGGACTGCTAATCACAAGATCAGTAGTTCAAATCCACCAGCTGCTCCTTAGAAACCTTGTACAGGGTCACTCTGAGTTGGAAATAGTGCACAGCACTTAACAACAACACAAGGAAGACCAGTTAATACCACTATTATTTAAATTTACTCAAGAACTACTAAATCCAGTGAGGATGAAATTAAAGAATTCTACCAACTTCTTCAGTCTGAAATTGATCAAACATGCAATCAAAATGCATTGATAACTACTGGTGATTGGGATGTGAAGGTTGCAAACAAAGAGGAAAGATCAATAGTTGGAAAATATGAGCTTGGTGATAGAAATGATGCTGAAGAGCACATGATAGAATTTTGCAAGACCAACGACTTATTCATTGTAAATACCTTTTAAAACAATGCAAAAGATGAATATACACATAGACCTCATAAGAAAGAATACATAGGAGTCAAATTGACTATATCCGTGGAGAGAGATGATGGAGAAGATCAATATCATCAACCAAAAGAAGGCGAGAGAAGACTGTGGAACAGACCATCAATTCCTCATATGTAAGTCCAGGCCATGAGAGCCAAAATGTAGCCTTAAATATATCCTACCTGTATTTAGCGACCATCTCAAGAGCAAATTTGATGCATGAGACAGTATGAAGAACCAAAGAGTGTGGAAGACACCATATAGGAAGAAAACAAAAGATCAAAAAAAAAAGGAAAGAAAGAAAAGACCAAAATGGATGTCAGAAGAGACTCTGAAACTTCTCCTAATCATAGAGAAGCTAAAGCAACTGGAATAAATGAGGAAGGAAAAGAGCTGACAAAAAGTTTTAAAGGTAGCCTAAGAAGACTAAGTAAAGTATTTTAATAAAATGTGCAAAGACCAATAGTTAGAAAACCAAAAGAGAAGAATGTTCTCAGCATGTCTCAAACTGATAGAACTGAAGAAAAAATTCAAACCTCAACTTATAATATGGTAATATGGGCAAAACTACAAATAAAGTAGAAAGCATCAAAAGAAGATGGAAGGAATACACAGAGTCA
>NW_006408545.1:14520688-14522241 GCF_000296735.1 Chrysochloris asiatica
AAGTTTTCAAGAGGGAATTTAGTTTCAGAGTGTTCAGAGAAATGTAGAATACCCACTGAATAGTTTTCATCTTGTCTAGATGGGTCTGGTGAAAGCATATGGGGATAGGATTCAATTGATTCAATAGCAAGTAATTGGTATCATGTCTAATTGCAATTGTCACAACTGTCAAGGTAGAAGTAATGTAACAAAAATGGTGGAGTAATTAATCTTACATTCCAGTAAGAGAGGACCCTAGGACAATTAAGTGAGAAAAGCATGAGCGGAACATGAGACCCTAATCAGAGAAGCAGCAATACCAGTGACAGTGGTGATGGCATGAAGAGATAAGAGCAGATGAGGACTCTAGACTCATGGAAAGAGAAAGTCTGTGTATTAGTGGCCAGGAGGCAGACTTGCAGAATATATCCTTTAGTTGTTTAAACTATTATATTTTTCTGCGTGTTTTCATGTACATCAAAACAAAAACAGAGAAAATAGAAGTAATTACTGTTAACTGATGATGCATGGAGGAGATTGTAATAATTGCAGTGAAACAAAATACGATAAGTTGAGTTCAAAACCGATATTCTCCCATGTAAATGATCACTCAATTTTCAATAAAAGTTTTTTTAAAAGGAGAAGAAGAACCAATTCTATTGAAGGAAACTGCACTGACGATATTAGTGAAAATCAGGGCTCCAGGAATTGATGGAATACCATCATTTGAAATGTTTGAACAAACTGATGCAGCACCGGGGACACTCACTCATCTATGCCAAGAAATTTTAAAGACAGCTACCTAGAAAGCAATTGGAAATGACACATATTTGTTTCCATCCAAACAGAGGTGGCCCAATGGAATGTGGAAATCATTGAACTATGTCATTTATATTATTTTCAAGTAAATTTTTACTTAAGATAATTCAAAAACAGTTGCAACAGTGCTTCAAAAGAGAAATGCCAGAAATTCAAGCTGAATTCAAAAAAGGACTTGGAACAAGGGATATCACTGCTTACATCAGCTGGATCTTGACTAGAAGCAAAGAATACCGGAAAGATGTTTACCTGTGCAAATGCTTTTGTGGGTCATAACAAATTATGGGTAACATTAAGCATAAAGGTTATTCCAGAACACTTAATTGTGCTTATGAGGAACCTGTACCTAGACCAAGATGAAGCTGTTAAAACACAGCACGGGCATACTGAATGTTTTAAAATCAGGAAAGGTATGTGCCTAGGTTGTGTCTCTTTGTGTTCATACATACTTGTTCAATCAGTAAGCTCAGCAAATAATCTGACAAACTGACTCATGTAAAGGACACGGCATCAGGATTTGAGGAAGACTCATTACAATATGCCATATGCAGATGACACTACCTTGCTTGCTGAATGTAAAGAGGACTCTAAATACTTCCTGATGAAAATCAAAGATCCCAACTTTCAGTATGGGTTGCACCTAATGCAAAGAAAACAAAAATCCTCACCACTTGACTAATAAAAAAACATTATGCTAAATGGAGAAAAGATTAAAGTTGTCAAAGACTTCATTTTGCTTGGATCCACTATCAACA
>NW_006408545.1:14524441-14527577 GCF_000296735.1 Chrysochloris asiatica
AAAAAAGAGGAAACCCCCCATTGAGATGGATTGGCACAGTGGAAGCAGAAAAGAACTCAAATGTAGCCATTGTAAGGATGGTACATACCTGGCTGTATTTCCTTTAATTGTGTATAGCATCACAATGAGTTGGAACTGACTTGCGGGGACTTAACTGGAGAGATGGGTAATACTCTGGATCTGCTATACTTTTAAATATCATTGCAGTACTTTGCCTGAATATTTTCTCTCTAGGCTTTTTTAAAGAATTCTATTAGTGAATTCCTTAGCATTACTGCAAAACAAGAAATGATTATGTACTAATTAGCAGATTCATCATAGTCCCAGGAAGTCAGCAGAGAGATGCCTTATGTAATAAAATATCTCAATTAGCAATGGTCAAAATACACCATCTTAGAAGCATTTTTCTATGTCACTTGGTAGATCAAAATAAAGTAATTCAAATATCTGTCCTCCTCAGGAATCCAGGTGTGGTGCTATAAGATAAGCATTGGACCACAAGGTTGGTTTGAACCACAAGGTCAGCAGTTCAAACCCACCAGCTGCTCCTTGGAAACCCTATACAGGGTCACTGTGAGTTGGAACTGACTCAACAGTGCTTAACCAAAACAACAACATCCTCATTCAGCTTTACCAGAAGAGCCAGCAGCATACATCTATTGAGTGTCCTGGTCGTGAAATGGTTAAGAGCTCAGCCACTAACCAAAAAGTGAGTCGTTTGAGCTCACCAGTCCCTCTGAAGAATAAAGATGTGGTTGTCTGCCTTTGTAAAGATTTACAGTTTTGGAAATCATATGGGGTAGTTCTACTCTGACTCTGTCTTGTATGGTTTCTATAAGACAAAATAGCTCAATAAGAGGTGTCCTGATGTGGCTCTGTGGAGCAATGTGCAGGGCTGCAAGGTCAGTTTGATCCACAAGATAGGTGGTTCAAGCTCACCATTCACTCCTTGGAAACCCTGTACAGGGTTGCTATGAGTCGGAACCACACTTAACAACGACAATAGCAAGGGGTGGGTGTTGTGTGTGCATCTTTAATCAGTAAATACTGAAATGACCAAAAAATAAAAAAAAAAAAAGAGTGATACAGCCCCATGCCCTTTCTGTTACAACATAATTAAAGGGCTTAAGACAAATACACGACAAGGTCAATAAAATATGGTGTATGTAGTAGACTATTGGTTACACATGCATCTTTTTAACCACATTGTCTTAGGCTAGGTTCCCAGTGAAACATATATTTACAATATATAAAGAAATATATATACAATATATCAAAGAAGTGAATAACAATTATAGAGGTAGTCCAGATGATATGAACCAAGATCGGCAGGCAGGCAGACAGACAGGCAGGTAATAGAATAGGCCACTGGCTTCAGTCCAAAGAACCAGAGGTTGGAGGATATGCCAGATACAAATCCAGACCTGGGAGAATGCAAATAAGCTTTTCCTGAGTATTCAGTATAATGGAAACAGGCTACACTCCTGAGAAAACATCCTTTCAATTGCTTGGTTGCTCATAGCCTATTATCATAGATTTAACTACACCTGCTCATAGCCAATCATCAAAGAGTTAACTACGTTGTATTAAATCTTACCATGGGGATAACTACATCTCAACTGCCAGACCACTGGAAATCCTGGCCCAGTCAAGTTAACTATCATAGTCTATCCCCTGTCAACTTGGCATGCATAAACTATATGCACAATCTCTGAATAAAGACAATTGTAAGTTCATACTTACACCTAACATGATACAAGTAAAACACATACAATCAAAAACACACTGGTCCCATATGCATCTTAAATTTCATGAAAAACAAAGCAAAAATATTTGGTGCACATATACAAAGCATATATATGTTGTTGTTATGTTGTTAAGTGCCGTTGAGTCGATTCCGACCCATAGCGACCCTATATAGGGTTTCCAGGGAGCAACTGGTGAGATTGAACCACCAACCTTGCAGTTCAAAGGACTTAGCAATCTGGCACATTAACCCATAGCACCATATCAGTGTGCAAAATTGCTAGGAGACATTCTTCACTTCCAGTTCAATGGAATCAATGCTGTGTCTCCAGGTAGTCCTATTATTCCCTTTGGAACTAAAACATCCAGACCTGAAGAATATAGGGTTACAGTCACAGAAAGCAAAAAGTTTGCAAATGGGTCACTGGGAGTAATTGTGAGTGGTACTCCTCCCAGTCCCACCTCTTGGTGGACCCGTGAATTCTGGCTATTAGAGAAACAGCACCACACATTGGAATACTGGTTTAGAGCATACACAGCCTCCTGGAGAACATTGCCCAAACCCTGCATAGTATTGCCACTTAGCTGGTACCATACTGTGTCTTTAGAAGGCAGTTTTTTTAACAAGCCAGTATACAGTTGCACATCTAGCCATTTCTCCTTTCAAACAAAATGAACACCCAGGTGCACTGCTTGAAGTTCTGCCCATTGGGAGGATTAGCCTTAACCTCTGTCTTTCTGGAAAATCCCAGAAGGGGTAGTATGCTGCTACTGACAATTTTCAAGTGATACCTGACTATCGTGCAGAACCAACTGTAAACTAAGTCTGGGTTTTCTCATCCTCAGTCAGCTGATCATAAGGAACTTCGCAGGAGGTCGTAAGTGTAGACTGGGAGAGGGAAGCTAATGTGACAGGAGTGGAGACCACGGGCATTTAGGCCACTTCCTCATGCAACATTCTTGGGCCTTCAGGTCCTGCTTGAGTCTGATCTCATCTATACCACATCCATTTAATGATGGAGTGTTGCTGTGTACAGCCAACTTTATGACTTTGTGAGTCAGACAACACCCAGTTCAGAGTGGGTAGCTCTAGTTGCATGGTGATTTGGTGAACAATAGTTAGGTGTCCAGTCTCAACTAAGGCCCAGTAACAAACCAAAAGCAATTTCTCAAAAGAAGAGTAGTTACCTGCAAAGGATGGCAGGGCATTGCTCTGAAATCCTAAGAGTCTGTGCTGTGATTCACCAATAGGGGCCTCTCAAAGACTCTAAACTGCATCTCTACCTGCAACTGACAGTTCAAGCACCATTGGATCTGCTGGTCCAAGTGGCAGAGCAGCTTTTACACCAGCCAGAACCAGTTGCAAAGCCTTCTCTTGTTGTGAGCTTCA
>NW_006408545.1:14528912-14534742 GCF_000296735.1 Chrysochloris asiatica
GTGACCAGAAGTGTGTTCAGCTCCCACGCTCATTCTCCCCAGTGCAGACCCTGTAGTTTTGGAGTTCAGAGCCATGTGGTTGGACCCACACCTGTGTGGGGTGGGGACTGGTCTGCTGCTTTGGTGACTGGATTCAGGCAGGCTGGACTCCAAACCTACAGAATTTACAGAATTACCAGACCAGAATTTAACCAACCCTGGCTCTAGTTGCCATGTTCTCCTAATAGACACTGAAAACAATTCCATCAAGGGCCTCCTCAAACTACTTCCAGATTGAATACTCTTAACATATATAACACCAAGGCCGATAGGAATTCCATCTGTGGCCAGGAACTCTGCTGTCACATGCCTCCAACATCCACCTCATGAGATTCTTGACTTTCAGGAGTCCTCCAGTCTTTTCCTCTCTGCACCATTTTTTGTTGTTGTTGTATTATTGTGTGTTTTTTGTCTATTCTTTCTTCTACATCTATTCTTTCCATTCCCTTGGATTTTCTCCTCCCATTTGATTGTGTAAATGAGGAACCTGGACCTACACTGTTGTTAGAACCTGTAAGTAGGCAGTTGCTCAAACAGAATTAAGGAATAGTGACTGGTTTTAAATCAGGAAAGGTGTGCACTGGGGTTGTATTCTTTCATCATACTATTTAATCCATATGCTGAGCAAATAATCTGAGAAACTGGATTATATGAAGAACATCGCATCAGGATTGGAGGAAGACTCATTAACAACCTGCAATATGCAGATGGTACAATCTTGCTTGTTTAAAGTAAAGAGGATTTAAAATACTTACTGATGAAAATCAAAGAGCACCTTAGGAACTCATCTTCCAGCACTACAATTGATAATATGCTGATGTTCTTCATCATGTTTCAATATTCTATAATCTTGTGCTGACAGTGTTGCACTGTTATTCATAAGGTTTTCAGTGACTAACTATTCAGAAGTAGCCCATCTCTTCTTCCTAGTCTGTCTCTGTCTGGAAGCTCAGCTGAAACATGTCCACCTTCTGGTGTTTAAAATACCCTTCTGGTGTTTAAAAGACCCATAACATACCTTCCAGAATCACAGCACCATGCAAGCCACCACAGTACTACAAACTGACAAATGAGTGGTGGATTTCGCCCATAGAAACCTTCAATATTACAAGTCAATGCTTGAATTTTTTCTTCACTTTTTTCAGCTTGAGAAATGTTGAGCATGCACTTCCCTTTTGATTTTCTAAATCCAGATCTCTGCACATTTAATCATAGTATTTGACTTTGTCTTCTCAAGCTGCCCTTTGAATTTTTCTGTTCAGCTCTTTTGCCTCCTCATTTCTTCCATTTGCTTTAGCATCTCTATATTGGAGGGCAAGTTTCAGAGTCTCTTCTGATACCCGTTTTGGTCTTTCTTGTCTTCTTAATGACCCCCAAGTCCCTCTACTTGGTATATATCCTCAAGAAATAAGTGCTGTGACATGACTAGATATATGCACACCCATGTTATTGCAACAATAGCAAAAAGATGGAAACCACTATGGTCAACAATAAAATTTAAAATTCAAGGCCTTGCAGCCAATGGAATTAACTCTGAGAACGACCAGTGGTTTATCAAAACTGAGTCTTGGATGCCAACAGAGTTGGGCCATGCAAAGTCAAGGGTAAGAATTTCCAGGAGACTGAAAAATTTGGACAGAGGTCTGAAATGCAATTGGACAGAGGTCTGTAAAAATAAATATATTGTAGCATATTAGTACAAGTGAGAATAGTCAGGAAAACCACACACACTATAACACAAAGGTCAAAGTAAAGTCCTAAATCCACCAAACAGGTCAAAAGTGCGAGTATGTATGTGTGTCATTTTAAATTACTAAAACGACACACATACTTTACATATGTCATCTTGCCTTTCCTCTAAGAATTCCTATTCTAGAGGAAATTTTCTTTTTAAAAGTATCTGTTACTGATGCTGACCAAAGTCTTTTCTGCTAGTGTTTAATGGCGGTGTTGGTATGCCATCAAGTAGGTTCTGACTCATAGTGTCTCTGTTTAGGGTTTCCAATGAGCAACTGGTGGGTTTGAACTGCTAACCTTGTGATTAGTAATCTGATGTTGTTGTTGTCGTTGTTATGTGCCGTGGACTTGGTTTCGACTCATAGCGACCCTGTACAGAGTTTCCGAGGCTGTAAATCTTTGTTGTTGTTGTTGTTAGGTGCCATAAGTCAGTACCGACCCATAATGACCTTATGCACAGCAGAATGAAACACTACCCGATCCTGGGCCAACCTCACTACTGTTGTCACACTTGAGTCCATCGATGCTGCCACTTGACCAATCCATCTCGTTGGGGGTCTTCCGTTTCTTCTCTGACCCTCCAAGTACCAAACATGAGATCCTTCTCCAGTGACTGGTCCCCCCTGACAATATGTCGAAAGTATGAGAGATGAAGTTTGGCCATCTTGGCCTCCAAGGAGCACTCTGGCTGCACTTCTTCCAAAACAGATCTATTGGTTCTTTTGGCAGCCCATGGCACTTTTAGTATTCTCCTCCAACACCTTAATTCAAAGGCATCAATTCTTCTACGGTCTTCCTTATTCATTGTCCAGCTTTCGCATGCATATGACATTATTGAAAATATCATGGCTTGGGTAAGGTGCACCCTAGTCCTCAAGCTGACATCTTTACTCTTTGACACTTTAAAAAGGTCTTGTGCAGCAGATTTGCCTAATGCAATACGTCATTTGATTTCTTGTCTGCTGCTTCCGTGAGTGTTGATAGTTTATCCAAGAAGAATGAAGTCTTTGACAACCTCAATCTCTTCTCTATTGATAAGAATGCTATTATTGGTCCAGTGGTGAGGATTTTTTGTTTTCTTTACATCGGGGTGTAATCCATACCAAAGGCTGTGCTCTTTGATCTTTATCAGTAAATGTTTTAAGTCCTCTTCACTTTCAGCAAGCAAGGTTGTATCATCTTTACGGAAGCAGAAAGCTTCATCTGTCTCCCGTGGAACAGCTGGTAGTTCCAAACTGCTGACCTAGCAGTTTGCAGCCTGATTCATAACCACTATGCTGCCAGAGCCCAAACCACCACACCAGGACTCGTAGTGTTTAATAGCTACCATCAATTATTGTTTTGCTTTTTAAAGATATGAAACCCACTGCCATTGATTCAATTCTGACACATACGGTTGTTATGTAGGGTTTCTGAGGCTGTGAAACTTTACAGGAATAGAAAACCTCACCTTTCTTCCTTTAAGTAGCTGATGCGTTCGAACTGCTGACCTTGCAGTCCAGCAGCCCAACATGTAGCCCACTGTCACCGGGGCTCTTTTATTTAGAAAATAATCAGTTTTTAAATCCTCAGCAATAGCACTGTAGATGGCTGTTTCTTCAGAAAATTTAAAAACCAAAATTATCTAGTATTAGGACTCTTGGTGTGGCACTGTAGGATAAGCAATCTACTAAGAATCATGGTTCGGCCGTTCAAATCCACTTCTTGGAAACTCTATACAAGGTCACTATGAGTCAGAGCCAATTCGATGGCACTTAATAACAACAAGTACCTTTTAACATTATTAAAGAATGAGCACTGAAGTTTCTTTTTCTGAAATAATATGCAACTATTATTCAAATTCTTTAAAATAAGCAAAGAACACAGTCACTTAGTTAAATGTTTGCTGGTGTACAATGTTGCCTAATTCTATCCATCATGATGCTGAAAAAGCAAACCATGTCTTGGTGTATTCAGCATGTGCTTATGAAATGTTCAGAGCACTTATCCATGATGATCTTGCCCCTCGATTAATAAAATATAAATCACAAGGTGATCATTATATCATAATAACTGATACGTCATTCCATGCATGCTGCTAACTGCAAGGTAAGCAGTTTGGATGCATCAGCTGCTTAAAGGAAGAAAAGATGAGGCTTTCCATTCCTGTAAAGTTTCACAGCCTCAGAAACCCTACACAGCATTGGTATGAGTCCAAATTGAATAAAGACATGTTTTAAGTACAGATTTTTCAGGCTTAGATTAAGGAAGTTTAGTGTTCTCTGGTGTCAGAATAATTCAAACAATTGTAGTCTACTGATTTGGCAAAACCAAGTTTATGGTAGAGAAACCATTTCCTCTGATTGAACTGGGAAAAATAGTGTCCATGTCCAGAGACAATCTGTCCCCAGTCAGTTGTCACCTGCCTAGACACTCGGGAATCTGTGTTGTACACTGCCATCTACTGTGACTCTGGGGGAACTGGAGCCGGGTACTTTACTGTGATACTACAACTTGCTGTAAGCAGAAAACCAATCAGTGAGTAAGCACCACTTTCCTTTTGCTTGTGGGAGGTGTAGTAGAAAAAAAATATATATATGTAAATGAGAGATGTACACTTATAAAGTTAAATTCACCGAACACCCAACAGAGGTAAAATTAGGTGAAAGATTTTCTCTATGAAGGAAAATCCATTTATAAAATTTGTAATCACTTTTCCTGGCATCACAGAGAAGAGACAAAAAGTCATTCTGGTTTTCTGATCAAATTCTAAAGCAGACAATTCTAACTAAGATGACTGAATCATCTATATGTGGGAGAAAATAAAAGATTCATGCTGGACCCTTTTTTTTTCTTTCTAGTATATTGTTGTTAAGTGTTATTGAGACAGTTCTGACTCATAGAAACCTTGTAGAGGGTTTCCAAGTAGTGGCTGGTGAATTTGAATGGCCGATCTTGCAGTTCAAATTGACCTCTAGGTCCAGTGCATTATCCCACAGTGCTAGGCCAGGACTCTGCTTTCTAGTATCAGGTATCAATTGTTCAAAGATCCACTGTGTCTATCTTTGCTCAATACCCTTCTATTTTCGATCTTGTTACTTAGCTTCCAGCCACTTCTCTGCACTAGTGAGGCCCAAGAAAATGAGATAATGTATAACCCTGAACTGTCACAAATGGTTTGTTAGCTGAGTTGATTAATAATTTTCATGGGCCAGTGGGAGAAGAGATTTTGAAACTCAAATATGATCTCATTATGGATTTAATTAATCAAGGTTACCCCTAACTGCCAATACTTTTAATATTTGGTGGGTTTCAGTTTAATAGTTACTTATAATCTGTGCCAAGTACCTGGCTGACACACAGTATCTCATACTAGTTAAACTTTGTAAGGCCAACTTTGCCAGGATAAATTAACAGAGAGTTTGATCGGCCATGATTCTAAAATGATATGATAGGTATGTTCTTGTGAAAATTGCTCTGGGAGGAGTAACAACTTACGATGACACCATGGGCAGGTAAATAAAAACACAGTCCCTAGGAAACATTGAAAAGAACTAGGAGTCTCATCAACATAGTGGGGCAGAGAGGAAAAGTAGAAAGGAACGTCTGCTGTGCTGTTTTGTCAATGTTAGTTCTTACTCTCTTGTTCTTCAGTTCACACGGCTAAGTGGGCTCCATTAACTATTTCTAAAATTGATATGTCAAGGGAAAATGTCTTGTTTTGTTGTTTGGCAGTTAGTTTTTACCTAAGATTTTTGTGTAAGAAAGACTTGCTTTTAATTTTTTAGATGTGGTGCGGTGGTTTAATGCGCTGGACTGCACAGTTGGTTTGAACCTCAAGGTCAGAGGTTAGGTAAAGGAGAGGAGAACAGTTTGTGCCCCAACTGTTCTAAGGCTTCATCTTTCTCAGGACAGATCTAACATTTCAGAACAAATAGCTCCTGTGTAATCAGAGGGGGTTTCAATACTGTGACCACCCATATCTTTTACCACTCCAGGGACTAGACAAAATTACCAATCTCTCTCTTCCCCAAAATTAGATGGGTAGGAAAGGAAAAAATAATCATCTTTTCTC
>NW_006408545.1:14542933-14544395 GCF_000296735.1 Chrysochloris asiatica
ACCTCCAGGAAAAATGTGTGATCAAAAGGCCCAAAAGCAGAAGCAATATAAAAGCAGACACAAAAACCACCACTTTGAAACAAAAATAAAACTGTGGCCGACCATCCAGTTGCCTTGTTACACAGGCAGTGTGTGTGCATCATAGAAGCCTCCAGTAGTGGGTGGGGGCATCCATTCACTCAGGCACCTCCCCTAGTCACCACTGTAGAGGTGTGCAGATAGATATTGAGAAGTTAATGGGAGAAAAATTGTCTACTATTTTTGTCTCCAAAGGTCAGTTAACTATCTGCATGTGCACAGTGTAATTCTTGAAATAGTCATGTCTTTTTATGTTGGTGTTTTACAGATTGTTCATATGATTTGTCTGTCAGGCCAAACCTGCTTTATTTCTTGCTGGCTAGGCAGGAGTAAAGGGTCCCACACAAGTTAACTTTAGGGCTGGTACACACAGGCAGAAGTCAAAAGCAGCAGCCAAAGTATTTGCCCTTGGACCAATGGGGCTCTTTCTCTCTGTGCCATGGGAAAGCTGTGGTTTCAACACTGGACTTTTGGGGGGTTTGCACACACCCACCTGAAGTCATCTGGGCTGGGCAAAGAAGGTGCGACAGGAAAAAGGAGGCAAATATGTGTAGAATGCTCCCATACCTCCTTTTGAAAATGTTGCTGCTCCACTTTTAGTGCCGGTTCCCTGTGCTGGTCTGGCTGTAGCCTGCCTCTGACTGCCCCCTGGGAGGAATGGCCACAGAGGGAGTCCCGTGTCTTCACTGATTCCTAAATTGCAATGTTTTCCTTAATACCGTGATTTTTCCACTGGAAATTGTGGGAAACTGACACCCTGGTCCTTATGCTAGATCCAGAACTCTGGTGCTATTCCATGAGAACAGCTTCTCTGGGTTTTCAGCCCCTCCCCCTTGGAGCCTCTCCTACCTGACTCTGCTCTGCCACTACCAAAGCTCTAAACCTAATTTAATGTTGTATTTAAGTGCAACTGAGTCAATTCCAACTTATAGCAAGCCGACCCCATGCACAACAGTAAGAACATTACGTGGCCCTGCCACAGCCTCACAGTTCTTGTTGCATTTGTGTCCCTTGTAATTTACAATATGTCATTCCCAAGGGGGAACGGGAGTGACTCTTTTTCACTGACACTTCACTTTACCAAGCATGATATCCTTTTCCAAATACCTATCCCTCCTGATAAAATTTCCAAAGTACGAGAGATGAAGTCTCGCCATCCTCTCTTCTAAGAAGACTATTTCAAGAATTTGGCTATACATTTTCCAAGACAAATTGGTTCCTTCTTCTGGCAGCCCAGGGTACTTTCAATATTCTTCACCAACACCATAATTCAAATGCATCAATTCTCCTTTGGTCTTCATTCTGTCCAGTTTTCATATGCATCTGAAGCATTTGAAAATACCATGATTTAGGTCAGATGTACCTTAATCCTCAAAATGACATC
>NW_006408545.1:14544680-14547154 GCF_000296735.1 Chrysochloris asiatica
ATTCTGAATGATTGACCATTCTTTGGTGAGTATACCTTGCTAATGTTGTTCCCCCTATATACTTATCTATTGCTTGGCTGAAAATTGGCCCATGAGTGTGAGTTCCTTTCCACATGAAGGGTGGCTATGTGTCATAGTCTCAGGTTTCTCCAGTCTCTTTCTGACCAGTAAACCTGCTTATTATTATTAAATAATTTTGAGTTTTGGCTCACATTTTCTCTGACCTATGTGGGACCCTCTAAAGTGATCCCTTTCAGGATCTGATGTGATCCCATTCATATTGTTATTAATAGCCAGGCACCATCTAGTTCTGGTCTCACAGTCACTGAGACTGATGTTCACATGTTCCATTTGTCTGTTGGACTAATTGATTCCAAGCCACTTCAAGTCTTATCACTCTCCTTTCTTCTGCACTTAGAGAGACCAATTGTACTTTAGACAGCCACTCATGAGCTTTCAAGATCCCAGACACTACTCACCCAAATAAAATAGAGAACATTTTCTTTGTGGACTATGTTATGCCAATTGACCATGGTTTGCCCTGAGGCTATGGTCCTGAGCCCCCCAGGCCTAGCACCTCATTGTCTTAAGATGTTTGATAATATCTAGAAATTTATATACACACTTCTGTGTGCTCCACCATATCCTTAGTTGTATCTGCATGAAAGGTAAATACTCATGTATAAATATCTTCTTTAAAATTCATATATTTGTGGGATACATGGATATATACGTAATGCCACCACTTGTCGGTGAGACCACTGTTCATCTGTCAGTTTGTTGTACTGTGTTGGCTTGCGTGTTGCTATGATTCTAGAAGCTATGTCATAGGTATTTTAAATACCAGCAGGGTCACCCATGGAAGACAGGTTTCAGCTGACCTTTCCAACAAAGATAGACTAGACTAGGAAGAAAGAGAGATAGGCTATTTCACTGAAAATCTTATGAATAACAGTGGAACAATGTCAGCACCAGAACATTAAGTACTGAAACATGATGAAGAGCACCAGAATATTGTCAGATATAGTGCCAGAAATTGAGCCCTTCTGGTTGGAAGGCACTCAAAATGCGACTGGGGAAGAGCTGCCTCCTCAAAGTAGAGTTGACCATGATGACATGAATGGAGTAAAGCTCATGGGAGTAAATTCCAATGACCTTCATTTGCTGAGGGGCACAACTCAAAATGAAGAGAAACAAGCTGTAAACAACCATTAATAATTGGAATATGGAATGTTCCAAATATTCAAAGTATCCATACAAAGTATGAATATGGGAAAACCTGAAATGGTCAAAAATAAAATGGAACACATAAACATCAGCATCCTAGGCATTGATGAGTTGAAAAGGACTGGTAATGGCCATTTTGAATCTGATATGGCTTACTATGCCAAGAATGACATATTGAAGAGGAATGGTGTCGTCCATCAAAAAAACATATCAAGATCTTTCTTGAAGTACAATGCTGTCTGTGAGAGGATAATATCCACACGCCCAAAAGAAAGACTCATAAAAAGAGCCCTGGTGTGGCACTGTGGGTTAATGTGCCAGGCTGAAGAGTCAGTTTGAGCCATAAAGTCACCAGTCGTTCTTTATAAACTCTATATAGGATCACCATGGGTCGGAATCAACTCCAGGACACTTCACAACAACAAAAGAAAATCCCAGCAAACACTACTATTATTCAGATTTATGTACCAACCACTAAAGCTAGTGATGATGAAATTAAAGAATTCTACCCAATTGTTAAGTCTGAAGTATATCAAATAGTTAGTGACAATTGGAAGGCAAAGGTTGGAAACAAAGAGGAAGGATCAGTAGTTGGAAAATATGTCTTGATGATAGAAATATGGCCTGGAAATCACATGATAGAATTTTGAAAGACCAATAACTTCTTCATTGCAAATGCCCTTTTAAAACAACATAAAAGATGCTTCTACAGATGAAACTCACCAGGTGAAATACAAAGAAATCAAATTACCTGTATCTCAGATGGATCTTGGCAGAAAACAGAAAATAACATAAAGATGTTTACTTTGCTTTATTGACTACACAAAAGCTTCAATTGTTTGAATCATAGCAAGGTATGGCAACATTGAGAAGAATAAGTATTATGGAACACTTAATTGAGCTCATGAGGAACTTGTACATAAACCAAGCGACTGTTGTTCAAACAGAACAAGGGTAAACCAAATGGTTTAAAATTAGGAAACATGTGTGCTATGGTTGTATTCTTTCACCACACTCATTCAATCTACATGCTTAGCAAATAATCCAAAAAACTGGATTATGTGGAGAAAAATGTTGCTAAGGATTAGAGAAAGACTTATTACCAACCTGTGATATGCTGATGATACAACCTTGCTTTCTGAAAGCAAAGAGAACCTAAAACACTTACTGATGAAGATCAAAGAACACAGTCTGCAGTATGGTTTGCATATCAATGTAAACAAAACAAAAACACTCATCACTGGGCC
>NW_006408545.1:14548153-14564876 GCF_000296735.1 Chrysochloris asiatica
ACTATGCTACCAGAGTTCCGGCACTCACTAACTGCCTCCTGGTGGGTGTGGTCAAGAGATAATACTGTGTACCATTCTGTTTGCTGTTTGTGCATTTCAGTTCAGGTTAGATGTAGCTGACATTGATTGTTGTTGTTTATCTGGTGTATAGCAGTTGGTATGGACTCTAGCCCAATTGGTTGGACAGTACAGGGTATGGCTCTGTTTGGGTTGTATGGCCATAGTTCCTATCTCCTGTTGGTGGAGGCAGGGAGAGAGAACACACCTACAAAATAGAAGAAAAACTAACAAACAAACCAGCAAATAACATTGAAAAAAATAAAATAATAATGCAGAAAGAAGATAAAGAAGAAAAATAAAATAAAAAACTGGGTACTGCTTTCTCTTTTCCAATAAGCAGTAAGCCTGTATGCCACCTATTGGCCTCTTGCCTTCACCACCACCCAAACGAGATCCGTATGGTCCTGCTCTGCCTGTCCAACTCAGATAGCCAGTCCCCCTTCTCTACCCCATGTGTCTGTTCAGCCACTTCTCCTGGTGAGAGCTAGTTTAGGGCTGGCCAGGGCCAATTCTTCAAAACTGAAGCAGGGCCTGCCCAAGTGGGATTATTGCAGTTGACTCCTCCCTACTGTGTGATGCTACATGATAAAGCACTGGACTGTAAGGGCAGTTTAACCACAAGGTTGGTGGTTCAAACTTACCAGCAGCTCCTCAGAAACCCTGTACAAGGTCGCTATGAGTCAAAACTGACTTGACAGCACTTAATAATAACCTCCCCTCCTCAATGGAGCTCACAACTTCCAAGCAGTCTGGACCACCTGAAAGGAGGCACTTCCCTAGAGGTATACTTGTAGAGGCTGACCTCACCATTGGTTCCCAGGGAAGTGTGAAGATCTAGAGGGGGTGGGGGGAATCACACCTTTGCCTCTGGGAGGTCATGGGTATGTTGTATTGTCTCTAAAGTCACTAACAGAGCTCAAGATAGCTGCAGGAGGTCCCATCTGCCACCACAGCTCAGAAGCCACCTCCTGTCTTGCCACATCTGACCAACTCTCTCTCCCAGAAAGCACTCAATCAACCTCTCTATTCCTTCATCAGAAGCTCAGACTTCCAGGACTATCTTCTACATTTGTCTCGTCCAGTTTTCCTTATCTTTTCTGCTAAGGTTCCATGCAGCCTTTCTGCCTACTCCACCAACTTGCCCCACCTCAGGGTGTTGGATTCCTTGACTGCTGCTTCCATTATCATTGATTGTGGATCCAAGTGAATTGAAATTCTTGACAACTTCAATCTTTTCTCCTTTCACCTTGATTTTGTTTGTTTTTTATTTGTCCAGTTGTGATGATTTTTCTTCTCTTGATATTGGGGTGTAATCCATACTGAAGGTGGTAGTCTTTCATCTGAGTTAATAGATGAGCACAAACTCTTTGTACCACCCAATAATCTGAAAATCATCAACAAAACTAAAGTGCTGAAGTTACATCAATGTTATGTACTCATTTTGTTCATTTCTAAAGTTCGTGGAGATATTTTATTCATCATTGAAACAGATCTGTGTTTGACTCCTAGGTACCTTATATAGATTTCATACTCAGCAACCCTATAGAAAGTTTCTCAGATTGTAAACTTTTATGAGCGTAGATAGCCTCATAATTCTCTGGAAAAGCAGCTGGTGAGTTTGAACTGAAAACCTTGCAGTTAGCCACTCCATACCTAACCCAGAAGGCCACCAAAGTTAATAGCACATAACTTACATTACTGTGAAGATTAGATATAATGTGTGTAAAGCACCTATTATTCTAGTATGTAGTTGCCCCTGCATGTCTTTAATAAAATGCTGATGAGTTTATTTGAGCATGAATAAGGCAGTATCCAAACCAAATGGGGCTAGGAGATCTGAAGGAAAGCTAGAGGATAAGTGTTTATTAGACCAATGCAGAAGTAAACAAACTTAAGCCTTCATTGATTAGAACTGAGAGATTTATCTTATTTGAATTTGGGTGACAAGTGATTTAAGATTGTTGTTGCTCTTAGTTACCATTGTTGTTTTTGTCAGGTGCCATCGAGTCAGAACCAACTCACAGCGACCCCATGCACAGCAGAATGAAACAATGTCCGATCCTGGGCCAACCTCACTACCGCTGCCGAACTTGACGCCATCAATGATGCCACCTGGCCAATCCATCTCATTAGGAGTCTTCCTCTTTTTCTCTGACCCTCCACCTTACCCAGCATGACATCCTTCTCCAAAGACTGTTCCCTCCAGACAATATGTCCAAAGTAGGAGAGACGAAGCTTAGCCATCTTGGCCTCCAAGGAGCACTCTGGCTGCACTTCTTCCAAAATAGATCTATTAGTTCTTTTGGCAGTCCATGGCACTTTCAGTATTCTCCTCCAACACCACAACTCAAAGGCATCAATTCTTCTACAATCTTCCTTATTCACTGTCCAGCTTTCACATCCATATGAGGTTACTGAAAATACATGGCCTGGCTCAGGCGCACCTTAGTCCTCAAGCTGACATCTCTGCTCTTCAATACTTTAAAAAGTTCCTGTGCAGCAGATTTGCCCAATGCAATAGTTACCATTAGCAGATTCTAACTGATGGCTACCCCATGTGTAGAGAGTAGAGCTACTTCATAGAATCTTCAAGACTGTGACCTTTCAAAAGCTGATCATGAGATCTGTCTTCCAAGGAGCCTCTGAGTGGGTTCTAACCCTCCACCTTTCCATCTGGAAATACAGCATTTAAACATTGTGCCACTCAGGGAGCTTGAGTTGATTCTTGCTGGTAGGTTTGAATATCCGACCTTGTGCGTAGCAGTCCAGTGCTAGAGTGTCACACCAGGATCCTTAGGGACATTATCCTCCAAGTAATAATTAAACCAAGCAAAAACCAGTGCCTCTGGTAGTGTAGTGGTTACGAATCAGACTGCAAACCACAAGGTCAGCAGTTAAGAAACTGCCAACCGCTCCGCGGGAGAAAGATGAGCCTTTCTGCTTCCGTAAACATTTACAGCCTCGGAAACCCTGATCAGGGTCGCTATGGATCAGAACCGACTCGACCGCACTTAACAACAACATAAATCAATTCTGACACATAGTGACCGTGTAGCAAAGAGGAAAACTGCCTCCACAGGATTGCTACAGCTGTAAATCTTTACAGAAACTGATTGCCACATCTTTCTTTCTCCCACAGAGTGGCTGTTGGGCTCCAGCCACCAACTCTATGATTAACAGTCAAGCTCTTTAACCTCTGTACTACCAGGGCCCCTCAAGCAAATTAGCTGTGTGTTATGAAAACCTAACTGAATTGGCAATGTCTGGTTGATCATAGCTTTCAGTTTCAGAGAAGTCAGGCATTTGCAACAAATGGAAACATACTGTTCTAGGAGAGAGAGAGAAAAAAAAAAAAAAAGGATTCCAAATTCAACTGTATTATATAGAGACCCCTTTAATAAGTCTTAACCAGGACAAAGACAAGATAAATACAAATTTCCAGATGAGCAAATCATGAACATGAAGCCATAATGGCATCCAAAGATTCACAGCCAAGTAGCTAACTATGTTGTTGTCGTTGTTAATTGCCATTGAGTAGTTTCCGACTCATAGCATCCCTGTATAGTGATTCCAAATAGGGTCTGGTGAGTTAGAACCACCCATCTTGTGGTTAACAGTCCAGTGCATATTCTACAGCACCACACCAGGACTCCATGGTTAACTATGATGGTGTTAGTGGTTATGTGCCATGGGGTTGGTTTCGACTCATAGCAACCCTATATAAGGTTCTCAGGGAGCAGCTGGTGGGTTTGAACTGCAAACCTTGTGGTTCACAGTCCAGTATTACCCTACACCAGGAGTCCTGGCTAACTATGTTGCTATGTTGTTAAGTGTCATCAAGTCTGACCCATAGCAACCCTGTATAGGGTTTCCAAGGAGAGGCTGGTGGGTTTGCACTGTGGGCCTTGTGGTTTAAGCCAACCTTTTGGTTCAATGCATTATCCTACAGTACTACACCAGGACTCTGTATAGGATTTAATGGACTAAATCTTTATGGGAGCAAACAGCCCATCTTTCTCACAGGGTGAGGAATGACAGGATTATCCTTTCAGCTAACAGCCAATTCTTAACCCGCAGCATCACCAGTGCTCCTTCAGAGTTGGTTTGTTTTTGCAGTTGTTAGATGCTGTCTAGTTGCTTACAATTCATAGTGACTCTATGCAAAACAGAATAAAACCAATCCTCCGTCATCCTCACAATTGTTAGCTTTGAGTTCATTGTTGCTGTCATGGTACCAATCCATGTGGTTGCAAGTCTTCCTCTTTTTTATTGACCCTCCACTTTACCAATCATGATGTCCTTCTCCAGAAACTGACCCTTCTTGACAACATGTTCAAAGAACAGGAGACAAAGTCTCACCGTCATCACTTCTAAGTAGTATCCTATGGCTAGTCCTTTTCCAAGATAAATTGGTTCTTTCTTCTGATACTTTCAATATTCTTCACCAACACCATAATTCAAATACATCAATTCTTTTGTGTTATCATTTTCTTCTGTGACATGTTTGGCCCTCTTATAAATTCTTGACATATTGTCAATATTTTTGCTATTTAGCATTCTTCTCAGGAACCCATCTTCACAATGGATTACTGAGCATCAGTTTTTATCCTAATTATTTGATGTATATGTTTAGGAAAAAGAAGTTTATTCATGTAAATATAACTAACAAAAGACCCGTATGGAACTCTAAGACTAATTGATTGATATAACAGAATCACCAGAAGAAAATTCCTTTTTTGTGTGTCCCTGTGGTTCTTCTCTGGTCACTCTTTAGAAAGTCTGGCTCAAAGGAGTTTGAATACTTTGGGGTGGTTATTGTTCTCAGTAGAAGAAAGAAGACCAAGAGGAAAATATTTGTTTTAACTTTTCTTAGAAGTAGCAAATACTACAAAACAACTCTTGAAAAGGACATAGGTGCTTAGTGTTTTCCAAGTCATAAATCATTCAAGCACATCATATTAAATCGAAAGGCATCTGTGTTCCTAGACATTTATGTTTATGAGGAGTTTTCTGCAATTTAAATAATTTATCTTTTCCATTGCACTGATTCTAAGTCTAAAATTTTAACAGTTGGATGGAGCAAAGCATTCCATGTTTCAGATGCTGCACACATTTTAGGTTTGTTAAGGTGGCAAATTGTCCTGGTTTGCACAGGACTGTTCCTGTTTCAGAACTGAATATCCCTTGTCTTAGGAAACCCCTCTGTCCATGGAAAACTAGGGTGATTGGCTTGGCCATATCCCCAGTGTGGTTTTACCTGTTTCAAATTTAAAAGTCTGCTTTCAATTCATGTGTATTCAATTGAAATGGCTAAAGATGGTGAGTCCATAATGTAAGGAGCCCAACCAGATTTATTTAGATGTTTTACTTCATATTTCTTTTCCTGAATGATAGAAGCAATTGTCTGGTACAATTTAATCTGATTTGTCCTACTTTGGGAGCTTTAGATGTCTAAAGATTCCATGTCTGCCTCAAGAGCATTTTCACCTTTTCCACCCATTCAGTAATGTGAACATCTGTGCATCTGGTAATATGGGACCAGGTTGACGTGAGAATAGATTCAACTCCTGGCTTTTGGGGGGAGAAGAGGGGGAAGATTAGATTAGACACCTTTTGGTTTATTGCACTTACAGGTTTTTGACTCACTAAGAGGTGTGCCTTTTACTCCCCCTAAAGAAGACAGAAAACTACATCCGTTTCTATGGAATTCCATGCCAAGGAGGCACAGTGAAAACTGGCTGTAAGTGACAGGATGGAACAGTGACTTCCGCCTTGCTATCTCTGCTTTCCGATGCATTTAAGGTGGATGAATGGTTCACTCCAGGCTCCAGGCTTCAGGCCAGCCAACAGGTCTTGGGGAAACTTATTCTCACACCCACGCTTGATGAACAGCACACACACCCTCACTACAAACTCTCTTTCCTGCCCTACAGTCCCCTAAATGTAATCCTTACACTCTAAGAAGCAGCAGATCCTTTCATTACTGTCTCTGGGTTACAGGAATCAAAGAGCAAAATGGATGTTTTCCTCTGAGAACTGGCACTGAACAGAGGAAGGAAATGACTACTCCAATTCAAGCATGTTTTAATCTCTGGAGAAGTGGGCACTGGGGAGGGGTAAGATTGGCTAAGAAATCAGTGGGAAAGTCATAAATTTTGTCTCTTATCCCAGCAACTAGGACTCTTCCTTTAGAGTGCCGCCCATTCCTTTTTTCATTTAAAAGGATTTGGATAGTGAACAATCACTTTCTAAATTCTCAAGTTCAAATTCTCTCAGTGAATGAAGAAAAGGGAGTTTTTGAGTAAATCTTTAAAGGCTTGATGAATTATTTCGAAACATGCTCAGAAACGTCAGGATTCACACACAACTCATACATATACTGTCTAATCTGATCTCAAGAATCTGGCTCCAAAGCAAATCAACATTTCTTTACCTCTCATTTTGCAATACTTCTAATACCTAAAAAGTCCACATTTTTCTTAGCTTCTTTTATAATTGTCTCTCATCCAAGCATACAGAGGAGCAGTAAACAAAATTATGGTCTACTTTTGAAAACTTGGGTTCAGTTTAACCCAAATATAATCAAGAAGACACAACAACCTAAATCCAGATGGTGGAGTGTTCTAGAAGTCAACTGGCTGGTAGTTATCAAAATGCCAGTATTCTGAAAAACTAAACCAGGATAAGAAGGAAACAAAATTGGTAGAGGGCTTGTCCTCGACAAAAGGAGATTTAAGAGACATGATAAAAAAAAACAGTAAGTAAACCTTTTGTAACCCAATTCTTAATTGTGATAATGATATTGTAATTATGAAGGAGCTACATGAGAATAAAGTATTTAGAGGCCAAATGTATTGATGCCTGCAACTCAAATGTTTCAGCAGAGACAGAGAGAAAAGCAAAGGACACAAAACATTAAACCAGCTTTGGCTTAAGTATTGATATAGGGCTCACAGTGCAAAAATTCCTTATAGCTTGTTGTTCAAGGCCAGACAAATTCACAAGTTCACCAATTGGCTTCAAGAGTAAATCCAGTTCTTTTGACCTCAAGATCCACTTTAGCTGGGCTTCCATTCATGTTTTAGCTATCAGGACTCTCTGAAGAGGTGTGTCAGAGTAGAATTTCTTCTTACAGATGTCCATTACAGAAATATTCCAAGTTTGCTTCTCTCAATTAATTTTCCAATCAGTTTCTACACCCACTTCATTTATGTTTAATTTAATTTGCAAATAAAATGGCATTTGCATTTTCTTGAGTAATTTTATCCTTCCTATTACCTCCATTTCTATCTCTAGAGTTTCAATTACATTATAATATGTACCACAATAATTGCGTTGTAAAATATCATGAACCATGATAACAGGGAGGCTATTCATAACAATTCCCTCATTACCTATTCATAGTGAGAGCTTCATTCATAAATTGGAAAGAAAAATTCAATGATTTATATGAGCTAGTAGGAAATCTTAGTGTTTTAACAGGTCAAATAGCCCAGGAAACCAGGCATGTTCATATATGTTAGCTTGGGGAAAAGATTTGTAAATAAGTCTTTGAGATTTATTACTTTTACATTATCAAAAGTAGCTTGATAGAAATTTTCTTTTTTATTATTTTATTTAAAGAATCCTAAATCACTGATTTGACCATTCTATACTTTTGTTGGGGAATCATTTTTCAGCACATGGACCTCATCTCATGGGCCCACAAAGACCTATTTTAAGAAACTCATTGGCAAAGTGAATAAATTCAAAGTTTTGCCTCAGTTATTTGAAAACTCTGAAGGACTCACTGCTCTACCCATTATTTATTATTTTAATCCACTTGTATTTATACTATCAAAACACATGTTTTTTCTCCAAGCATTAAGTCATTTCAATTTGAGCTGTAATAAATGCACTAGACTGCAAAGTTAGTTTGAACTGCAAGGTTAGTGGTTCAAGCTCACCAGTCACTCTTTAGAAACCCTCTACAGGGTTGCTATGGGTTGGAACTGACTCAACAGCATTTAACAATAACAACAACAATGCTATTAGGCACTGTGCTGTACAATGTAGGGGAAAGTTAGAGAAATATAATGTGCCCTCCTGGCTTATAAGAAAAATGTAATCCTGCAAGCAACAGAAGATACATGTACAAATTATTCTCATGTTATATAGAGTGTGGTGGTTGGTGGTTATGTGCAATGAAGTTGATTCTGACTCATAGCAACCCTGTATAGGGTTTCTGAAGCTGTAAATCTTTACAGGAGCAGAACGCCTCATTTTTCTCCCATGGAACTGCTGGTAGTTTCGAACTGTTAACCATGAGATTAGCAGCCCCACTCGTAACCACTATACTACCAGAGCTCTTTTATATGTGTATTTTATTCTCTAATTAGGATTTGTAGAGTTATTCTGAAGCCCTTACTCATAACTCCTGTCGAATTATAAATGCCATCCTTATGATTCATTTTGACACTCATACTTAGAATAGGGCTATCATATATTATACAATGGCTAGTTGGATTATGAAGGAACTCTGGTAGTACAGTGGTTAAGAGTCGGGCTACTAACCTCAAGGTCAACAGTTTGAAGCTACCAGTGGTTCCGTGGCAGAAAGATGAGGTTTTCTGTTCCTGTAAAGATTTACAGCCTAGGAAACCCTATATAGGATCACTATGAGTTGGAAAAGACTTCACAGCACATCACCACCAATTGGATTATGACTCCTGATGTGGCGCTGAAGGATCTGCATTGAACTGTGAACCACAAGATCAGCAGTTCAAACCCACCAGCTACTCCTTGGAAACCCTATACAGGGTCCCTATGGGTCACAACCAACTAGACAGCACTTAACAAGTTGGATTATCCGCCTAGATTGAGTTTCTTAGTCAAAGACAATAATAATCGCTTTGTACCTTTTGCATCTATTAAGTTGCATCATATATAGTTGTTAATGTTGCATGCCTTCTAGTCAGTTCCAACTCATAGTGACCCTGTATAGGGTTTCTGACTCTATAAATCTTTACAGGAGCAGAAAACCTCATCTTTCTACCACGGAGCAGCTGGTATGCTCTATAGTGTTGTAGTTGTTAAGTGCCATCTAGTCAGTTCCGACCCATTGCGACTCTTTATAGCATTTCCAAGAAGTGGCTGGTGAGTTTAAACCACCAACCTTGCAGTTCAAACTGACCTTGCAGTCCAGTTCATTAACCCCCAGCATCACACCAGGACTCCAGTCTTGAAAATTATTGTTACATAAAATGAATGAATGGATGGATGGATGGTTGGATGGATAGATAAATGGTCACCACAAAATCTTGGACTAAATTCTTATGTGATCAGACTAACACAAACATTAAGGTTTAGAGGTCTTTGATTTCAATGTCTTATTAATATTTCTTTGCAAAGCCAGGGATAAAATCATCCTGGTAAGGATAACTAAAAAGAACGCAGTTCTCTCATTTAGATATTTAGATTTTTCACTGCTTTTTTTTTTTTTTTTTTTTGGTAACAAACTGAAAAAAATACCAGAGCATAGTCTCACCTCTACCAACATGTTCTTAGAAATTAATTCATTACTTTAACTTCACTTATTACCTGCTTAATTTATAACCCAGTTTTATAGTTTTCTCACCAATTCTTTTTCGGAAAAGGCCTGTCCTAAAAGTCAGGAATTCAATTCTGGGGCTACATTGCTCCTCACTTATTTCTGTTTAATCATGGGAGATTGTAACCCAGTTACTCATCAGTAAGTGGAAGTAAATTCAGCTTCAAAGTGTCAAACATTTCTAGTGCTATAAAGGACTCTTTGAAGATTTTTTGGAATATAAAGAGTTTAAAATCCATCTGTCTGCTTGGACAGGATGAGGAAGGATTAATTCACTTTCAAACTACTTGGGTTAATGGTAACACTGTTTATGTAATATAAAGCCAGCTTAAATTGAATATCACAAGGTTAAAGCTATTAGATGACTTATAAATCCTGGTACTCAAAACAAAGAGGAATGGTAAAGAAAATAAGAAAAATATACTCTTTTATTACTTAAGTAAATGGTAATAAATATTATATACCACTGGTGCCTTCTGCCTCTTCCTGGTATACCCATTAAATGATTTGACGGGTGTTAAAGAAACATTTCCTAGACATATAAATTGGAGTTTCTTACACTGGCCACCCATGACACCAAGTGAAACCTTAAATTCTAAAACACTTGTTTGTAGAAGGCTGCCATTTACAATGGAAGTTCTAACTCCATATTGAGTCTTGATGTAAATTCAGACACCACTGAGTTTGTTCCCATGTAAATTGGCAATGTAAAAAGCTGTGCCCAAAGGCAGTATGTGTTTGAAAATAGATGACAACACCCCCAGCTAGTTCTGAACATACCACACCTAAATTTAGAGACCATCTAAAAACCCGATTTGATGCATTAGACTTGATGACTGACAACATAAAGAGCTATGGGAGGACATCAGGAATATCATACATGAAAAAAGCAAAAGGCCATTCAACAAAAGAAAAGACAAAAGCTTGCTCTTGAGTGTAAAGTGACTGGTAAAAATGATAAAGTATAAGAGATGAACAGGAAATTTTAAAGGGCATCTTGTCAGGCAAAGTCAAGTATTATGATGCAATGTGCAAACACCTGGAGTTAGGAAACCAAAAGAGAAGAACACACTTAGAATTTCCTAAGCTGAAAAGACAGAAGAAAAAAATTCAAGCCTCCTTCAAAAAACTTGTAAAAATTCAAAGATGCAATAATGAAGATTCTATAGGCAAAATATTGAATGATGCAGGAAGCATCAAAAAGGAATAGAAGGAATGCACAGAACCACTATACCAAAAAGAATTTGTTAATGCTCAACCATTTCAAGAGGTAGCATATGATCAAGAGTCAATAGTATGAAGGGAAAAGTCCAAGCTACACTGAAAGCATTAGCGGAAAAACAAGACTCCAGGAATTGACAGAACACCAATTGAAATGTTTCAGCAAACTGATACAGCACTGGAGGCACTCACTCATCTATGTAAAAAAATTTGGAAGACAGCTACCTGGCCAATCATCTGGAAAGACAGGTAACCCAGTGGAATGCAGAAATCATCCAACAGTGTCATTAATATCACATGTAAGTAATATTTTGCTGAAGATATTTTTTAAATGGTTGCAGCAGTACATCAACAGAATTTAAGGTGAATTCCAAAGAGGATATTGAATAAGAGATATCACTGATTAAATCAGATAAACCTTGGCTAAAAGCAGATAATAACAGAAAGGTATTTATTCATGCTGTATTGACTATGTGAAAGCATTTGAATGGGTGGATCATAACAACTATAAATAACATTAAGAAGAATGAGTATTCCAGAACACTTAACTATTTTCATGAGGAACTTCTATACAAATCAAGAGGCAGTAGTTAGAACAGAGCAAAGGGATACTGAATGGCTTAAAATCAGGAAAAGTGTGCACCAGGATTGTATCCTTTCACCATACTTTTCAATCTGTGTACTGAAAAATAATCTGAGAAACTAGATTGTAAGAAGAAGGACATGGCATCAGGATTGAAGGAGGATTCATTAACAACCAAACCCTATACAGGATCACTATGAGTGAGAACCAACTCAAAAGACCTTAACAAGAACTTGAAGATGAAGATCAAAAACTACATACAGCCTTCAGTATGAATTTCATCTCAATGTAAATAAAACAGAAATCTTCACAACCGGACCAGCAAATAACATCATGATAAATGGAGAAAAGATTGAAGTTGTCAAAGACACCATTTTGCTTGGATCCATAATTAACATTCATGGGAGCAAAAGTCAAGAAATCAAACAATGTACTGGCAAATCTGATGCTGTAAATAAAAACCTTTTTAAAGTGTTGAAAAGCAAAGGTGTTACTTTGAGGATTAAGGTATATCTGACCCAAGCTATGGTATTCTCATATGCTTCATGTTTTGTTGTTAAGTGCCATCGCGTCCGTTCCATATGCATATGGAAATTTTATAAGAGGGCCAAACATATCATAGAGGAAAATAAAAACAAAACAATTTGTGGCACATTAATGATGATATGGAGCTCAGTTCTAACTACAAGGTCTGCAGCTAACTACAAGGTCTGCAGTTCAAACCTACCAGCCGCTCCTCAGCAACCTATATGGGTCAGTGTGAGTTAGAACCTACTGCTGGCACTTAACAACAATAACAACAAACTCATCCGAACAGTCTTGTTTTTCTGGGTCTCTTATGCTTTCTGCCTTTTTTTTCTGCAGCATTAGCCCTTTTCTGTTGCTCATTTTAGTGGAAAATGTTGAAGTGTTTCTTCCCTGATAGGTTTCTGCCTTACGCAGGTTCTAGCTTTTGAAAGTTTAACTGTACTATGTCTTCTGCTAGGACTCCTGGTGTGGCGCTGTAGGATCAACATTGGACTGCACTCCACAAGGTCTGTAGTTCAAACCCACCAGCTGCTCCTCAAAAAACCTATATGGGATCACTATGAGTTGAAACAAACTCAACAGCACTTAATAACAACAACACGTCTTCTGCTTACTGTAAAAATTACTAGTCATTAGTATGAGTATACCCAAATGATATATGGTGCTTCACCAATCAGGAAAGTTTCTTAAACTCTGAAAAGCAGGAAGAGAGCAAAATTTTATCAGCATTAGACATCAATCTCCAGGAGCAAAGGAAGTAACACCAGTGAACATAAACAAAATTTGAAGCTCAATATGATTAGGAATGGTAATAGAATAATAGATTCAGAAGTGGTGAAAGATTAATCCAGAAATATAACAATCCAGAAGTATAACAATAGTCAAGAATCATTTAAATTCGCATTGCACCACTCATAACAACAACAACAAAAAAAATGAGATTCTTAGACCAATTGTTGGTAAGTCCCTTTTCCTCCCTGCTCTAAATCTTTCAATGCACCATTCAAGACACGTCTGCAGGAAGTTAAATCACATAGCCAGGATATTTCCTAGAGAGTTCAAATATTGCACAGTGTGGGAGCTTGACCTACTACAAACACTGCTCCTGATGTGTAAGGAAATGAACTTTTAAATCAGATCCTTACAGAAAACGTTAGAAACCAAGAAATGTGTTTTAACCTTAAAACAGCACATGGAGAAAATGAATAGGTATGCCTCTAAATTCAAAATAAGTATCTATGGGGCTACTATCAAAAAGAATATTTGCCCTACCACAGTAGAGATTGTGGCCAGTTTTGATAATCACTTTTAGGCAATAAAGCTATACTTTAGTTTACAAATCAGTGACAGCAATGTCACATTTTCTTGCCTAAATTTATAAAGCACAAACTCAGAGACTGTAAAAGGAAGTTTAAATCATTTTAGTCACCTATTTAACCCTGGCGTGGTGCTGTGGGTTAATATGCCAGACTGCAAAGCTGTTTGAACCAGAAGGTTGGCAGTTCAAGTTCACCAGCTGCTCCTCGGAAACCCTACACAGGGTCGCTAAGGGTTGGAATCTACTCAATGGCACTTAACAACAACAACAATTTAACACAAGCCATGGTATTTTCAATTGTTTCATATGCATGGGGAAGCTGAAAAATGAAGAGGGAAGATCAGAGAAGAATTGATGCCTTTGAATTATGGTGTTGGCAAAGAATATTTAATAAACCATGGACTGCCAAAGAATGAACAAATCTGTCTTGGAAGAAGTACATCCAGAATGCTCTTTAGAAGTGAGGATAGTGAGACTTTGTCCATACTTTGGACATATTATCATGAGGACACATTCCAGTTTCTGGAAAAGGGCATCATGCTTGGTAAAGTAGAGGACCAGCAATGAGATGGATTGGCACAGGGTTGCAACAATGGGCTCAAACATAGTGAAGATGATGAGGATGTTGTAATACAGGGCAGTGTTTCCTTCTGTTGTACACAAGGTCACTATGAGTCTAAACAGACACCTTTGATAGTTAAAAGATTTTTGTCAAGTTGGCTTGACCAGGATTCTCAGTGGTTTAACAGTTAAGACGTAACTATCACTTCTATGATGAGATATAATCTGCTGCAGTCATCTCCATGTGCTCTGATGTGATCAGCTCTGATAACACCTTCAGCTCTGTAAATCCTCATTTCCATGATGTTCATGAAGCCAGAGGCAATCTACAGGATTAGGTTATACCTTGAGTCAATCTCTTGAAATAAAAGGAGAAAGGACTGAGCTGAAGTCAGAAGAACCCACTACCACCAAGAAAGAGGAATCAGGAGTGGAACAAATCCTTTGGACCTTGAGTCTCAGCACTGTGAAGCTCCTAGATCCAAAGGAAGGTTGATGCCAAGACACATGGAGAACTCTGAGGAATGCTGGGTCTACTGATGCTGAAAGCAGACCAGGACCTTTCTCCAGAGCCAGCGTTCTGAATTCAGACTTCTAGCCTCTTACACTGAGAACGAATGCTTTTCTATTTGTTAAGCTGTCCATTTGTGGTATTTCTGTTTCAGCTGCACTAGATAACTAAGATAAAACCTAACAAATATTTAATTTTCAGAGAAGGAAACTAAGTCCAGGGAGGTAACACATTTTGTAGCAACATTCAAGACTAGAATCTTATCCTATTCTTATATCTTGGTATCTCTCAAATCATAATTTAATTTTGTTGTTATTTTCTTTCTTTAAAATTGTTGATATGAATCTTATTCTTTAAAAAAAAAAAAAAATTTAAACAAGCATTTTAGAAATCATCCAAAGACATTATTCAAGAATTATTTGCAGATACTAATATGTTGGTCTGCGTCTTGGTTGGTAATGGTGGTTATGTGCCGTGGAGTCGGTTCCAACTCATAGCTACCCTGTACAGGGTTTCTGGGGCTGTAAATCTTTATGGGAGCAGAAAGCCTTATCTTTTTCCTGTGGAACAGCTGGTAGTTTCGAACTGCTGACCTTGAGGTTCACAGCCCGATTCATAACCACTACGCTACCGGAGCTCCTTTGAGTCTTGGGAGTGATTGCAATTTTTACAGATTTAATATAATTAAATTAAAAGCATGAGCTTACAAATAGGCAGTGTAGCCTAGATGAAAATGCTTTCCTGAGTGAATTATTAAGTTAACCCCTCTATATGTCTATTTTCTTACCTGTAAAATAACTACAATAATATGATCTTATCAAACTTTTATGAAATTAGATGCAAAGTACTTAACACAGAATGTGTAATATGAGGAACGGTTAATATATATATAGTTATTGCTATTACTTAACAGCTTTACTTAAAATGTCTGTGATAAGAGCGGACAAGTAATGATTACTTATCAGTTTAACGGAGTCCTGGTGTGGTGCTTTGGATTAATATGATGGACTGCAAAGTAGGTTTGAATAGCTAGATCAGTTGTTCAACTCACCAGCCATTCCTCGGAAACCCTATACAGGATCACTATGGAACAGAACTAACTCGATGATACTTAGCAACCTAAGTTGAAAAGACCCAGGATTAAAGTCGTCTGAATCTGCAAGAAAAACTAGACCTCAGAATACATACTTAACCTTTGAAACTCAGTATGAGTCCCCAACATCTCAGCCTGCTAAGGTTTGTTTAAAATGTTTTATTTGCATTTTAGTTAGCAGAAGGTGGTACTGTGGTGCCCTGAATTTGCCAGCCTCTCCTATTTGTTTCCAGAATCTGAAATGTGAGGTTCCTCCTCAACCCACCTCATGATCCCATCATATTCTCAACATGCCTCGCTCACAACACTGCGTGGCTTTGGATTTCCATCTATCTTCCTCAATACACAATAAATACCTCCAGAATCTGAAATGTGAGGTTCCTCCTCAACCCACCTCATGATCCCATCATATTCTCAACATGCCTCACTCACAACACTGCGTGGCTTTGGATTTTCATCTATCTTCCTCAATACACAATAAATACCTCTATAACTGGAATTCCCAGTTATAAAGAGGGAAAAAAAATATGTTTGTTAGGTGATGAAGAAATTAGGTAAGGTAATTAATTGCTCTAGCCTTGCCATGGATATCGATTCTCCGGAAGATTGAGTTTGAGTGCTTGATTAGCTTGGGAACTTCAGTTGCTTGAACTGAGAGTTGTCATCGGAGCTATGTAAACTCCATGGAGTGCGGTTCAACTCTGCAGCACAAGCAGTTGCTAGAAGTGCCATAATCAATACGTAGGTTTGTTTTCGTTTTTGTTTTTGTTTCTTTTGCTTGTTTGGTTGATTGGTCTTTACCAAAGATTTCAGAGAATGGTTTCTCTGCTTCTCTTGCATCCATGTTCTTATTTCCTGCCAGTTCCTTGGGCTTTTCTTTGAACAATTCAAAGAAACTTTAAGCAAGAAAGGAATTCTAGAAGAATTGAGTTGCCTGTTCATAATAAAAGAGAGTATTTGACTTAAGAATTTTTAATTCCTTTATAAGCCAAAAAATAACTAAGTAACTGTTGGTGTTAAGTGTTGTTGAGTCAGTTCCAACTCATAATGACCCTGAATAGGCTTTCCAAGGTATGGCTAACAGTCCAGTAGTTCTCCTACCGTACTACGCTAGGACCCCAAATAAGTTACTAGATCAGTGTATAGAACAAGATTCAGAGTAAGTTAGCTAAAAACAATATGGTTTCCTTCACAAGTGAGTTGTACACTTAGTGTGGTGCAGTGAATAATTTAATATTGTTCAATGATATCTGTATTCC
>NW_006408545.1:14565570-14566747 GCF_000296735.1 Chrysochloris asiatica
GTCATATTTTGGTTCTTGTAAATTTGTTTTTCATTTCTTCAAATTCAGCCTGAACTTGCTTATGCTCAAGTGGTGGTCTGCTCTACTGTCTGCCCCCGACTTTGCTGTGGTTGATGCTATTGAGCTTCTTCATTTTCTCTCTCCACAGATGTAGTCAGTTTGATTCCTGTGTATTCCATATGCTGAAGTCCCTGTGTATAGACTCCATTTTTGTTGTTATAAAAGGTATTCACAGTGAATAAATCCTTGGTCTTATAAAATTCTATCGTGCAATCTTCAGCTCATTTCTATCATCAGGGCTACATTTTCCAACAACCATTATTCCACTTTGTTTCCAACTTTTGCATCCCAATCACTAGTAATTATTAATGCCTCTTGAGAGCATGTTTGATCATTTTCAGACTGAAGAAGTTGGTAGAATTCTTCACTTTCATCAGTACTGGCTTTGTATTTGGTGTATAAATTTGAATAGTAATTTTATTACCTGGTCTCTCTTGTAGGTGCACAAACAACAATGTACTTCAAGATATATTTTGAGATACTTTTTTTGAGAATGAAAGTGACACCAATGCTTGCTCATTGTGTCCTTCCTAGCATAGTAAATCATATAATTTTCCTATTCAGTACAACCAATGCCAGTCCATGTCAGCTCACTAATGTTGAGCATATTGTTCTGTATGCATTCCATTTCACTTCTGACAAATTCCAGTTTTCCTAGATTCATACTTCATGCATTCAACATTCGAATTATTAATGGATGTTTACTGCTGTTTCTTCTAATTTTGAGGTGTACTCTATGACAAAATGAAGGTCATAAAAGCTTTGCCCCATCCACATCATTAAGGTCAATTCTACTTTCAGGAGACAGCTCTTTCCCAGTCATATTTTGAGTGCCTTCCAAACAGGGGCTCCTCTTCCAGCACTATTTCAGGCAATGTTTCACTGCTATTCATAAGGTTTTCAGTGACTACCCATTCAGAAGTGATCCATCACTCCTTTCAAGTTTGTCTTAGTTTAGAAGCTCTGCTGAAACATGTTTACCATGGGTGCCACCGCTGGTATTTTAATTACCAGTGGCATAGCTTCCAGAATCACAGAAACACACAAGTCACTACAGTAGGACAAACTGGCAAACGAGTGGTGGAGTTAATGCTCTTGTTGTTGTTGTTGTTGTTGT
>NW_006408545.1:14568747-14570632 GCF_000296735.1 Chrysochloris asiatica
TAGAGTCTCCTCTGACATCCATTTTGACCTTTTCCTTCTTTCTTGTCTTCTTAATGACTTTTTGCTCTCTTCATGTATGATGTTCTTGATGTCATCCAATAACTCTTCTGGTCTTCGGTCTTTAGTGTTTAATGCATCAAATCTGTTCTTCAGATGATCTCCAAATTCAGGTGGGATAAATTCAAGGTCATATTTTAGTTAATGCCCTAAAAGACCATAATTAAGTACCTCTGGCCCAGAATTTAGGGAGCCATCTTAGTGATGTGAGTCACGGTACACTCTTTTACATGACCAACCAAGTTAGAGCTTCCTCTTTTGCTTTTGGCCATCTTGCATCTCTGTAGCCAGATATTTGACAGATATTATGAGATAGATATTATGAGCATGACCTGAGAAGGCATGGTAACACTTGGGCAAATTTCATTCTTTTGCTCTTGATTCTGCATCTGGCTCATCTCCATTTGACCTCTGGTTCTTGGAACTTGAGTCAGCAACTAATTGCCGGATCTGATTCTCTAGCTTTGCAGCCTTGTCCATCAACAGCTGGTTTTGGACCTGTCAGAAATCTGAGTTTATGAGTCTCTGCAGCCATGAGAATGAAGAAAATCATTGTTACTGACATCTGAACTATGAATTCACAAATTGCCAGCCTTGACAACCACATGAGTTATTTCCTTGATGGTTCATGAGTTCTGTGAGATGTTGCAGTGAATTACAAACCCCAATGAGTAAGAGAGAAAACTGAGGGGAGGAGCAGTAGCTGTTTTCAGAGCCAATGAAGTGGTTCTGCATTTTGGAAAGTTGGTCCTTTGGGGCTTCTTTAATCTCCTCCTCATAGGCCCTGTCCTTGTGCTGATCCACCTAAAAGAAATCATTCGTGCTCTTAGAAAGGAAAGCCTTCAAAGGCATTCATTTGTTCACATGTATTCTGCAAATATTCTATAAAAGGACACTGGCTTTATCTGTAAACCACTAGCCAGATTATAAAGTATGAAAAGGAAATACTATGTCACACACAGTGTCCTGTTGTCTGGTATGAAAAAAAGGAGAGAGGCAGGAGTCAGTAGATTATAAGTATGACAATTATAACCAACCAGATATGCCACAATTGCCTTTTTGTCTGTCAGAAATGTGAGTTTTTGGAATGTAGCCATTTTCAGTTCTTTTATTTGGGCCAAGTTTCATCCACACCTTTTTGGATGGTGGTGAAGATTGGATATGGCACGATGGACACTGTTCTCAGGATGAACTGCAATAACTTAATACAGGTGACATGAAGTGACAATGGCTTCTGAAGTGTCCCCATATAGTATACAGTAGGTTAACTGTAGTGGAGGCTGTCTGCTTAGTGTCTTATGGCAGCTTGCATTAATATCTTTCTCTTAACCTAGCTTATCTAGCACCATTCATTAGTTTATATGTACCTTATATAAGCTGTGTTATTAGTAGCATTTGGTAGTATATTGCTGTTAACTGCCGTTGGATTGGTCTCTGTGATTGGTAAGGTTATGTGTCAACTTGTCTAGTCCATGAGTCTCAGTGGTTTGACAGATATCATGTAATCATTCTCCATTTTGTAATCTGATGTGAACAGCCAATTAGTTGAAACAAGAGTTTCCATAGGGGTGTGGTTTATATCCAATATATATAGATGCTCTGGTAAAGTATTCTATCTCTCTATCCTGCATCCAGATTTTTAGCTTCTAATCTCCAGTTTGGGGAAATGACCCAGCAGTCTTCAATCTGACCTGCAAATTCAGGGATTTACCAGTTCCTGCAATCCCAGGAGATAGGATCTTGATATCTGAGCTATCAAATTTGAGTCTATCAAACCCTGGAGCCACATGAGTCAGGAGAAGCTTCCAGCTTGAAGCCTGACACCTGA
>NW_006408545.1:14571957-14585590 GCF_000296735.1 Chrysochloris asiatica
CTATGAGTCGGTTCCGACTCGATGGCACCTGACAACAGAAACAACAACAACAGTCTCTACTACCGCATGAGCCATTTCCTTGAAATAAATCTCTCTGTACATAAATGTCTGTTTCTCTTTCTGTTTCTTGGTCTTTTTCTCTGTGTCTCTCTTTCTCTATGCAACAATCTATCTATTTCTCTGTGTGTATATACACATCTAAATAGACAGAGAGAGTATGGTTGCTCTGTAGGACTGAGAACCACAAGGTTGGTGGTTCAAGCTCATCAGCCTCTCCAAGGGAGAAAGATGGGGCTTTCTGCTCCCATGAAAGACCCTAGACAGAGTCAGAGACCCTATATAGAATCACTTTGAATTGGAAACAACTCATCAGCATTTAACAAAACAACATATATATATATTGGAGTACTGGTGTGGCACAGTGGGTTAATGTACTGGACTGAAAAGTCATTTGAACCACAAGGCCAATATTCAAGTTCACCATCCACTCCTCAGAAACCCTATACAGGGTCATTATGGGTCGGAACTGACTCAATGTCACTGAACAACAACAACATTAATTGGGGCCATAAGGTCTTCATCAACTGACTTTTCAGAATCAGATTCCCAGGCCTTTCTTCCTTTACCATCAAGATGCTCTGCTGAAACCTTTTAGCTTCACAGTAACATGCAAGCCTCCAAAGATGAGCGACTGCACTTGAGGCAGTTAACCACAATAGTTGACTGGTAATCTAACCTGGGACTCCTGCATAGGAGGCAAGAAGTCTACCTTCAGAGCACCATATAAGGTGCCTCTGGATGGCTTTCATAATCTCCAAATTTTGAAATACAATTATAACAAGTAATTATTTCCCTTCTGTTTCCTCACTGAGAGGCTAAGTAGATAGCATGCGCACTGACATTAAATCTGGTTGACAGATAGTTTTGCTCAGTCATTCATTAACGTTTGCTCTTACAAACCTGTCTTTGTCAAAGGCCAAAAAATTCAAATTGAGTACAAGTTGCTACATGCCAGGTATCCTCAAAGGCAAGCTGTGAATACTAAAAACCTCAATGTTCAGCCTTCCCTAAGTAATATTCACCCAAATTAGAGTGGCTTTGTGACACAAAGGTGTTGGTTTTGCTACTAGGTGCCATCAAATTGACTCTGACTCATAGCAACCCAATGCACGACAGAAAAAAACATTGCACCATCCTCACAATTTTTATGTTTGAGCATGTTATTGCAGCCACTGTGTCAGCTCATCTCACTGAGGATCTTCCTCTTTTTCCCTTACCCTTCTACTTTACCAAGCATAATGTTCTTTTCCAGGGGCTGGACTCTCCCAATAACATGTCCAAAGTATGAGAGATGAAGTCTCCCCATCCTTGATTCTAAGGATCATTTTGGCTGTGCTTCCTCTAAAACATATTTATTTGTTCTTCTGGCAGTCCATGGCACTTTTAATATTTTTCACCAAAATGCATCAACTTTTCTCCAGTCTTCATTATTCACTGCCTAGCTTTTACATGCATATGAGGCAATTGAAAATACCATGACTTAGGTCAAGTACACCTCAAAGTGACAACTTTAGAGGTCTCTTGCAGCAGATTTGCTTAATCCAATACATTAATTTGATTTCTTGAGGCTGAGTTCATGCCAATACTTCTGCTCACCTCATGCTCAGTTTTTACATATTTATTATTCATGCAACAAACACTGAGGTCCAATGTATGTGAAGTCCACCATATACAAAATTATATAAAATTATGCAATGTACTGATGATAAATGAACATATATTATAGTTGAATTTCTGGGGTAAGATGTCAGAGTAGGCAGGTGTATTAAACACACTTTCTGCAACAGAGACACTAGAGGTAAAACAGATACAGATGGTGATCCTGGAAGCCGGAGCTTTAGAGGAAAGGATAGTGAGGTGGATTCAGTGCTGATTGAAAGAGGAAGCCTAGCAGAAGATGCTAGAGTGGAGACAGACAGGTAGGCTATGGGCCATCTTGAGTTTTTGCAAATGGTTATTGATTGACACAGTCGCTTTGAGGCACAGGATGCCCATTAGAGGTTGTTGACAAGTGGAGTACAATCTCCTTGGTTCTCAGTGCCCTCCTTATGCCCAGGGCTGTGGCCACCCCCAATCCTTTACTACCTGGTGTCTAGTGGTACCTCCTCCTGCTCAGTCTCTGCTCTATTTGGGGTCAGGTGCCAGGTAGGTCATCCCCAAGTCTGGAGGTGCATGAATTCTGCCTCATTGGATCTCTTTTTGCTGTTGCTTGTTTTGGGGAGACAGCATCTGTATCTATACTGCCCAGTCATATCTGTATGTCCTATGACTTCTCCTATTGGGTAAGCACCACTACCCACTCTTGTACTACCTGATTAATGATACTCAGCAGCAACATCAGAAAACTTGTCCTGACTTAACTACACACACACTGAACAGAGAAATATATGCATACTTCCAGTGTCAATCACACCCACCAGGAAACAGGTAGTGAGTGCCTAAGAATACAGCAACATACAATCATCAGTTAGATACAAATACAACACCACAATGTCTTAGAAACAACAGATAATTTCAGTTTACATGAAGAAACAAGACAAAGTAGCTCAAACAAGTGACCAAATACAGAGCCAGAAAATATAATACCAGAAATTGTATCAGAACTATCTGATAAGAAATTGAAAAGAATGATATTTAAATACCTTGAATTGGTTAAGAGAAACATCAAGAATGCTGCAGATGACATTAAGGAAAACAAACCATTAGAAGAATTTATAAAAATAATACAATGCAAATGACAAAAAAAAATGAGACACGACATACCATATAAAAAGAGTAAATAGAAATCCAGAAGATTAATACCAAGATTTCAGAAATAGATAAAGTATTGAAAGAGGTAGAGTGACTTCAAAGAAAGGCTGAATTAGTGAGATTGAAGACAAATCTCTCAATACTAATCTGCCAGAGAAACAATGAGAAAAAAAAAAAGTCAAGAAAGCCTAAGAAATAGGTGGGACATCATTATGAAGAATAATTTGAAGGTGATCTGAATCCTAGAATAGGAAGACACCAAAAAAGGATAGAGAAAATTGTTGAATGTTTGTTGGACGAAAACTTCCCTAATATCATGAAAGATGAGAATTATATATATTCAAGAAGATGAACAAACTTCAAACAGTAAAGACTTTAAAAGAAAATTACCAAGACCTATAATCAAACTTTCCAAATCAAAGGTAAGGAAAGAATCCTGATAGACGATTGGGAAAAATAAAAAACTAAAATCTGATTTCTCAGCAGAAACCATGAAATCAAGAAGACAATGGGTAGTTCCAGAGAGTAAGGGAAAAGGTAAAATCTCCACTGAGTTGTTTCCAACCTGTCTGGATGGGGCTGATAAAAGGTGATGGGTATAAAACTCCTGTGGTTCAATAGGGAATGATTGCTATTAGGTCTGACAGTGAGTGTTAGGAAGGTAAAGGTAGACGTTTTGTAACAAAAGGAGGGAGATGTTGATTTTGTAGTCCAGGAACGGAGACCCCTGGAACCATCAAGGAGAAGTCCTGGGAAGCAGTGACGCCAGGGATGGAGGCAGAGACTATGATGATGATGATGACATGGAGAGAAGGAGCAGCTGGGGACTCTGGACTCAGGGAAGGAGAGGGGTGGCAGTGTGCGGGGTGTACCTTTTGGTTGTTTGATGATGCATGCAGGGGATTGTAATCATTGCAATGAAACAAAATACGATGAGATGAATGTAAAGATAACGTTCTCCCATGTAAACTAACACATAATTCACAATAAGAACTTAAAAAAGAAAAAAAAAAAGACAATGGGATGACATATATAAATTCTGAAAGAAAAAAAATGTCAACAAAGTATCACATACCCAGCAAAATTATCCCTCAAATAAAATGGTGAAATTAGGAAAATTTCAGACAAACAGAAATTTTTTAAAATTTATAAAATCCAGACCAACATTATCAAATATACTAAAGGGAGTTCTTTGGACAGAGAACCAACAATAATAGACAACAACCTGAGATTAACGTACATAACAATATACCCCCGAACTCAGCTAGAAGTATCAAAAGTAAAACAAGCCTACAAGACTGAAAAGAGAAAACTAGAGATATAAGTTTGCAACAACAACAAAAATACACAAAGTGAAAAAAGGGAATTTCCAAATGAAGAGGACATCAAGTAGATTTCAAGAAAATAAATAAATAAAAATAAACCTAACTAAAGATGTCAGCTTGAGGACTAAGGTGCGCCTGACCCAAGCCATGGTATTTTCAATAACCTTATATGCATGTGAAAGCTGGACAGTGAATAAGGAAGACCATAGAAGAATTGATGCCTTTGAGTTATGGTGTTGGAGGAGAATATTGAAAGTGCCATGGGCTGCCAAAAGAATCAATAGAACCGTTTTGGAAGAAGTATAGCCAGAGTGCTCCTTAAAGGCCAAGATGACCAAACTTCGTCTCTCATACTTTGGACATCTAGTCAGGAGGGAGTAGTCGCTGGAGAAGGATATCATGTTTGGTAAGGTGGAGGGTCAGAGGAAAAGAGGAATGGATTGGCCAAGTGGCAGCATCAATGGACTCAAGCGTGGCAACAGTAGCGAGGTTGGCCCAGGATTGGGCAGTGTTTCGTAACTGTGCATAAGGTCGCTATGTCGGTACCGACTGGATGGCACCTAACAACAACAACACCCATAACCCTAAAACGAAACTAAGCCATCCTCCTAGCACTTGCCCAACCTCTACCCCTAACCCTAACACTAACCTGATTCCTTAAATATAACCCAATAGTACACAAAGCTATAGGTCTAGAGCTAACCTTAGTCCTTACCCCAACCCTAACTCCTTACTCCTGCCTTCTAAAAGATGTCTTTTAATCTAGTAAATAGATTGCTATGAACCAGAATCATTTTGTTTTGCTTTGTGTTTTAGGAGAGTAGCTTTTTAAATTATGAATCTAAGAGTAAAATAGAACATGGTGGCTTTGTTCGATAAACACTGGGCTGTGAGCCATAAGGTCACTAGCGTCATTGCTTCCCCCGACAGGGTCCTGCACTTTTCTCCCTTGATGGATCCAGAGATCTCCACTCCTGGACTGCAAAATCAACCACTTCACTCCTTTTGTTACAAAACATCTACCTTTACTTTCCAATACTCACTGTCAGACCTGATAGCAATCATTCTCTATTGAACCACAGAAGTTTGGAGTCCATCAGTTGATCCAGAAAAGATTTATGGCCTCAGAAACTCATACAGGGTCGCTATGAGTCAAAACCAACTCAACAACAACAAAGAGGAAACTAGACCCTAATAGCAAAAACCTGGATACAAAACAGATTTATCCTCTTAGAAGCCATAGTAAATTATTTTCAAGAAATTGAGAAATGGCAAGTGTTTTCCCTAATGCTGTTTACCACTGTTTGCACCAACAATGTTATGTTTGTTGTTACCAGGACCTATCCCAGGGGAGGCCACAGTCAGATGCAGCTTTGTGTTCAACTCAAAGACAATAAGATTCATATTGTTTTCCTGTGATTTGTAAATGAGAGTCCTTTGCGAACTGCTTTACCTAAGAAAATTTTGTGATATATGAGAGACTGCACAAGAAGCTTATGGAATACTTCTGTCTCTAGCTTTGCATCTGAAAGAGCATGATAAATCTTGTGTTGATTTTAACAGGAACATGGTATGAAAGCTACAGAGCTGGAAGGAAAAATACATAATATGATAAAATAAGGTAGAAAAAAAAACTTGGGCTCTGGAGTCACAAACCTGAGTTCACATTGAGAGTAGTAGCCTCTTAGCAGCTGTGTGAATTTCAGTCATTGTATATTTATCTCAGGCAAAGGTTCTCTTCTGTGCAATATGAAAACAGCATCTCTCCCATCCTGCAGAGACATCACAACGTGCAATGGGTTGTGCACTGAAAGTGCCTGGCAGCTCACACTAAATGAGCGATGTCCTACTTTCTAGGGCAGAAGAAAATGTGTGTAGAATCTTTGCAGTGCTAGTGCCATTTGAAAAGCTTATCTGTGGGGGAAAATGGATCGCTTTCTAGACCTTCATTCCAAAGAACATATTTTAATATAATTACAAAACAAAGAGATTGTTAAATGCAGTGAGGTAACTATGAACATTATGGACAGTTAATACATCCCTAGGAAGATTTGTAACCTAAAGCCACAGATACAAGCGTACAATATTGAACTAGAGCAATGTTCATGTGGAAAGACATTGTTTAGTTCTTCTTCCAAACAACTCGTGATTTATTCTTTCAAAAAGACGTGACATGATTGTGTCAGTCTTTCTTAGATTAGGTTCTTCAATGGATAAAGACTGGCAGGTAGACTTTACTAATGATATCACTTAATTAGAAATTATGTGAAACTTCAATCGAAGTTATATATAATTAATTATTGTTGTTGCTTTTATTGTTAAGTGCCATGGAGTCATAGAGACCCTATTATAGGGTTTCTGAGGAGTGGTTGTTGGATGTGAACTGCCAGCCTTGCAGTTAGCAGTCTGGTGCTTATCCTCAGTGTCATACCATTAATTGCCATCATTGTTGTTGTTAAGTGTTGTCGAGTCAGTTCCGACCCATAGTGATCCTGTATAGGGTTTCCAAGGAGTGACTGGTGAGTTTGAACTGCCAACCTTATAGTTTAAACTGACTGCACTCCAGCGCATTAACCCACAGCACCACACCAGGACTCCATATCCTTAATAAAGTCTATTCATTCCATACCAGTCTGTTATAGGCTTTACTAATGATATGGAAACATGCCTTCACAACCTAACGTCACCTACAGAATTACAGTTAGGGTGCATGTGCCCTATTACATTCCTGGGGCTGGCAGAGAAGGAGATCTTGAACAGGTACCTTATTCAAGCTAGCAGCACGAAAATGTCCGCTGCTTTGAGCCCAACACAGAGAACGCCAACAGGCTTAATGTATTTCCAAAACATCTCAGTAATAAGGGTCCTAACATGAACCACTATAAGTTACGTGTTGGGCTGCTAAACTGAAAGGTCAGCAATTTGAATCCACCAGCTGTTCCACTGGAGACAGAAGAGGCATTGCTTCCATAAAGATATTGTTGTTGTTATGTGCCGCGGAGTTGGTTCTGACTCATAGCGACCCTGTACAGGGTTTCGAGCTGTCAATCTTTACGGGAGCAGAAAGCCTCATCTTTCTCCCGCAGAGCAGCTGGTAGTTTCGAACTGCTGACCCTGAGGTTTGCAGCCCCATTCGTAACCATTACACTACCAGAGCTCCTTTCCATAAAGATATACGACCTCAGAAACCCCTGGAAACAGAGCCGCCATGATTCAGACTCGACTCCTCAGCAGTGGGGACGCGCCCCAAAGATTTTTTACATAGTTAACATGTTTAGCTGCTGATGGAAAGGTTAGGATGGAATCCATCCAGAAGCTCCTTAAAAGAAAGGTCTAACAAGCTTCTAAAAAATTCAGCCATTAAAAACCGTAAGGAGCACAAAATTCTACCTGACACACATGTGATTACCAGGATTTGTTAAGGGCAGGACATCAGACAAAAAAAGTAAAGTCATAATTTGAAGAATTTATAATATCTGAGTGAAATTTTTGAAACAGACCTTTTAGTAACAGAGAAGTGTTGAAGGTGTTTTCAAGGTGTGAGAAATTGATGAAAGAACATCCTATATGAGGACGATGTTAGAAGGATAAGATGCTGGCGGCAGAAAATCGTTCAAAGACTACAACAGCCATCTAGATGTGAAGTAATAAGATCTAACGATGATATTGGAAACAGAAAAATACTAGGTCACTTCAGAATCTGAGATGAAGGAAACTGCTTCCCATTGTTGAGCCCCAGGGAGTGGAGATTCACTGTGCCCGTGAAGGAGGATACGCCAAGAGTGACATGACTAAGGCAGCTGTGTGAATATATACTGACTGGGACCAGATAAAAGCACGCAGAGCCTTCAAGGAGCAAGCGCTCAATAAACGCTTGTCTCCTGCTTCTTCTCCAGAGCCCTGGAGCCACTTGGTAATGCTAGACCAAGGTCATAGCTAGAAACAGCACAGCTTAAGGGGTTATTAGTTTAGACTTAATAGCTAGGGCTGTAAGAATAAATGAGTCCACAGATGCAACAAATGTAGACTTTTTTTTTTTTTTTTTTAATGTACTCCGAGGAGTAAGATTCACAGTTAAGGGACAGGAGAATCTAACAAAGGTGATTAAGGAGCTGGGGAAGAGTTTCCTCTGAAAACTGCACAATTACTTTCTAAAGCATTAGGCTTAAAGCCTCATGTTCACTATAAAGTGTGTGAGAGGTAAAGTTAATTGAGAAAACAGTTATTCTACCGAAGAGACCCATTTGAAAGTGAAATAGAGGTCAAAACCCCACTCTGCGATGGAAATTAGAAACTGCCAGATGTTCTGAGGCAAAGATATAGTTGAAAAGGGCAGAAATTACGAATTACTGTAATCACATAACCTATTTTTTGTTATGTGGAACATACAACACAGCAAAAACATTAAAAACTGGTATAGATTCAAGGAAGGGCACAAAACAGTATAAATCAAGTTTTGTTGTAATACATAAAACCAACAGTAGAGGGTACCCTTCAACATCTGGCAAATCCACCAGAAATGGTGGAAAGTCTTTTTTTTTTTTTAACAAGACATGAAAATCTTTATTTTCAAAAAGAGAATGCATTTTTACATAAATCTACAACAGAGAATTCAAACGTAGAAAAAATAAACTATATCAGTCTCCGGAACTCAGCCCGGTGGGCTCCCCACTCCCCAGGACTCTAACACCGGGAGGACAAGCAGGTCAGGACCCCCAACACCTTATGGGAAACCCAAGAGGAAAGCAACGGACACAAGGACCTATGGACTTCTGGCGTTTTATGCCGACATAGACTGCCAACACGGGGCCTCAGGTTTGTGAGACAAAAACCCTTTTTACCTCAGTTTTTGCCGAGAACAGATGACTCAGGTCTGTACAGCTTAGAGGGGCAGCTGGAAGCCTTCTGGAACGCACCCAGCCCATAGGTGAGACCCCGGCTTGCGGTCCACCAGCCCCCCAGGTTTCATCCAGTTCCATGGCACCGCCCACACCCACCACCCCTAGGGCACCAGGCCTTCACAAGGGCCTACACCCCACAGACAGGCGGCAGACAGGCCCTCAGCCCCCAGGCCATGGTGCACTAAGGGAGCTGAACCCAAATTCACCTCACTCCACACTAGACGCCTGTCGTTCATGCTCTGCTCAGCAGTTCTATCCTTTTACTTTTTGGTCACTTCTGATAAGAATGAAAAATCATGCAATTGTGTGTAAATTATGAGTACAATATTTACATCTTCGGTCCATAAACCTTCTTTGTTTCTGTTTTCTAGTGTGCTTTTTGTTAATGAGAAACTTTATCTGAAATTATTTTTGCAAGAATTCAGATAGTCTGCACGTACTATAAATATACCTTAAGAATGTAGCATAATTTTTATAACGTCTCTAAAGTATTTCAGACTATCCACTTAATGACACAGACAGCCATTCCCATAAAACTGCAACTTTTTACCTATAAAAGTTTGTGTTCAAGAACACAAAAGAGAAACAAGAGAGGTTTGCACTCTGCAAACCAGGAATCTTTTCAGAATTTGGAAGCTGGCAGCAACCGATGTCTGGCTCAACCCCAAGATGTTTTTAAGGTAAATCAAAATATTATTTGTATTTTGAAAAGTATTTTTTAAGCATTTAAAATAACTTACAGGCTCACTATCCTATGGAGTGTTCTTTATGTATTTGTATGCAGAGCTCTGGTAGTGTAGTGGTTACGAATCAGGTTGCAAACCGCAAGGTCAGCAGTTCGAAACTACCAGCTGCTCCGCGGGAGAAATATGAGGCTTTGTGCTCCCATAAAGATTTACAGCCTCAGAAATCCTGTAGAGGGTCACTATGGGTCAGAACCGAATCGATGGCACTAAACAACAACAATGACAATTTTGAATTACTATGAAAAACAATGGGCAAAATTCAATAGGCTTTGCTGCAAAATATTGATTCAATTATTACACTGTCCTTAGTGAAATGATTTTTAAGTCAGTTTTACTGCTGGGCATGTAGGACACTCATAAATACTTGTTCTCCTTTGCATAGATTTTTGTTTTCGTGACAAAGAGTCTTTAAGTGATTGCCAGGGCATTAAGTAATAACATATTTTTATCTAATGGATTAAGTTTTGGTCTCCCTAAAAAAAAAAAAATGTGCTGAATTCCTGATCCTCATACCTGTGGATGTAATCCTGTTTGGAAGTAGGATTATCTTTGTTGATTAGATAATACTGAGTACGGTAGGTTCTAAGGAGCTCTGATAGCGTAGTGGTTACAAATCGGGCTGGTAACCTCAAGGTCAGCAGTTCGAAGTATCCAGAGGTTCCGCGGAAGAAAGATGAGGTGTTCTGCTCCCATAAAGATTTACAGCCTCGGAAATCCTGTACAGGGTCGCTATGAGTCGGAACCGACACCACAGCACTTAACAACAAGGGTAGGTTCTAAATCTACTCAGTTCTGAGTTATTAAAAGAGCAGATTAGACATAGAGATACATGCACACAGGGGGAAAGCAGATACTATGATAAATGGAGAAAAGACTAAATGAAATTGTCTAAGATTTCATTTTGCTTGGATCCACTCTCAATTCTCATGGAAGCAGCAGTCAAGAACTCAAACAATGTATTGCATTAGGCAAATCTGCTGCACAAGACCTCTTCTCTTTAAAGTGTTAAAGAGCAAGGATGTCAGCTTGAGGACTAAGGTGGGCCTGACCCAAGCCATGATATTTTCAGTAACCTCATATGCATGTGGAAGTTGGACAATGAATAAGTAAGACTACAGAAGAATTGATGCGCTTGACTTAAGGTGTTGGAAAAGAATATTAAACGTACCCTGCCTGGACTGCTAGAAGAACAAACACGTGTTTGAAGAAGTACAGCCAGAATACTCCTTAGAAACCAGAAGTCAGACTAAATCTTTCATACTTTGGACATATTATTAGGAGGGACTGAGCTCTGGTAGCGTAGTGGTTACGAATCGGGCTGTGAACCGCAAGGTCAGCAGTTTGAAACTACCAGCTGCTCCATGGGAGAAAGATGAGGCTTTCTGCTCCCGTAAAGATTTACAGCCTTGGAAACCCTGTACAGGGTCGCTATGAGTGGCACCGACTCCACGGCACGTAACAACAACAACAACAACAGTCCCTGGAGAAAGACATCATAATTGGTAATGTGGAGGGTCAGTGAAAAAGAGGAAGACCACCAATGAGATGAATTGGTACCATGGCCACAGCAATGGGCTCAAGCTTAAAAAGGATTGTGACGATGCCAAAGACCCAACAATGTGTCCTTTTGCTGTGTGTAAGGTCACTATGAGTGCGAACCAACTCAACACCAACAGCACTAGGAAACCAATAGCATATAGCAAGGTCTTGAATTCTATCATTTAGGCTTTTATTTTTGTGATCATTTAGTAACTTTTATTATGCAAAACTAAAAGACCAAAACAACTACACTAGCATTCATTGTTCTAACCCCTAGCCAGAAAGGATTATTTTAAGGCTACCTGTAGTTGCAGACAATTACAAATGATTATTTACTAGTTTTCTTGATAATGCCCTTGGCCTTCAAGAAGACTTTAGGGAAACAAACAAAAATTAACTCATTGCCTGCTTCAAAGAACCGTGGGGTTTTTTTGTACTAAATCTAAGAACAGCACTGCTATCATATAGGTTGAGTTAAATGCATAGAAAAACAATATATACCATTTGCGTTTATAAGAAATATGAGGGAGAACACTATTGCAAAAAGCTAAGAAAAAGTTTTCATACTCAAATAAAGTCTTTGATGGTTGCCAGGGGTGGGAGGTCAGGGGGAGTAATTCACTGACTAGATGGTTGTTGTTGAGTACCGCCGAGTGGGTTCTCACTCATAGGGATTCTGTCTAGGTTGTCAGGGGAGCAGCTGTTAACTTCAGTGAAGGGGGCAGCAACATACAGTAAAAAGAGGAAAACAAAACAAAACCTCCCTGATAAAGAACTAAGCGGTAAAAAGATAAACTCTTTGGATAAGCTCTGGTGGTAGTAGTTATGTACAGTGGAGTCAGTTCCGGCCCATAGCGACCCTGCACAGGGTTTCCAAGCCTCATCTTTCTCCCGCGAACAGCTGGTAGTTTTGAACTGCTGACCTAGAGGTTAACAGCCCGACTCGTAACCACTACACTACCAAAGCTCCTTTGGATAAGCTCTAAGACTACATAAAAAACTATGTTACTCTCAAAACCAAAACCTCAAAAAATGCAAAAAACAAAAATGAAGGGGGCCATTATATGATAAACAGAAAGAATTTAATGCCTTTCCACAAGAGTACAACTCTAGCTTTGCTAGAGCTTCATATTCCATATTCCAGGGCATCTAAACTGCCGGCCCACGGCCCAGTTCTTCCCTAGCCACCTATGTTGTAGTTTTCATGGATTTCCGGCTGGATGTCGCAGACGAAGGCCAGCAGGTGATTGAGAACTTCTTCCCTGTTCTTCTGGAAGCAGGTCTTTAGGACAGTCATCTTCTCCTGGGTCTCCTTCTCCACCTCGGTGCTGCAACTGCCATGGGATCCCAGAGCTGCTGCTTCCTTGGCCTTGAACTCCTTCTCCCTCTGCAAACGGTACTGTTCAATTTCAGCCTGAGCTTCTTCTTTGGCCTGCTTCAACCTCCGGCTCTTCCGCTTGCGAGCCTCCGCCACTTTCTCAGCGGCACGTTTCTCCGCCTGCAGCAGCTGCTGAATACCCTGCGACTGACAGGCCATGGCCACAGCAACTGGTTCCCTCCAAGGCGGAGAGAACAGTTTACAACGCCACGAAAGCCCCGCCCCCGTGGGTCAGCTGAACCAGGTGCCCAATCATTTGTCTGCAGCTGCTCTTGAGCCGGCTTCATGTTTGAACCACGTGACTTTCAGCTGCTCCAAAGTATCTCGTTAATTACACCAGAAATAACGAACTCTATAGCCAATAGCTATGTGGCAGTCTACCATCTGTTTTTGCACCACTCGCAAGCATAGAATGATTTTTGCATTTTTAAGTGGTTGGAAAAAAAAACAAAAGAATATTTCATAGTATTAAAATTATAAGAAATTTCTCATTGAGTGTCCATAAGTTTTTAATTTCATCAATAAAAAAACCCTGAAATGTGTTTCCTCTCTTGTTATATAACTGTTTTTATGTGCCATCGAGTCGGTACCGCCCCATAGCGACCTTATGCAACGCAGAACGAACACTGCCTGATCCTGGGCCAACCTCACTACTGTTGCCATGATTGAGTCCATCGATACTGCCACTTGGCTAATCCATCTCCTTGGGGTTTTTCCTCTTTTTCTCTGAACCTCCACCTTACCAAACATGATACCCTTCTCCAGTGACTGGCCCCTCCTGACAATATGTCCGAAGTATGAGAGTCGAACTTTGGCCATCTTGACCTCCAAGGAGCACTCTAGCTGCACACTTCTTCCAAAACAGATCTATTGGTTCTTTTGGCAGCCCATGGCACTTTCCATATTCTCCTCCAACACCATAAATCAAAAGCA
>NW_006408545.1:14585981-14587109 GCF_000296735.1 Chrysochloris asiatica
AAGTCCTCTTCACTTTCAGCAAGCAAGTTTGTATCATCTACATATCGCAGGTTGTTAATGAGTCTTCCTCCAATCCTGATGCCATGATTTTCTTCATACAACCCAGCTTCTCGTATTATTTGCTCAGAATACAGGTTGAATAAGTATGGTGAAAGAATACAACCCTGTCACACACCTATTTTAATTTTAAAACATTCAGTGTTCCCATGTTCTGTTCGAACAACTGCTTCTTGGTCCAGGTACAGATTCCTCATGAGCACAATTAAATGTTCCAGAATGCTCATACTTTACAATGTTGTCCATAGCTTGTCATGATCCACACAATTGAAAGCCTTTGCGTAGTCAATAAAGTACAGGTAGACCTCTTGCTGGTATTCTCTGCTTTCAGCCATGATCCATCGGACATCAGCAATGATATCCGTTGTTCCACGTTCTCTTCTGAATCCAGCTTGAACCTCTGGAAATTCTCTGTCAATGTATTGTTGCAGCCATTTCTGTATTACCTTTAGTAAAACTTGACTCGCATGGGATATCAAAAATATTGTTCATTGATTTCTGCATTCCATTGGGTCATTTTACTTTGAGAAACATTGTGCTAGGAATCTGTGATGGTTTAGGTTGTTTGTCGATTTGTTTGGGCCATAATTCTCAGTGGTTTGACAATTATGATGTAATCATCCTCCAAGATGAGATAGGGTTTGGCATAATCACTTTCATGATGAGATCTGCTTAAAGTAATCAATTGCAAGAGTTTCCTCGATGATGCAGTCTGCAGGCAAAGTTCTTCTTTTTCCTAGATTTGTATCCTGCATCTAGCTCAACATCATCTAATCTTCAGTTTTGTGTGCTTGAGTCAGTGACCTGCCATTCTGGGAGCCCTTAGCCTCTGCAACCTGTTAGCAGTCAGACTTCTTATCTGTAGATTTTGGTTTCATCAGACCCTGCGACTACGGGATGCCTCCAGCCAGATATCTGGTCCATGGCCTTAGCACTTGTCAGCCTCTGCCACCATTTGGAGTCCTGGCGTGGTGCTTTGGGCTAATGCATCAGACTGCAAAGTCATTTGAACTGCAAGACCAGTGGTTCAAGCTCACCAGCTGCTCCTTGGAAACGACTCGATGGCACTTC
>NW_006408545.1:14587279-14589121 GCF_000296735.1 Chrysochloris asiatica
CAACATTCAAACTCACTAGCCGCTCCTTAGAAACCCTATACAGGGCCACTATGGGTGAGAAATAACACAATGGCACTTAACAACAACATACATATATAAGCTTTATAGGTTTTATTTCTCTGGAGAACACAGCCTAATAAAGAATTATTTGATACCTTTCCACACCCAGGCTGAGTTTACAGTCTTTTTTCCGTCTTCCTAAAATACTATATTCTTCAAGTGGATTTAGACTCATAGCACCTTACTGGACAGAGTAAAGCATCGCTCCTTAGGGTTTTCAAGACTGTAAACCTTTACAGGAGCAGACAGCCTCATCTTTCTCCTGAGGGGCCAACGGGTCACTTGGACCACCAACCTTGAAGTTAGCAGCACAATGCTTACTTAACCCAGTCCTATAATACACAGTATATAAAAGTTGATGATTGATTTTATGTGAAGATCTGTCTGATGTTAAAAGAAGATTTGTCAGCTATATAAAGGATCATTTGAATTAAGAAGAGACTAAGTGGGGTCAAGAAGGAGGAAAGAGAGGAACTAAGAATTGTAGGGTCACCATGCACTTTAGAAAAATATACTCCTCTGAGCAGATATGCCCCATGGGTCTGTAACTGGTAAGTTAGCAGAGTCCTTCTGCAGTTTGGAAGGTTTTCCTTCCTCAGGGCTGCTGTTGCCCTGTGCAAGAACACATGACTTTCCAAGGACAGCAGGAGCTCAGCCATTTCTCCATGGGCAGTATGTGGTAACTGTAATGTGAGAAGACTAAATAAGAACCTGAACTGGAGTGTAGTTAATTGGAATGAAAAGAAATGATGAAAAGAAAATGCCATACTTGCAGATTCTCAAACATGAAGGAAACTTCCACTCAGCCCTAGTATCACACTCTAATTCTCAAAGGAGGGAAGATGTTTTCCCACATTCACTAATAAAATGAGCTATTATCACACACCGTCAAATCAGTTCCAACTTACAGGTACCCCAGGCACAACAGAGTGAAAAACTACCCAGACCTATACCATCCTCACAATTGTCATTATGTTTGAGCCCATTGCTGACACTGTGTCAATCCATCTTGTTGGGGGTCTTCCTCTTTTTTGTTGATCCTCCACTTTATCAAGCATGATCTCCTTCCCCAGGGATTGGTCCCTCCTAACACTATGTCCAACATTGTTGTTGTTGTTATTAGATGCCATCGGTAGGTATTGACTCATAGTGACCCTATGCACAACAGAACAAAACACTGTCCGGTCCTGGGCCAACTTCACAATTGTTGCCACGCTTGAACCCATTGATGCTGCCACTTTGCCAATCCATCTCACTGAGAGTCTTCCTCTTTTTCTCTGACCCTCCACCTTACCAAACATGATATCCTTCTCCAGAGACTGGTCCCTCCTGACAATATGTCCAAAGTATGAGAGACAAAGTTTGGCAATCTTGGCCTCCAAAGAGCGCTCTGGCTGTACTGCACTTCTTCCAACACATATCTGTTGGTTCTTTTGGCAGCCCATGGCACTTTCAATATTCTCCTTCAACACCATAACTCTAAAGTGTCAATTCTTCTACAGTCTTCCTTTTTCCCCACCCAACTTTCACATGCAGATGAGGTTATTGAAAATAACGGCGGCTTGGGTCAGATGCACTTTAGTCCTCAAGCTGACATCTTTGCTCTTCAACACTTTAAAAAAGTCTTCCACAGCAGATTTGCCTAATAATACGTCATTTGATTTCTTGAATGCTGCTTTCATGAATGTTGATGGTTGATCCAAGAAGAATGGAGTCCTTGACAACTTCAATCTTTTCTCCGCTGATAAGAATGTTTTTTATTGGTCGAGTGGTGAGGATTTT
>NW_006408545.1:14589606-14590779 GCF_000296735.1 Chrysochloris asiatica
CTCTGTCAATTCAATGTATTGTTACAGCCGTTTCTGTATTACCTTTAGTAAAACTTTACTCTCATGGGATATCAAAGATACTGTCCAATGATTTCCAAATGGCATTGGGTCACCTCTCTTTGGAATGGACACAAATATGAATCTCTTCCAATCTGTTGGCCAAAGAGTTGTCTTCCAAATTTTAGATCAGTGAGTGCCTACAGGGCCATCTCACTTTCTTGAAATATTTCAATTTTTATTCCATCAATTTCTGGTGCCTTGCTCTTTGCCAATTCCTTCAATGCACCTCGGACTTCCTCCTTCAGTATCATTGGTTCTTGATCATACGCTACCTCTTGAAATGGTTGAACATGAACCATTTCCTTTTGTTACAGTGACTGTGTATTCTCTCCATATTCTTCTTTTTTGGAGAGGGAGCAGGGGTTAAATTTTTATTTCAAAAGCTTAGATAGCTTCAATATCCAGGTCACATCAAAATCAGGATACATGTAAAATACCTTATGTTAGATTCCCAAAAGGTACAAAAAAGTACAGTAAAATTAACACTTCCATTACAAGAATTGTATGACACAAATAATATAAAATTAAAAGGTGACACTGGTTTCCTAAGATACAGTTTTACTCTTAACACCAAGATCCACAGGCCCAGGCTACAGAGTGGCAGACTGGGCACAGATCTTCCAATCTGGGTTTGGGGAACCTGGTAATAAAATAGGCCCATGATGCTGGTCGGCCTCTGATACACCACACGCTGCTAACACAACTAGTGCTCTGGAAATAATAAACAGGAGAGTGATTTCCAGGGGAAATTTTTCAATAAGATGCACATGGGACAGACCATAGAAAGTTTGCCAAGTTAAATTTGGTACATAATTGTGTTCACTGATATCCAAACGGAGCGGTGCGGTCAGCCGGTCTCGCCCACTGCCGCCTCAGTATGTTGTTGTTGTTGTCAGGTGCCATCGAGTTGGAACCGACTCATAGAGACCCCATGCACAGCAGAAAGAAACAATGTCCGATCCTGGGCCAACCTCACTACCGCTGCCACACTTGAGTCCATCAATGATGCCACCTGGCTAATCCATCTCGTTAGGGGTCTTCCTCTTTTTCTCTGACCCTCCACCTTCCCCAGCATGACATCCTTCTCCAGTGACTGTTTCCTCCGGACAATAT
>NW_006408545.1:14611499-14618008 GCF_000296735.1 Chrysochloris asiatica
GGTGTTGGAGGAGAATATTGAAAATGCCATGGAAGAAGTGCAGCCAGAGTGCTCCTTTGAGGACAAGATGGCCAAACTCTCATACTTAGGACATATTGTCAGAAGGGACCAGTCACTGGAGAAGGATATCATGTTTGTTAAGGTGGAGGGTCAGAGAAAAAAAGGAAGACCCTCCCCAATGAGATGGATTGGCCAAGTGGCAGCATCTATGTACTCAAGCGTGGCAACAGTAGAGAGGTTGGCCGAGGACCAGGCAGTGTTTCAGTCTGCTGTGCATAGGGTCACCATGGGTTGGTACCGACTCGATGGCACCTAACTAAAAAACAACAAAGGAGCATCTGGCTGTACTTCTTCCAAGATAGATTTCATTGTTCTTCTGGTAGTCCGTGGTACTTTCAATATTCTTAGCTAGCACCATAACTCAATGCATTCTTCTACTGTCTTCCTTATTCATTGCTGAACCATTGTTTGAGGCAACTGAATAAACTGTGGCTTAGGTCAGGCACACTTCAGTCCTCAAACTGACATCTTTGCTCTTTAACACATTAAAGAGCTCTTTTACAGTTGTTGTTTTTGTTGTTAGGTGGCAGCAAGTTGATACTGACTCATAGCGACCCTATGTACAACAGACCGAAACACTGCCTAGTCCTGGGCCAATTTCACAATTGTTGCATGCTTGAGCCCACTGATGCTGTCATTTTACCAATCCATCTTGCTGGGGTTTTCCTCTTTTTCTCTGACCCTCCACCTTACCAAACATGATATCCTTCTCCAGTGACTGGTCCCTACTGACAATATGTCTGAAGTATGAGAGATGAAGTCTGGCCATCCTGGCCTCCAAGGAGCACTCTGGCTGAACTTCTTCCAACACAGATCTCTTGGTTCTTTTGGCAGCCGATGGCACTTTCAATATTCTCCTCCAACACCATAACTCAAAATCAATTTTTCTATGGTCTTCCTTATTCACTGCCCAACTTTTGCATGCATATGCAATTATTGAAAACACCATGTCTTGGGTCAGGTGCACCTTAGTCCTCAAGCTGACATCTTTGCTCTTCAACACTTAAAAAAGGTCTTATGCAGCAGATTTGCCTAATGCAATACATTGTTTGATTTCTTGATGCTGCTTTCTTGAGTGTTGATAGTTGATCCAAGAAGAATGAAGTCCTTGACAACTTCAATCTTTTCTCCATTGATAAGAATGCTATTTATTGGTCCAGTGGTGAGGATTTTTGTTTTCTTTACATTGAGATGTAATCCATACCAAAGGCTGTGCTCTTTGATCTTCATCAGTAAATGTTTTAAGTCCTCTTCACTTTCAGCAAGCAAGGTTGTATTATCTGCATATCGCAGGTTGTTAATGAGTCTTCCTCCAATCCTGATGCCACGTTTTTCTTCATATAAACCAGCTTCATGGATTATTTGCTCAGCATACAGGTTGAATAAGTATGATGAAAGTATACTACCCTGTCACACACCTTTCTTAATTTTAAACCATTCAGTGTTCCCGTGTTCTATTTGAACAACTGCCTCTTGGTCCATGTACAGTCATGAGCCCAATTAAGTGTTCTGGAATACTCATACTTCGCAATGTTGTCCATAGCTTGTCATGAGCCACGCAATTGAAAGCCTTTGTGTAGTCAATTAAGCACAGCTAAACATCTTTCTGGTATTCTCTGCTTCCAACAAGATCCATTAGACATCAGCAATGATATCCTTCACTCCACAGCCTCTTCTGAATCCAACTTGAACCTCTGGAAATTCTCTCTCAATGTATGCTTGTAGTGTTTCTGTATCACCTTTAGTAAAATTTTGCTCACATGAGATATCAAAGAGATTTCCAATGATTTCCACATTCCACTGGGTCACCTTTCTTTGAAATGGGCACAAATATGTATCTCTTCCAATCAGTCAGCCAGATAGTTGTCTTCCAAATTTCTTGGCAGAGATGAGTAATTGCCTCCAGTGTCGCCTCACTTTCTTGAAAGATTTCAATTTTTATTCCATGAATTCCTGGTGCCTTATTCTTTGCCAATTCCTTCAATGCACCTTGAGCTTCTTCCTTTGGTATCACTGGCTCTTGATCATATGCTACCTCTTGAAACTGTTGAATATCAACCGTTTTCTGTTGGTACAGTGACTCTGTGTATTCCTTACATCTTCTTTTGATGCTTTCTGCATCATTTAATAATTTCCCCCAGAGAATCCTTCAATGACACAAGTCGAGGGTTGAATTTTTTTTTTTCTTTCACAGTAAATTTGCCTAATACAATATGTCATTTGAGTTCTTGATTGCAGCTTCCATGATTGTTGATTGTGGATCCAAGCAAAATAAGTCTTTGAGAACATCAGTATTTCCTCCTTTTATATTTATATTTATTGGTCTAGTGGTCAGGACTTTTGTTTTCTTTACCTTGAGGTCCAATCCATAGTGAAGGCTGTGGTCTTTGATCTTCCCCTGTAAGTATTGCAAGTCATCTTCTGTTTCAGCAAGCAAGATTTTATCATCTGCATATCACATATTGTTAATGAGTCTTCTTCCAATCCTCATGCCAAGTTCTTCTTCATATAATCCATCTTTCCAGTTTGTTTGTTCAGCATATAGATTGAATAAGTATGCTGAAAAGATAAAACCCTGGTGCACACCTTACTCATTTTAAACCATTAAATATCCCTTTATTCTGTTTGAACAACTTAGTCTATATACAGGTTTCTGAGTACAATGAAGTGTTATGGAATTCTCATTATAATCAATGTAATCCATAATTTGTTATGATCCACACAGTCAAATGCCTTTAAATTGCCAATAAAGCACAAGTAAACATCTTTCTGTTATTCACTGCTGTCAGACAAGATCCATCTGGCGTCAGCAAGGATATCTGTAGCTCCTCATTGTGATAGGTAAGGTTTTTTGTCAACTTGCCTGGGCCAGGATTCTAAGTGATTTAGCAGTTAAGATGCAAATATCATCTCCATGATAAGATTTAATTAATATAATCAACCCTATGAAATAATCTCATGTGATCAGCTGTTATCTGATGTAATTATCCAATGTGTTGTAAATCCTCATTTCTATGATGCCAGTGGAGTCCTGGTGAGGTGCTTTAGGATAATACACTGGACTACTAGGTTGGCGTTTCAAACCTACCAGTTGCTCCTCAGAAACATGACAGGCTCACTATGGGTCATAACTGATTTGATGACACTTAACAATAATGAGGTTGTATGCAATCTACATGATTAGGAAGTATCTTGTACCAATCTCTTCTGAGATATAAAAGGAGAGAGAAGTGAGCAGAGAAAAAGGGACCCATTGCCACCAAGAAAGAAGAGCTTTGAATGGAGTGCGTCCTTGGTACCTAGGGTCTCTACACTGTGAAGCTCCTAGATCCAGAGTAAGCTTGACCAAGTCCCATGAAGAACTCCATAGAATGTTGAGCCTACTTAGCCTGAAAGGAGACAAGGACCTTTCTCGAGAGCCAGTGCTCTGAATTCAGACTTCTGGCCTCTTAAACTGTGAGAAAATACATTTCTATTTGTTAAAGCCATCCACTTGTAGTATTTCTGTTATAGCTGCACTAGACAACTAAGACACATGTCCTCTTCAGAATCCAACTTGAATTTCTGGCAGCTCACTGTCAATATACTACTGCAACCGTTTTTTAATTATTTTTAATTGCGTGTGATGTTGTTAATAATATTGCCCAATGATTTCCCCATTCCAGTGGGTCACCTTTCTTTGGAATGAGCACAGACATGGATCTCTGCCCATCAGTTGGCCAGGTAGCTGTCTTCCAAATTTCTTGGCATAGATGAATGAATGCTTCTGGCACTCCATCAGTTTGTGGAAATATTTCTACTTATATTCTGTCAATTCTTGGAACCTTGTTTGTTGCCAATGCTTTCAGTGCAGCTTGGATTTATTCCTTTCATGTCATTACTTCTTGATCAGATGCTACTTCCTGAAATGGTTGCTCAACTACCAATTCTTTTTGTAGCAGCAATTCTGTGTATTCCTTCCATCTTCGTTTGATGCTTCCTGAATCATTAAATATTTTGCCCATAGAATTCTTCAGTGTTTCAAGTCAAGACTTGATTTTTTTTCTTCAGTCCTTTCAGCTTGAGAAATGCTGAATGTGTTCTCCCCTTTTGGTTTTCTAACTCCAGATCTTTGCACATCTCATTGTAATACTTTACTTTGTCTTCTTGAGCAGCCCTTGCAATTTTCTGTTCAGCTATTTCATGTCTTAATTTCTTCTAGTAGCTTTAGCTTCTCTATGCTCAAGGGCAAGTTTCAGAGTCTCTTCTGATATTTTGTTTGAGTCTTTTCTTGCTTTTCTCTTTTAAATGACCTTTTGTTTTCTTTATGCAATCTGCTGGGTCTGGATCTTACATCTTACACTGGACCATCTTGTCCTCTCTGCTTCTTTGGACTTGTACTAGTAGTCTGCTCTGTTACTTGCTAATCCTGGGAGTCATCAGCACCCTGCCTTCTTCTCTGCCAGACCTCCCTGCTACCTGCCTGCCTGTCTTCTGGTCTGCTGATCTTGGTTGATAAGCCCTGCAATTATGTGAGCCAGCACATCAAAACACAGACTTGGGACTAACCACCTCAACAACTATGTGAGCCATTTCCTTGATCTGTTGTTATTGTTAAGTGCCATCAAGTTGGTTCTGCTTCATAGAGACCCTGTACAGGATTTCCAAGAAACAGCTGATGAGTTTGAACCATAGATCTTTCCGTTCAAATGACCTTTCAGTGCAGTGGTTATCATACAGCACCATACCAGTACTCCTTACTTGTTATAAATACCTTTATATATACATATAAAGCATCATTGGGTTTGCTTCTATAGAAAACCCAGCTTAAGATAACATCATCAAGGTCAACTCTACTTTGAGGAGGCAGCTCTTCCCCAGTCGTATTTTGAATGCTCTCCAGCCTGAGTAGCTCATTTTCTGGCACTATATCTGACAGTGTTCCACTGTTATTCATAAGGTTTTCAGTGGCTAACTATTCAGAAGTAGTCTGCCTCTCCTTCTTTCTAGTCTGTCCTAGTCTGGAAGCTCGATTGAAACCTGCCAACCATGCATAACCCTGGTGGTGTTTCTTCTCATTTTGATTTGTGCCCCTTCAACAAGTGAAAGTCCTGAAAACTTTACTCCATTTGAGTTATTGTGGTCGACTCTACTTTGAGGAGGCTGCTCTTCTTCCCTAGTTGTATTTTGAGTGACTTCCAACCTGAGGGGCTCATCTTCTGGAATTATATCTGACAAGGTTCTGCTGCAGTTCATAAGGTTTTCAGTGGCTAAATATTCAGAATTAATTTGCATCTTCTTATTAGTTTGTCTTAGTTCGGAAGCTCTGCTAAAACCTTTACACCATGGGTGACCCTGAAGGTTTTTAAAATACCAGTGGCATAGTTTCCAGCATCACTGCATGACACAGGTCACCACAGTATGACAAACTAATAGACAAGTGGTTTCAGAATAACTTATATCTTATTATTAGCATATTCTTAATTACAGATTAAAAAGAAATTATGGTCATATAAAGACTGAGCATTGTCTACTACAAAAAAATGTAAAAGGTAAAGATAAACATAGTGATAAATGTCATCTGCAGTCTCCGTGTATCCTTTAGACTAGTTGTTTTGCAACACCTGGAGTGTATTAGACACTCATGTGGCCCTTTGCAGTTATGTAGCTTCCCTGGGTCAATGACAGTCCTATTGAATCAGGACCTCCCTTGTGGGACCCAGGATTGAATATTTTTCAAACGTCCAGATGACCGTGTCAAGATAAGTGGAGAAGTGACCCACAGAAAATGGGAAGCCATGGTTTTCAACTTTGTTTCCTTAATTTTTATCTTGGAATAATATTAAATGTACAGAAAATCTGCTAAGACAGAGCTACCATGTGAGGTTTCCCATATAACCTTCTTCCAGCTCCTTTACTTTAACATCTTACATGCCCATGGGACATGAGACATTAACACTGATACATTAACAATAGCTACATAACAGACTTCATTTGGATAACAGCAGTCAGTATGGATTGCATCTCAATGTAAAGAAAACAAAAATCCTCACCACTGGACCAATAAATAACATTCTTATCAATGGAGAAAAGATTGAAGTTGTCAAGGACTTCATTCTTCTTGGATCAACCATCAACACTCATGGATCAACCATCAACACTCATCAAGCAGTTAAGAAATCACATGACGTATTACATTAGGCAAATCTGCTGTATAAGACCTTTTTAAAGTGTAGAAGAGCAAAGATGTCAACTTGAGGAGTAAGGTGTGCCTGATCCAAGCCATGGTATTTTCAATAACCTCATATGCATGTGAAAACTGGACAGTGAATAAGGAAGATCATAGAAGAAATGATGCTTTTGAGTTATGGTGTTGGAGGAGAATATTGAAAATGCCATGGGCTGCCAAAAGAACCAATAGATCTGTGTGCAACCAGAGTGCTCCTTGAAGGCCAGGATGGTCAAACTTC
>NW_006408545.1:14618852-14630555 GCF_000296735.1 Chrysochloris asiatica
GTTATTGATTTTATTACTTGATTTTTTTTTCAGTTTTGGCCGCTTCAAGCTCTTTCAAGTTGGCTTCTGAGCCCTTTTCTCATATCCCAATCTTTTCTTATGCCCAAATTTTCTTTTTAAAAAGTATTTCATTACTTTGTGAAGCAACAAAATATTCCAGGTTCATTTTGTATTTTTCTTAGCCCAGTCTTAGAATTTGCTAGTTCTTCAAGAATCTTGTTTCTTGAATGGTATTTAGAAATGAAGATTTGTCGTCTATTCATTGCTACTGGGATGTTACTGCCTTTAGACCCTCTCAGGGAACAGAACTAAGAACTATACAAGGGTGAGTCAAAAATCATCTGCACTCATTAGTGATTGGAGGAACGGTGGTGATCACATATTGGCTGCTAAGAAGAGCTTGATTCTCATTTCAGGTCACTGTCAGAAAAGCTAAATTTGTAGATTAAGGATCAGAAAATCTGATCCTGATTACAGAACCATCCCTCATTTCAGAATCTTGGATACCTAGTTCATCCTTTCAGACTATCCCTGAAAACCTTTTAAGATTCCATCTGAGAAAACCCTAGGAGTTCTTGGAAGGGGAAGAAGGACGAAGATTATGGGTTGGAATAAAACCAGGGTTGAATGAGTTCCAGAAAGCAGGGTTCTCAAACTCGTGGACAGCAATCTGCAGAAGAAGACAACTTCAAAAAACCAACTAGAAGCAACATGCAGAGAAGTAAGATGAGAGGAGCCTCCTCTGGAAAGAAGACAGATGGTCTTCAGCAGAAGAATCTGGAGCCAGCTCTTCCAGGCAGATGGGGGGGTGTCACTCTGCCAGAAACCCCCTTCAGAATCTGTGAGAAAGATAAGAAACAACAAAGAGAAGAGTCCTGGAAATGGAAATGGTGGAAGTACCAGTGAAGCACCTCAGCCACCTCTGAAGAAAACGGCCGGGGCTGATCCTACCATTGAAAGTGAGGAGGCATTTAAGAATAGAGTGGAGGTTAAGGTGAAGATTCCTGAAGAATTAAAACCCTGGCTCGTTGAGGACTGGGACTTGGTTACTAGGCAGAAGCCGTTGTTTCAGTTCCCAGCTAAGAAAAATGTCGATCCCATTCTGGAAGGATACACAAATTGTAGAGATCACAAGGAAATGTCGACAATAAGGAATACGCTGTTAATGAAGTTGTGGCAGGGATAAAAGAATACTCCAATGTGATGTTGGGCACTCAGCTGCTCTACAAATTCGAGAGGCCCCAGTATGCCAAAATCCTCATGGCCCACCCTGATGTGCCGATGGCCTAAGTTTATGGAGCGCCACACCTACTGAGATTATTTGTGAGAATCGGAGCAATGTTGGCCTATATGCCCCTTGATGAGAAGAGTCTTACATTATTGTTAGGCTATTTGCATGATTTTCTAACACATCTGGCAAAGATTTCTGAAGCCCTGTTTATTGCCAGCAATTACAAAGTGGCTTCAGCTGAGTACCGTTGCAATACCCTACGAGGGTCTACTACCGCTCACTGTTAACCTCTGAGTAACTGTAAACACTTTTCTTTTTGTTCTTAGTCTTTTTCTTATATAACTGATGTTCTCTAAAATTGTTAATAGTATCACAGGGCTTATATTTAAGTTTTGTTTTCTGTTTGCTTCAAACAGAAAATAAAAGGAGAGTGTAAGCTCCCTTTCACATTTCAAAGTTGCTACCAGTGTACACAGTAATTAGACAAAGAAGAAACATTCAGTAGAACAATTCTTGCCTAGTTGACAACATTGCTTGAATGCTGGTGGCTCTATCCCTTTGACACTACACAATTTTCTAATATGTGTTAATGCTACAAAATGCCCTGAGACCTAGTGCCAAAGGTTCAACTTAATGTATATACCTGAAAGCCCAAATATTTGTGTTCTCTCTCTCTTTTTTTAATGGTGCTTTAAGTAAAACAGCCCATCCTCTGCAAGTCATCTATGTTGTTCCTTAGGCAATCTATCTTTGCTGAAGTTGAAGGATGGTGAATTTTTTCATGGTTTTTGTATTTGAGTCTAACACACATTCTAACATGATAGAGGCAATGCATTGTATAGCTGTGGTTTTCTGAAAAGTTGATATTTTAGGAATTGTATTTCAGATCTTAAATAAAATTTATTTCTAAATTTCAAAACAAAACAAAACAAAAAATTATCTGCACTCCAGTTATATTAAGACAACCATTAACATCCACAGCTCATAACAACATTGAGCATGCATGTGAAATGATTTTGTTGAATAGACAAGTGACAGTGAATGATATGGCAAATCATTTGCAAATAGCCATGGCTCTGCCTATGAAATAATCCATGACAGAGTTGGGTTTTGAAAAGTTTGTGAGAGGTGGGTACCAAAACAGCACATGAAAGAGCATAAACAGAAGCTTTTGGATATCTGCAAATAAAATTTGGACCAATACTCAAAGGAAGGTAAGATTTTTCTTAAAAAATATTATTATTGGTGACAAGACATGGATTCATCACTACAAGCCAAAGAGTAAACAGCAGAGTGTGGAATGGAAACATCCTCTATCACCAACCAACAGAAAGTTCAAAAGTCAACCATCAACTGCTAGATTGATGCTTACAGTTTTCTGGGATTATCAAGAGTTAGTATTTGAACACTATCAGGAAAAAGTTCAACAATCAACAGTGCTCATTAAAGTGAAATGCTCACTGAAGAGTTGAAGCCTAAACTTTGGATTACACTCAGAGGACTGCTATCCAAGGGCATTGTCATCTTGCATGACAGTGCACATCCACACACCTCTGCCCACACTATGGACTCTGCAAAAACTTCATTTTGAGTTGATAAAGTATCCTCTCTAGAGTCTTGATCTTGCTCCATCAGACTTTTACCTGTTTGTTGTTGTGAAGTGTCATCAAATTGGTTCCAACCCATAGCGACACTGTATAGGGTTTCCGAGGAGCAGCTGGTGAACTTGAACCACTGACCTTGCAGTTCAAATGGCTTTACAGTCTGGTGCATTAATCCACAGCACCACACCAGGACTCACCTGTTTGGTCCCCTGAAAGCAGCCCTTCTGATGAAGAAGTGAAGGCAACAGTGCATTAATGGCTCACTGCTCAGGCCAAAACATGTTTTAGTAAGGGAATATGAAAGCTTATTGACAGATGGACAAGGTGTATTGAAAAGCAGGAGATTACATCAAAAATGATGTAGTTAGCAGAGAGCAGGACCCTACCTAGAAAAGCAGTGATGCCTGAGATGGAGGCAGAGATGATGATGTGGAGAGATGGAGCAGTTGGGGACTTTAGACACAGGGAGAGAGGGGGGCTGTGTGCTGATGACCGGGGGGAGGGGGGGGCGGGCAGGCTTGCAGTGTATACCCTTTGGTTGGTTGACGATTCATGGAGGGGATTGTAACCATAGCAATGAAACTCTATACGATAGGATGAATGTAAAATTAATGTTCTCCCATGTAAACTATCACATAAGTCACAATAAAACATTTTTTTTCAAAAAAAGAAAAAAAATGATGTATTTGTCTTTCCTAAAAGTTGATTAAAATAGACCTACAGCCAGAGTGAAAGGAGCTCGGTAGCGCAGTGGTTACGAATTGGGCTGTGAACTGCAAGGTCAGCAGTTCGAAACTATCATCTGCTCCCATAAAGATTTACAGCCTCAAAAACCCTGTACAAGGTCGCTATGAGTTGGAACCAACTCCACGGCACACAGCCACCACCACCAACACCACAGCCAGAGTGACGTATGGCTCTGCAGGATAAACACTGGACTGCTAACTTCAAGGTTGGTGGCTCAAACCCACCAGCCACTCATCAGAAACCCTATCCAAGGTCATTGTGAATAGGAACCCACTCAACAGCATTTAACAACAGCAACAACATATTAGGCCATGGATTCTCCTGGTGTGTCACTGTAGGACTGGACTTCAAACCACAAGGTCAGCAGTTCAAACCCACCAGCTGCTCCTTGGAAATCTATACAGGATCATTATGAGTCAGAATTGACTCGATGGCACTTAACAGCATACACCCATATCTATAATTATTTTTGAATTTGTATATATGTGCATGTATGTGTGTGTATGTATACTAAACACGAACTTTTATTTATGTCTCCAACTATACTCCACAACATAAGGTTTAGTATAGCCTTCCCAACTTGCTTATTTGTAGCTGACATTGAGAAACCTTCTTCCCATTATCAATAATTTACACATTTAACCCTCATACACATATCAGGTAAGGAGCCTGGTGACACTATAGGATAAGTACTGGAATGCAAACCACAAGGTCAAATATACCATCCACTCCAAGGGAGAAGATGAGGCTTTCCGAACTGGCAGAGATGTATAGCCTTGGAAATCCTCTACAGAGTCGCTGTGAGTAGGAATCGACTTGATGGCAGTGTGTTTGTTTGGTTGTTGGTTTTTTGTTTTATACATATAGAACAGTTTCAGAATATCCAACCAGTTACCCTGTAAAAGAAATCCTGATGTGGCACTGTGGGTTAATGTGCTGGACTGCAAAGTTGGTTTGAACCACAAGGTCAGCGTTTCTAACTCACCAACTGCTTCTCGGAAATCCTAAACAGGGTCGCTATGAGTCAGAACTGACCTGATGGCCCTTAACAATAACAACAACAACAATCCTGTAAAAAGTATATTTAATAACTCTAGTACTGTGCTTATGTATAGTTTTTCTTTTGCTTTGTTTAGCTTTACGGTTTTTTGCCAAGAGATTGTTTCTTTAAGTTACTGTGGTCAGCTCCTTTTAACTCCACATTGTTTGTAAATAATCATTTACAAAGTAATATTTGCTTTAGTTAGAAAATAAAAGTACACACAAGAAAAGAAAAGAAAACTCATCTCCAATACTATGATTAAATGATAACCACAACTTATATTTTAATGTAATATATGTGCTTAATTTTTATTAATATTAATATTATTCCTGATACTCTGTTGTATTTTTTTCACTTGATATCATGAAGAATTATGTATTTATAAACAAAGGATCCCCATTGTAAGATTGGTGTTTTAAAATACCACCCTGATGACACTGGAGGTGGAGGGGTTTATAGAGACTGCTATCAGAAACACTAGTTAAATAGAGAGTAGGATTTTCTGGGGTGAGAGAAGATCTGTGACTGATTTAAAGTAGTTACAGCTGGAGTACAGGAGCATGGATGGATTTGAGAGGCAGTTCAGGATAGAATTACCAGGATTTGGGGGAATTGTTAGATATTAGAATGAAGTAGTGGGAGGAATTGAAAGGCTCAGATATTTTAAGATTGAATAGATCTGTCAGCAGTGACAAGATTTACCAATGTCCCTAGGGAACGTGAAGCAAAGGACTGGCTTTATAAAAAAGTTAACAGTTTATTTTTGGATATGCTGGGTTTGAAGTGCTTCATGTCTTCCAGCTGGGGCTGTTCAACAGTTGGTTGGAAATTTTTGCCTGGTGCTCAAATAAGAGAATCAAGCTGGAGGCAGAAATTGTAGAGTAAAAGTTGGCACTCACACTGAGAGATTGGATGAGACCACTCAAGATGACTTATAAATCTGAGGAAAAGACAACAAATTCAGTTGGAAATTTAGATAACATTTAAGATTTTGGCACAGAGAGATGAACTTATAAAGTCAAGGAAAAAAAAAAAAAAAAGTAGAGAGCCAGCTATGAGTAGTGTCCACAGGTAGGAGGAGCAGTGGAGTCAGAGAGAGGAATAGTCAATAGAGTTAGTGTTGCAGCAACAGACCTGAGGATTCCCAGGACTGAGAGAGGTGAGGACATAGAGGGACACACATTAGCTCTCCTTCTAAGAATGTGGAGGTGAAAATAAGCAGAAACATAGTGTGGTATCTTGGGGAGAAGACAGAAGAAAATGTTTCTTTTCTTTTTTGAATCAGAGACTGGCAGGATAAATTTTGAATCAGTGAGACTGGCCAAAAGGTTTATATAAGGCAGATTGGGTCAGTTGGGTATCTTGCCCTTTAACTTACCTTAAGTGTTATTGTTGTTAAGTGCCGTTAAGTCCATTCTGACTTAGTGACCCTGTATAAGGATTCTAAAGAGTGGCTAGTGGGTTTGAACTGTCAACCTTGTGGTGAGCATTCCAGTGTTTATCCACCAGTGTCACACCAGGATTCCACCTAAGGTGCTAGCAAAGAACATTGGAAGTACCATGGACTGTCAGAAGAACAAATAAATCTTAGAAGTACAGCCAGAATGCTCCTTAGAGGCAAGGAGGGGAATCTCACATACTTTGGATATGTTATAAGGAAGAACCAGTTTCTGGAAAAGGACATCATACTTGTAAAGGAAAAACAGGAAGACCTCCAAAGAGAGGGATTGACACAGTAGTACAACCATGGGCTCAAACACAACAATTGTGAGGATGGCATAGGCAGTGTTTTGTTTTAGTGTGCATTGGGTCGCTATAACTTTCACCCAGCCTGATAGTACCTAACAACAAAAACAACAGCCCAAAGGCTTAGTGAACAATTACTGAGAAATATAAAGATGTAGAAATTCTTGGTGAGGGATGGTAAGAACATGATGGACAGAAAAGAATGCGAGCCTTCACAATTTTCATACAGGGAACACAAGAAGTAATATTGAAGTACATTTACTTCAAATATTTGGTACTTGGAGAAGCTGTTATGCACAGTTAAAGTTGCAGTTTAAAAATTTGGGAGTAGTTGGAGAAAACCATAATAGCACAAATTTGTGCTTTTCACTCATGCTATGTGTTTTGAAGTCAGTCAACCTATAATACTCATGTGTTTCAATAACAATAATACAATGGGTTTTCTGAGTGTTTCCTATATGTAATGACCTTGAGTATGGATGCAACTCCAGTCAGCCCCTGTAATACTTAGAGAAACATCTAAGCATCAAAAGAAAAACCTACATTTTATTCCTCATGTGGGAGTAAATGTTTTAGACTCATTGGAACAAAGAACCTCAATGTATTTATTTATGCTATATTTTATAAAACAATACATTGAAAATAAACAACATTGAATTGAAATATGGGCTGTTTATTTATATTGAATAGCTTTTTTTTTTTTTTAAATAATATGAGTCACAGAAGTTTGCTGTCACCTTTTGTAATTCAACCTGGAATTTCCTTTGATGTGAACAAACATACAATTATTTACACGTAAAATATAAAAAACTAAAGCCACTACTGTCAAGTGAATTGTAACTCACTGCAGCCCTGTAGGCAAGGGTTGAACTGTTCCATAGGAACTCAAGACTGTAAATCTTTACAGAAACAGATTGCTACATCTTTCTCCCAGGAAGTTGCTAGTAGAGTCAAACAGTCCACCTTTTGACTAGTAACTGAGCACTTTAAACAATGCATCACCAGGGCTCTAAGTAAAATATAAAGAAATCAAAAGTATATTATGATAAGATCACTAGTTTAAACCAAACTTTGACTGAACAGAGGCAAAAATTCTGCTCTATTCTCTGTCCGTACTAGTCTGTGCTCCCTACTTACTACAATATAAGTACGCATATACTATAGAAGAAGTCTTGGCGTGGTGTTGTAGGGTAATCACCGGACTGTTAACTTCAAGGTTGGAGGTTCAAACCCACCAGCTGTTCCTTGGAAACCCATTACAGGATCACTATGAGTCAGAACCGACTTGATCTTACTTAACAACATAAAAAAATATAGATGAGCCTGCGTGGACTGGAGTGATAAACTGGCCTGGGCTTCAAGAGCATTGTCTTCCAATTTCAATGCTGTTACCAAGTAGCAAGTCATATGAAGACTGGAGTTCAGCTGGAATACAGTTCCAATTGTCTGATTCCAATCTCCTATCTAAAGTTTATGTAAATCCATTCTCATCTCTGGATGTAAAATCTTCTGGTAGGGAGACTAAGGCATAAAGAAGTGCATTGATTTACTGAAGACAAAAAGCAAAGGTATCCAAAAAAAAAAAAGCCAAAGGAAAACAGAAGCTCTAAGTTTACTTCAACTCAGTCCAGAGGTTAACAGCATGGGCTCTGGAGTCAAACTGTCTGTTCAGATCCAACTTTTGTCACTTACTAGCTAGGGCTCTGTTGTTGTTGTTAAGTGCCGTTGAGCCAGTTCTGACCCATAGCGGCCCATTATAGGGTTTTCAAGGAGCAGCTGGTGAACTTGAACCACCGACCTGCGATTCAAACCATCTTTGCAGTCTAGTGCATTAATCCACAGCACTACTTCAGAATTCCAGCTATGGCTCTGAGACTAGTTACTTAACCTTGGTATCTCTATCCTAAAAATGGGTCAATAATAGACACTAGGCTTAACATTGTTGTGAATTTTGGATGAGTTATAATTCAAGAAAAATGCTTAAAACAGTGCCTGACACTTGTAAAGATTCAAAAATATGTTACCATATGATTTGCACCAACTTTTTAATATTTAACTTTCAAATATTTGAACTTCTTGCAAATGGGTATGGGTTAGTCCAATGTGATATAAATTGAACATTCAAAAAAGTTACTCAACTAGGGACAGATCCAGGTTTTAAGTAGCCTGAAAATTTTACAATTTGGGAGCCAATTTAAGAAATAGGACACAGAATTAGGAATTGTGACTACAACCAGACCCCTGCCAGAACCCAGGCATTTGAGGAGCTGGAAGCTTATGCTTCCTTAGCCATTACCTAACCCTCCTCTATTCCCCACCATCACATTATAGAATAGACTTAGAGGCACACTCTCAAAGAGAACAAATGTAATTTTTCTACGTATTGGCTACAGCTTAGTCCTGACTCCACTGAGAAATTCTTGGATCCCCTACAACTGGCACAGAGAGACTCCTCAAATGTTCGGGACTATAAGAGACCAACTTGATGTTTTTATTATTGAGGCATGCTTTACGTGCAGAGGCCAGCTTTGTAACTGCTGGGTCCCAGATCCAGGAAGAGCAGAGGGACTTGTGAGGCTGCCAAGGAGTAGGGGCGCCAAGCAGCTGCATGTGGTGTTTGTGTTTAGAGCCAGCTTTCTCAGACAGTGCTTTGGGAGGGCTCAAGTTTCCAAATGCTTGGGTGAAGTTAGCCTTTTTTTTTTTTTTTTAAATTCCAAAAGAATATGGCTAAGGAGGGGAAATATAGGTGATTAAGTCCAGAAGAGAAATAAAACAAAAGATGCTTCCTGTCGGTCTTCTTGAAAGGCAATGAGGCATTGTCCCTAATGGCTTTACCCTGACAGGGACAACAGTCTCTTAAGGACTTTTCTACTAGAAAGTGAATGGAAAGCCAGACCTTTGGAGAGTAGAAACACAAAAAGGCAAACTACCAATGGAGATTTTTCTTTTCCTTTTGTAAACTTTTAAAACCCTTGCAGTTGTCACCCTTAGTCTACATTAAGTAAGCTTATTTATGAGTACATATAGTAATAGAATTTATTTTCCTTTTTTCCTTTGGGAGAGGTAGTTGTGGAAGAAGGAAAAGAAGAACATCAGAATAATCTGTAAAACTCCCTTTTCTTGTGGAAGGTAGCAGAGCTTAGTGATTAAGGGGCTTTGCACGGTTGGCCTGGCTCTTACTTTTTAGCTATGTCCCAAATCATAGACAAACCTTGCCTGGCTTCCAGGTCCTTGCTGGAAAAATGGGGATAAGTAGGCACCCAGCTCTTGGGAGTGCTGGGAAGATTACGATAAGGCTAACAAGATACCTGGCCCTTTCTAAGTGATCTACAAGGGCAGTTATTAGCACTACTATGCATGACAGTATATTCCAGCCACTTAATCACTGACTTGATCAAGGTGAATAAGACCCAAACTGCTCTTAAAAGTTGTTGTTGTTGTTGTTGCTAAGTGCCACGGAGTCAGTTCCAACTCATTTCTGAAGAGCAGCTGGTGGGTTTGAACTGCCAACCTTGTGGTTCGCTGTCCAGTGCTTATTCTACAGTGCCACACCAGAAATCCTCTCTTAAAAGTAGCAATTACTAAACTATTTTCTTCCACTGTTTATTGCTGACTTATTTCTCAAATTCTATACTCAGTCCTGGTAGGGAACTGTAGGATAATGAGTAGACTACTGGATTGCAAGTTCATTTGAATTGCAAGGAGGATGGTTCACCAGCCACTCCTCAGAAACCCTATACAGGGTCACTGTGAGTTGAAACCAACTCAACAGCACTTAACAGTAACAACATAGTTATTCTTATGAGCTGGGGTGGTACATAGGATTAAGTGTTTGGCTGCTAACTGAAAGGTAGGTGGCTTGACTTTACAGGTAGTCTACTTCTGTAAGATTCACAGCCCCATAGTAACCCTATGGAATAGCATTATTCTGTCCTATAGGGTCACTATGAGTGGGAATAGACACTCAAATGACTTGGGTTTGGTTTGGTTTCTATACTTGTTCTTGTTGTTGTGTATCATAAAGTCAGTTCTGACTCATAGTGACCCCATATAGGGTTTCCAAGGAGCAGCTGGTGAATTTGAACCACCAACTTTGCAGTTCAAACCGACCTAGAGGTTGAGTAATTATCCTACAGTGCCACACCAGGATTCCATACTTGTTCTTACAGGTTTTTAAATGTGAAGTTACTAAATGAAGGCCCCCAGGTTGTACATTTCTGTAGAATGCTGCCTATTGCTATGACTGGTTTAATAAATAATGTCCTATATAATGACAAAGTTTGAAAACTTCTCCTTAATATCTTATTAAGGCTGAACTGTATGTTTAAATATTTGCCTTTCTGCAATCTGTTCTTGTAAAGACACCTGGATGTGTGGTCCTTGACCCTGAGGAGATTATTATTTAATAGAGCAACTGACAGCACCCAGAATCACATAAATAAATGTAACAGCTGTACATAAGCAAACATTTATACATAGCTGAGTACAGCTGCACAGATTTATACAGGTGCTAAATAACAACCACAGGGTCAATGGTTCAAACCCACCAGCTGTTCCTAACAAACTCTATATAAGGTAGTTATGAGTCAGAATCGACTCGACAGCACATAGCAACAACAACAAAATAACGTACCAGTAAAAGAAAAATTAAGACAGTGAGGGTTATTAAAGTGCTTGAGAATTAGAGTGCAGAGTAATATAAATTTTTAAAGCCTTTCCAAGTGCTACCTAGTCATTTGAGGCTAAGGAAGCTCAGAAAGTAGTAAAGAAAAAGGTCATTCCAATTATGGGAAGTGCAGGTATAATGGGTTGAAGTGAGAGGATGCATTGTTGTTGACAATTATTTATGAATAACTGTCTTAGCTATCTGGAGCTGCTGTAACAGAAATACCATAAGTGGCTTCACCAAACCAAATTACTCTCTCACAGGTTAGGAAGCTAGAAGTCCAAATCCAGAGTGCCAGCTCTAGGGGAAGGTTTTCTCTTTCTGCCAGCTTTAGGGAAAAGTCTTCATCTCCTTTCAGTATGTGTAGACCCAGCATTCCTTGGAGTTCTCCCTGTGTCTTGATATCAGTCAATCTTCATCTGGATCCAGCAGCCTCAAAGTGCAAAGACCTCAGGTTGAAAGGACACACATCAATGCCAGCTCTTATTCCTTGGTGGTAATAGGTCTCCCTTTCTCTGGGCACTTCTCTCTCTTTTTATTTTTTAAGAGAAAAGATTTCCCAATTGTCTGTCAGTTTGTTGTACTTTGGTGGCTTGTGTGTTGCTGTGAGGGTGGAAATTATGCCACTGGTATTTTAAATACCTGCAGGGTGATCCATGGTATAAAG
>NW_006408545.1:14636415-14638835 GCF_000296735.1 Chrysochloris asiatica
TCTGTATGCTGTGCAAGTAACCTTAAAGCTAGATTACATGAAGAAGAATATGGCATAAGGATTGAATGAAGACTCATTAACAACCTGTGATATGTTAATGATACAGACTTGCTTACTGAAAGTTATGAGGACTTAAAATGCTGATGAAGATCAAAGACCACAGCTTTCAATATGGGTTGCATGCATCTCAATGTAAAGAAAACAAAAATCTTCCCCCCAATAATTAACACCATGAAAAATGGAGAAAATTTTGAAGTTGTCAAAGACTTCATTTACTTGAAACCATAATCAACACTCATGAAAGCAGCAGTCAAGAAATCAAATGATATATGCTTTAAGCAAATATACTGCACAAGACATTTTTACGGTGTTCAACAGCAAAGATGTTACAATGAGGAAAATGGTGTGCCTGACCCAAGTCATGGTATTTCCCATAACTTCATATACACAGTCATCTTTAGGATACATACTGGACTATTAACTGCAGGTCAGTGGTTTGAGCCCACCAGCAGCTCTGTGGCAGAAAGATGATGCTTTCTGCTCCTGTAAAAATGTACAGTCTCAGAAACCCTATACAGGGTTGTTTGAGTCAGAACTGACTGGATAGTACTTAACAATAACAGCATGTGAAAGTTAGACAGTGAGTAAGGAAAACAATAGCAGAATTGATGTATTAAGTTATTAAACATATCATGCATGGACTTTCAGAAAAACAAATCTGTGTTGGAAGAAGTACAACCTTAGAATTCAAGATGACCAAACTTCATCTCTCATACTTTGGACATGTTATCAGGAGGGACCAGTCCCTGGAGAAAGACATCATGCTTGGTAAACTGGAGAGTCAGTGAAAAAGAGAAAGATTCCCAATGAGATGAATTGGCACAGTGGCAGCTATGGGCTCAAGTGTAACAACTATTGTGCGAATAGTGAAGAACTGGGCAGTGTCTTGTTATGTTGGGTATAGGGTCGCTATGAGTCAGAACCAACTTGAGGGCATCAAATAACAAGATAAAAGATGTTGCATGTCACACACCTGGGAAACTTCCTTACAGATCAGGATTGTGGGATTGTGGTGGGACTATGGGTATTTCAGCTTGCCCTGAATCCTTTTATTGGTTTATCACATCAGATCACATCATGGGGAAACATGCTTCATCACATCATTACATAACTGCCACACCTCGGGAGAATCATGATGCAGACAAGTTGACACAAGTTTGGGGGAACATAATTCAATCCATGACACTAATATTTGAGCATTTCCTTTGTATAACAATCCATTGGTATTCACATTTTACAGATGTGGAAATTGAGACTTGATGAAATTAAGTAACTTGACCAAAATGTGTGTTTGTTGTTGTTGTTAAGTGCCGTCGAGTCAGTTCTGACCTATAGCGACCCTATGTAGGTTTTCCAAGGACTGGCTGGCAAGTTTATTATTTAATATGTTTCTTCTAGCTTTAGTCTTTGTAACTCTCACCAAATGACTGTTTCCAGATGGGTCTGGATAAAAGAAGGTGGGAGGCTACCTAGAGGATGATATAATTCAGGTGTGATAGTTAACAGAGCTTGTTGTGATTGTAAAACTTGGAATTCTAATGTGGGTATAAAGTTAGCAGTTGTCTCAAAAGCAGGATTGTGGGGGTGAGGGTGGGGGTGGAGGTGGATTTTCACTACCATCAAGACGTCAGAAGAAGAGCATGTCCTGTGGGTCCCAAGAGCCCTGTGCATGGAAACTCCTCAACCCAGGGACAGAATGTGTGACACTGAAGGAGTGGCAGCAACAGAAGTATGAGCCAAAGGGCCAGATGATGAAATTGAAGAATTCTATCAACTTTTTTAAGTCTTAAATTGATCAAATATGCAGTTAAGATGAGTTTGTAATAACTGGTGATGGACCACAAAGGTTGGAAACAAAGAGGAAAGATCAGTAGTTGGAAAATATGGTCTTGGTGATAGAAATGATGCAAGAGATTGTATGATAGAATTTTGCAATATCAATGACTTCTTCATTACAAATACTTTTTTAAAAATAACGTCAAAGGTGACTGTACACATGGACCTCACATATGGAATACAGAGAAATCAAATTGACCACATTTGTTGAAAAACATAGTGGAAAAGCTCCATCTCATCAGTCAAAACAAGGCCAGGGGCAGACTGTGGAATAGACTATCAATTGCTCATACGCAAGTTCAGGCTGAAGCTTACAAAAATTAAAATAAGTCCATGAGAACAAAAATATTACCTTGAACATATCCTACCTGAATTTATAGAGTATCTCAAGAACAGGTTTGATGCATTAGACACTGATGATCAAAGACCAGAAGAGTTGTGGGCTGTTATCAATAACATCATACATACATGAAGAAAGCAAAAGATCATTAGGAAGACAAGAAAGGAACAGACCAAAATGGATG
>NW_006408545.1:14640373-14641869 GCF_000296735.1 Chrysochloris asiatica
TGTGTTGCTGTGAGGGTGGAAATTATGCCACTGGTATTTTAAATACCTGCAGGGTGATCCATGGTATAAAGGTTTCAGCAGAGCTTCCAGAACAAGACAAACTAGGAGGAAGACGCAAATTAACTCAGAATGTTTCACCACTGAAAACTTTATTAACAGCAGCAGAGCATTGTCAGATATAGTGACAGAAAATGAGTCCCTCATGTTGGAAGACACTCCAAATACGACTGAGGAAGAGCTGCCTCCTCAAAGTAGATTTGACCGTGATGACGGGAATGGAGTAACGTTTTCAGGACTTTCATTTATTGAAGGGGGACAAATCAAAATGAGAAGAACCAACTGCAAATATCCTTTAATATTGGAAATAGAATGTATGAATCTAGGAAACTTAGAAGTTGTTGAAAATAAACTGGAACTCATAAAGAACAATATCCTAGGCATTAGTAGCTGAAATGGACCGGTATTGGCCATTTGAATCTGACAGTCTATGGTTTCCTATGCTATGAACAATAAATTGAAGAGGAATCGTGTTCCATCCATCATCAAAAGAAACATTTCAAGACCTATCTTAAAGTACAATGCTGTCTATGATGGGACACTGTCCATATACCTACAAGGAAGACCAGTTAATACCACTATTATTCAAATTTACATACCAATCACAGTCAGTGATGATGAAATTGAAGATTCTACCAATTGCTTCAGGTAACATGGTGGCTCTGCACCATAAGCAATGGAATGTGAGCCACAAAGTAGGCGATTTGAGCCCACAGTCCACACCTCAGGAGAAAAATGAAGCTTTCTGCTCCCTCAAAGATTTAAGCCCTCAGAAACCATAGACAGGCTTGGTATGAATTGGAACAGACTCCACAACACTGAACAACAACAACCAACTTCTTCAGGATAAAATTGATCAAACATGCAATCAAGATCTACTGATAATCACTGGTGATTGGAATGTGAAAGTTGGAAACAAAGAGGATGGATCAGTAGTTGGAAAATACGGCCTTACTAATGGAAATGATGCTGGAAATCGTATAACAGAATTTTGCAAAACCAATGACTTCTTCATTGCAAATTCTTTCTTCAACAACAGAAAAGGGTGACTTTATACATGGATCCACCAAATGCAATACATAGGAATCAAACTGACTGTATCTATGGAAAGGTCAATATTATCAGCCAAAACAAGGTCAGAGGCAGACTGTGGAGCAGACCATCAATTGATTATTTGTAAATTCGGGCTGAAGCTAAAAAAAAATTAAAACAAGACCAAGAGAGTTAAAATATGACCTTGGACATAACCCACGTTAATTTAGAGATCATTTCAAAAACTGATTTGATGCATTGGACACCAATGCATAAGGCATAAGAGTTGTGGGATGACATCAAGACAGTATCGACATAAAACCAAATGGCCACCACTTGTCTGTCTGTCGTGCTGTGGTGGTTTGAATTGCTGTGATTCTGAGGGCTCTGCCACCAGTATTTTAAAT
>NW_006408545.1:14647979-14652883 GCF_000296735.1 Chrysochloris asiatica
AATAACTTCTGGAGTTAGAAACCTAAAAGGGAAGAGCATGCTCAGTATTTCCCAAGCTGAAAGAATTGAAGGAAAAAAATCCAAGCTTCAACTTGAAATATTGAAGAATTCTATCTGGTAGTATAATGGTTACAAATCGGGCTGCTAATCTCAAGGTCAGCCATTCTAAACTACCAGCTGTTCCATGGGAGATGAGGCTTTCAGCTCCCGTAAAGATTTATAGCCTTGGAAACTCTGTACAGGGTCCTTATGAGTAGAAACTGACTCCATGGCTTATCACCACCACCACCACCACCATAGAAAAATGACACAGAAAACATCAAAAGAAGTTGGAAGGAATACACAGAATCACTGTACCAAAAAGAAATGGTTGTTGTTCAACCATTTTAAAAGATAGCAAATGATCAAGAGCCAATGGTATTGAAGGACTAAGTCCATGGTGCACTGAAGGCATTGGCAAAGAAGAGGATCCAGAAATTGATGGAATACTAATTGAAATCTTTCAACACACTGATGCAGCACTGGAGGAACTCACCATCTATGCCAAAAAATTGGCTATAATAGCTAGGTTCTGTATCAACTTGATTAAGCCAGGATTCCCAGTTGTTTGGCAGTTGAGAGTTAACTCTATGATTATTAGCTATGAGCAATTCTATGATGATTGGGTATGAGCAGCTAATCAATTGAAAGAATGTTTCCTTGAGGGCTTGGCCTGCTCCCAATATAATGGACATGCAGGAAAGACTCACACTCTCTCCCACTGGACCTGGATCTTGCATCTGGGCCGTCATCCAACCTCTGGTTCTTTGCCTGCTATACTGTGCATTTGCCTGCTAGCCTGCCCACTGAGTGTTCCTGGAAAACCAGATGCCCACCAGAGGACACTGCATACCTGTTCCTGTTGCCCCAGTTCATGTGCCCTGTGCCACCAGTTTAGCAGTGCATCTGCCCAGGCCTTGGTCAACCATCACCTTGCTGCCACCCCTGCTCCAGCACCGAGGCCCTGCTCTGCGCCCCAACTTGGGATCCCTGCCTTTGGTGCTGTCGGCTGATCTTGGTTGGCTTGGCCTGCACTTGGGAATCCTATCTCTACAATCATGAACTATTTCCTTGATATAAACTTCTCTTTATATACCTATATATATATAGCCTGGTATTGTTTCTCCAGAGAACCCAGTCTAGCTGATTGGAAGAGATATTTTTGCCCATTCCAAAGTGAGATGATCCAACAGAATGAGAAATTCATAAGGCAATGTCATTAACACATGCAAATAAAATTTTGCTAAAGATAATTCAAAAATGGCTTATTGGCAGGAACTGCCAGACGTTCAAGCCAGATTCAGATAAGGATGTGGAATGAGGGATATAATTACTAATATCAGATGGATCTTGATTGAAAACAGAGAATACCAGACAAATGGCTACCTGTATTTTATTGACTATGCAAAATCTTTCAATTGTATGGATTATGACAAGTTATGAACAACATTTCAGAGAATGAATATTCTGGAATACTTAATCGTGCTCATGAAGAACCTGTGTATAGAGCAAGAAGTAGTAATTTGGACAGAACAAAGAGACACTGAATGATCTAAAATCAGGAAAGGAGTGTGCTAAGGTGGTTTTCTTTTGTCATACTTATTCAATCAGTATATTAACCAATCCAAGTAGCTGAATGACATGAAGAAGAATGTTGGATCAGGATTGGATGAAGACTCATTAACAACCTGTGATATACATTTGATACAACCTTGCTTGCTGAAAGTGAAGAGAACTTAAAATACTTATTGAGGAAAATCAAAGACTACAGCCTTCAGTATGGGTTGTACCTCAAAGGAAAGAAAACAAAAATCTCACCACTGGACCAATAAATACCATCATGATAAACAGAGAAAAGATTGAAGTTGTCAAAGACTTCATTTTGCTTTATTTATTGCTTTATTTATCCATTAACTCTTATGGAAGCAATAGTCAAGATATCAAATGACATATTATTACACATTAGGAAAATGTGCTGCAGAAAACCTCTTTAAAGTGTTCAAGAACAAAGATGTCAGTTTGAGTACTAAGGTGCACCTGACCCAAGCCAAAGTATTTTCAATAGCTTCATATGAATGTGAAAGTTGCATAATGAATAAGGAAAATTGTAGAAGAATTGATGCATTTGAGTTATGATTTTAGAGAAGAATAGTAAAGTATCACGGACTGCAAGAAGAAAAAACAAATCTGTGTTTTTAGTCAGGATGTTCCTTAGAAGCCAAAATGGCAAGACTTTATCTATCATACTTCAGATATATTATCAGGAAGAACCATTCTATGGAGAAGCACATCATGCTTGCTGAAGGGGAGGGTCAACAAAAAGAGGAAGATCCCCTACAAGATTGATTGACACAATGGCAGCCGACCTGGCTCATACTTATCAATGATTGTGAAGTTGATTCAGGACCACAAAGTATTTTGTTCTGTTGTGCACAAAGGTTCTGAGTTGGTACTGAGGCAAGGACACCTCAGAACAACAACTAAAGAGCATTTTAGCATTGCCTGTGCAGAGAGAGGCCTGCCTATGGGCACGGCTGAGGAGAGTCTGTCGTGACTGAAAAACCGTGCCTTCATCATTTCTGTTCCTGAATTGTAACTAGTAAACTTCTCTAATAAACCCCGTAACTGTGAGTAGCATGTCAGAGTTCAGAGTGGCCATTGCAATGAATCATCTAACCTAGCTGAGTAGAGTTCTTTGAGATGGTGGGTCTGGTTTGGAGTATTTTGTTTTATTTTGTTTTGCAGTGTGTGATAGCATATGCCTATCCTGGAATTTGAACCCATGTTCAAATTCAGATTACAAACCTGCCTTTTTAAGTTCTTGTTTTACATTCATGCTATCATGTATTGAAAGGCAAGAGATAATGAAAAGACCATTAGAATAATAGACTGTGGGACAAAACAGTTTACTGAGCCCCCTCAAGCCCAAAATAAAGATAACCATCAGATCAAGGAAGTGGAGGTAGGAGAAAGGGAGTCTTTGGATGAGGAGAAGCCAGCAAGAGGGCCCAAGTGCCCCACATCCATCTTCCATCTAAAGCATTAACAACAAACTCTCCCTTTATTATTCTTAATAATAATAAAATCATAAAAAGTATGTTTCTTTAATCTAAAAACTTCAACTCACTAACACTAACACATCACAATACTTCACAAATATTCTCAAATATGCATGTAGCTAAATGAGAAGTAAAAGGAGCAGTATTTGCTGACCTAGTAATTATTTCCTGTATAATTTCCCTTTATGACACTCTCAGAGTCCTGGTGCTGTGCTATGGATTAATGCGCTGGACTACAAAGTTAATTTAAATGGCAAGGTCAGCTGTTCAAACTCACCAGCTACTCCTCCGAAACCCTACACAGTGTTGCTATGGGTTGGAACCAACTCTACGACACTGAACAACAACAGCATGGCACTCTCTGTTAACCTGCCCATTAAGATGAGAGTGAGTCTTGGGGGTGGGTAGTACTGACCTAAACTCAAGTTTATACTCTAAACACCCACTGGCTCTGTGACCCTGGACCAGTTTCACCATCACAAACGAGATAGCATTTTATTCTGTTGTGCATGAGGTCATCATGATTTGGGAGCCAACACAAGGGCAGCTAACAATAATGGTCTAATGTTGTTGTTGTTAAATGCCATCAAGTCAGTTCTAACTCATAAGAACCCTGTATAAGGTTTCCAAGGAAAGTCTAGTGGGTTTAAACCAACAACCTTTTGGTTAGCAGTCCAGTGCTTATCCTACAGTGCCAATTAAGGACACATTAAAACTGCCACTTGAGGCCTTTATACTAAGTAAGCACCTTTTTGCTTTGGGTGGCATTGATTACTCTTGAAGGATAAACAATTATCTAATCAAGTACTATACACTGGGTCTCCTGTAATCAAATCTTACAGCTGCAGTCATCTATGGTTGCCACTGTTAATAATTTGAACATTTCTGTTTCAGCTTTTTTGTTTTATTATGTTTTTTTGTCATGCTTTCCCAAGTACAATTGCAACCAGGGTTTGTAGTGCAGTTTAATGAGGCTCACATTTCACAAGGTTTTGTTTGGGCAAGGATCTGGCAAACTGATGTGTGTGTGTTGGGGGTGTGGGGTAAGGGGTGCAATCTATTGCAGCTGTTCATCATTACCCAGATCAGCCCACAAAGATTCCCAATTAACCTTAGTGTGTAATAAAGCCAATCAGTACATGAAAACAAGAATTTCTCATTTACTGAAATGATATTTGGCTTGTAATTGCTGTCTGGAAATGTTGAACCAAGTAGAAAACATTTAGAAAATTGCCCGCCTCCCCTCAAATTTAAGATCGGTGATTATGAAAAAAAAAGAAAGAAAGAAAGAAGACCGAGATAGTCTAAACTATCTTGGTTTGATATCAGGAAAAAATCTAGAACTACATAGCATCCCTTCTGATGTGAACCTGCTGTCAGCAAGTCAGTTCTAAGTCACAGCAATGTTACCGGGCAGAGTAGAGCTGGTCCCAGGCAGTTTTGATGGAAAGTTTGTTTTTAGGGCTTTGGTTTAGGTGTGACGGCTGTAAATCTTTATAGAAGCAGATTGCCACATCTCGTCTTCTGTAGAGTGGCTGGTGGGTTCAAACCACTGACCTTTTGGTTAGCACTCAAGCACTTGCCAACTGCACCACCACGATTGCTTGATATAAAACTCTATACTAAAATATACTTGCAGTTTAAAACCTTGACTACATATACAGAGCATATACTTTCATGAGTCCTTCTGAGACTAAAAATCTAAGTAATAGAAATTAATTTTGCAATTTATTCTAATTTCAGTTTTTATTTAATTTAACATATTTTTCTTACATATGCTGTTAAACTGTTAAGTGCTGTCAAGTC
>NW_006408545.1:14653733-14655435 GCF_000296735.1 Chrysochloris asiatica
CCATGAATGGATGAAGAATACAGGGGACAAAATTATTAAAATCTCTTAGACATTACTAAAATACCTTGAGGAAATGATTTGCTGGGCCTGGAGGCTTAGACCATAGTCTCAGTTATAGTCTATTGGCATTACATAGTCCACAAAATCAGTGTTCTACATCCTACTTTGGTGAATAGCAACTGGGATCTTCTAAGTCCATGAGTAACTATCTAAGGTGCAATGATTGGCCTCTCCTTTCCCAGAGGAAAGAAGAATGATGAAAACCGAAGATACTTGGGAACAGTCAATCCAACGGACTAATGGATCACACAAACATAAATCCATAACCCTGTGACCAAAAGAACTGGATGGTGCCCAGCTACTACCACCAACTGCTCTGAAAGGGATCACATTAGAAGTTTCTGAAAGAAGTGAGAGAAAATGTAGAACAAAACCCAATCATAAAAAAAGATGAGCCTTGCTGGTCAGCTGGAACTGATGGGACCTTGAGATTATGACCTTTGGTCAACCTTCAAGTCTGGTACTGATTTCACTCACTCCAGTGACTGAATTTTCAATCAGTACATAGGAATATTTGTTATTAAGTGCCAATGAGTTGATTCCATCTCATGGCAACTCTGTATAGCATTTTAGAGAGGCATATGATGAGTTTGAACTGCAGAACTTGTGGTTAGCACTCCAGTACTTATCCTAGAGTGCCACATCAAAATTCCAGATAGACACATGGTGGTGGTGGTGGTTATGTACTGTGAAGACAGTTCCGACTCATAGCAACCCTGTATAGGGTTTCCGAGGCTATAAATCTTTGTGGGAGCAGAAAGTCTCATCTTTCTCCTGCAGAATAGCTGGTAGATTTGAGCTGCTGACCTTGCGATTAGCAGCCCAACTCGTAACTCACTATGCTACCAGAGCCCCTTTGTTGTTATTGTTGTTGTTGTTTGTTGTTAAGTGCCATCAAGTCGATTCTGACTCATAATGACCCTGTGTAGCAGCTGATGGGTTTGAACCTCCACCTTATGATTTACAGTCCAGTGCTTATCCTACAGCACCACACCATATACATGGACAAAAACGCTAATGAGGTATGCACACAATGGTCAACCATTCAAGATCAAGCAGAAAGTTCAGGATTGGGAAAAAAGGTAAAATGGAAACAAGAAACCCAAGGAACAAGTGGAATAAGTGATGGTACCTCAAGGGAATTGTGATCATTGAGATGAAACGTAGTATCTGCTTTGTTGGATGTAAAACTAATGATCTGCTCTGTAAGCCTTCACTCAATTCACTATAAAGACTAAAAAATAATAATATTGGGGTAGATAGATTTCCGTGATCACTTAGTTTCCATGGTGTCAGCTTAATGATTATGTTGTTGTTAAGCGCCCTTAGCAATCCAGTGCTTATCCTACAGTACCACATCAGGACTCCTAAATGACTATTGTTGTTGTTAAGTGTCTCAAGTCAGTTCTGACTCATAATGACCTTGTAGAGGGTTTCCAAGCAGTGACTGATGAACTTGAACTGCCAACCTTGTGATTCAAACCATCCTTGAGGTCCAGTGCATTATACTTCAGCACCAGGAAACTGACTTTAGTACAATACTGCTAACTATAAATCTTATTCAGTTTTCACCCTTTTCAACCTGACATTCATTTGTGTTTGAGTGTTTGCATGTATGTTGTTGTTGTTGTTAAGTGCCGTC
>NW_006408545.1:14656690-14660290 GCF_000296735.1 Chrysochloris asiatica
GCTCCCACTGTTGTTGTTGTTGGTAAGTGCCGTCGAGTCAGTTCCAACTCATAGAGACCTCGAATAGGGTTTCCAAGGAGCAGTTAATGGGCTTGAACTGCCAGCCTTGTGGTTTGAAGTCCAGGGCTTCTCCTACAGAACCACACCAGGAATCCAGATGCATGTGTGTAAAGTGCCGTTGAGTCAGTTCCAAGACATGCCAAGGCTTTATAGGGTCTCTCAGGAGTAGCTGGTGAGTCTGAACTGCCGACCTTGTGGTTCACAGTCCAGTGCTGATCCTATAGTGCCACACCAGGACTCCAGTACAGCACCACACCAGGTGTTCAGATGCATAGGAGGGGATAAAAAATAGCATGGCTTGGATCAGGCACACTTTAGTCCTCAATGAGACATCTTTGCTCTTTAATACTTCCATGCATTCCCACCGGATATGTCTGAGAAGTCTAATTGCTCCACATTCTCTCCAGCATTTGGTGTTACTGCTGTTTTTTATTTTATCCATTTTGATAGGAATAAGGGATGTCTTATTGTAGTTTTAATTTACATTTCCCTTATATTCAAATACAATTTAAGGAAAGTCACAAGTATTGATTGCCAAATTACATACAATTTTTTTTTAATCTTACAGTTCTCAATCCTGTATTTATATGAAAATCACCCAAGCAGCTTTACAGAAAGCCCATGGCAATGAAATCAGAATTTCTGACTATGGACCCAGGCATGATTGTTTGGTAGTTATCCAGATAATTCTAATGTGCAACCAAAATTGAGAACCAGTGCTGAATCTAATCTCTATACAACCACCAGGAAACTGATGATACATAACACCCTTTGCTGGATCCCCAAAACTTTTACTAAAGGTAAAACCCAATATCACTGGTTGTTGATTTTTGTTAAGTGCTGTCGAGTCGGTTCCTACTCATAGCCACCCTGTATAGGGTTTCTGAGGAGTGTCTGGTGGGTTTACACCACCACCTTGCGGTTCAAATCAACCTCGTGGTTCAGTGCTTATCCTACAGCACCACACCAGGTCTCCTAATATCATTAGTATGTCTCCAAATCTTATTCCTTGCCTATTCTTCCAATCTCATCTCTCCCAGTTTCTGTCTCATACTTTACATTCCACAGGTTGAATTATAGGCAGTCCCTGAGTTGGTTACAAACAAGATCCATTCCTAAATATGTCTTTAAGTCTGATTTGTCAGTAAGCTGGTGCATAGGGTTCTTATTTAGCCTAATTTTAGTGCAAGGAAAGGCTCCAAGTTTTTTCAATAATTTAAAAGCTGCATGTGTAGCAAGTTAAGGTGATTGTGAAGAAGAATTTGTTGCTCGTGGAGGTTGATTTGGAGTCCTGGTATGGTGCTGAAGGATTAGCACTAGACTGTTAATCAAAAGGTTGGTGGTTGAAAAGCACCAGGCACTCCTTGGAAACCCTATGCAGGGTCACTATAAATTAGAACTGACTGGACAGCAGCAGCACAGGGGTTGGTTCAGTTCTCTCCAAGTGCGGGCAAATTTTCATAGTGGCACTGCAGGTTAATGGCCTGGACTGCAAGGTCGGTTTGAACTGCAAGGTCAGTGGTTCAAGGTCACTAGCTGCTCCTTGGAAACCCTATGTTGTTGTTAAGTGCCATCGAGTCAGGTCTGACCCATAGCAACCCTGTATAGGATTTCCAAGGAGCAACTGGTAAGCTTGAACTGCGGACCTTGCAGTTCAAATGGCTTTGTAGTCTGGCACATTTACCCACAGCACCACACCAGGACTCCTTTGGAAACCCTATACAGGGTCACAATGAGTCAGAAATGACTCGAAGGCACTTAACAACAACAAAAAAGGGCAAGTTGTGGGAGACGTCCATAAATGGAAGTTCTTAACTTGAGAATTTACTGAATTTATAAGCAAACACATATACCACTACATTTCATGCAAAATCCCTGAAATTAGAATCTGAGAATGCACCCTTATGTGTTCATTCCTTTTATGTCTCATTTCTTCATTTATCTTATGGGGAAGCGGAAGGCAGACAAGTGCTGGAGGGGGGAGGGTGGCAGATATAAGCACAAGAGTTCATACGGGAGTGACTCCTTTCCCAGCCATGAAGGAGGAGTAGGAATTAGCCTTTTCTTAAAAGAAAAGAGCTACCAAATCAAAGGACGTGACTTGTTACGAACATTTTTAAGAAGTTTAGTATGACTAAAGTAGGGAAGAGAAAAGAAAAAAGATAAACATTGAAGGTTTTAATCATGTTACTTTTAATATTTCTAATAAAGTAATATGAGTAAATAAGGATCAGTGGCTGTAACTGGGTGGAGCCCTTTTTCTTAAGCAAAGACTAAATGCTAATTAGAGCTTGAAGGGCTTTTGAAGACTCAATTGGAAATAGCCTCTACTACATTAAACTCCATTAATTTTTTTTTTCCCAATTTCTGCCCCTGGCCAGAGGTCATTAGCCTCAACTTTAGGGTCAAGAGATTTGTTTAATGAGAACAAACTTTTATGAGAGCTAAGGAATATCTCTTAATCCAATTGTTCATCTCTGCTGGAGGAAGTTGCTCTGCCCCTAAACTTTTCAAATACAAGTCCGGCCTCTACAGCTGAAGTCAGTCTGCTGAATCACAGGCTCAAAGAAACTGCAGAGTGAGTGAGTGAGTGAGTGAGTGAGTGAGTGAGTGAGTGGTGAGTGAGTGGATGGTGAGTGAGTGAGTGGATGGTGAGTGAGTGAGTGTGAGTGAGTGAGTGAGTGGATGGTGAGTGAGTGAGTGGATGGTGAGTGAGTGAGTGAGTGAGTGGGTGGGTCAGTGAGTGGCTGGGTGGGTGAGTGAGTGTAGTTCTAGAGAGCATAAAGTACAAACGGTGGCATGTTCCCTTGTTAACATTGCTGTATTACTTCATTGGAATCAAAAAGTGGAGAATTCTTCAATTGAACTGCTTAAAAGTTATCAAGAAAACTAAAGAGGGAAAAAAATAAGTAAAACTTAATTCCCAATGTTTAACTGAAAAAGCATGCAAGCCTCATCTCACTGGGGAGCTTTGTTGTTTCAGAATGATTTTAAGTTCACTTTGGGATATTTCAGTTTTATTCATGTTTGGCAAAATTTATGAGCTGTAGATCATTTCCGGAAAATAATACATTCATAGAGTCACCGCCAACACTGGAATAAATATTAGTATAGCCAATAAATCTACTCAGACTCACAGTTTAAAATTGTATATATATATAGTATATAATTTATACATGCCATAAAATATGTGGAGTCCTGGTGTGGCGTTGTGGGATAATGCACCAGACTGCAAAGCCATTTGAACTACAAGGTCGGTGGTTCAAGCTCACCAGCTGCTCCTCGGATACCCTATACAGGGTCGCTATGGGTCAGAACCGACTCTACAGCACTTAACAACAACAACAATATAATATATAGAAGTCCTGCTGTGGTACTGCGGGTTAATGCACCAAACTACAAAGCCATTTGAAATGCAAGTTTGGCAGTTCAAGCTCACCAGCTGCTCCTTGGAAACCCAGGAAACCTGACTCACTATGGGTCAGAAATGACTCACCGGCACTTCACCTAACAACAACAACATACAATATATATATATAT
>NW_006408545.1:14660390-14667168 GCF_000296735.1 Chrysochloris asiatica
AGAGAGAGAGAGAGAGAGAGAGAGAGAGAGAGAGAGAGAGACCATTGTTGATAAATGCTGTTCTGACTCGTATCTACCCTGTATAGTATTTCAGAGCAGTGACAGATGGGTTTGAACCACCCACTTTGCAGTTAGCAGTCCTGTGCTTATCCTATAGTGCCACACCAGGACTCTGTTATTATAAATATTATATAATATATAAAATTATGTATAATATATGTTATAATACAATATAATTTTAAAATTCTATACTATAACATAGTATATTATAGATAGTTGTTAAGTGCCATCGAGACAGAATCAACTTATAGCAACCCCGTGTGGAGTTTACTAGAAGCAGTTGGTGAACTTGAATGCCAGCCTGGCAGTTCAAACCTAACTTGTGTCCCAGTGCATTATCCTGCAGTGCCACACCAGGATTCCACAAGTAAATATCAACGGTACTTAACAAAACAACATGCAATATGCTATAAGATACCATTTTAAAATTATATAATGTATTATTATACATTATGAATAATTTTATATGCAATGTTTATAATAACAAAGTCCTGGTGTGGCACTGTAGGATAAGCATGGAACTACTAACCCTTACCCTAACCATTAGAATTCCCATGAGAGAGAGAGAGAGTTAGAGTGTGTGTGTGTCCTGGTGTGGCACTGTAGGATAAGCATGGAACTACTAACCCTTACCCTAACCATTAGAATTCCCATGAGAGAGAGAGAGAGTTAGAGTGTGTGTGTGTCCTGGTGTGGCACTGTAGGTTAATGCACTGGACTGCAGGGACAGTTTGAACTGCAAGGTTGGCCTTCTGCTCCCGTAAATATTAACAGCCTAGGAAACCCTGTACAGGATAGCTATGAGTCGGAATTGACTCCATGGCACACCACCGTATATATAAAAAATTTTAATTGTGAGCCTGGACAATCTTGTTTTATATACTGACATTTATCCCAGTGTTGAGGGTTGAGGAACTTTTCTCCTTCCTCTGGAGCACTGAGAACAATAAATCCATGATAGTCATTCAAGGGAGCAACCCTGGGACAAGAGGCCTGGATGCTGCTTACAAATTTAGGACATACCATTCAAGTTTCTGATTCTACAACCTCATCACAAAGCTATAATTCAGATTTTTTCTGAGAGCAAGGCCATGTAAGTAGATTGACTATGGGAGAGATCTTTTGATAAATTTGAGGACCCTAGAATAGAGCATTTGAAATCAGGGCTATTTTAGAAACTTTAGGACATATGTTTACTAGTGTTTCCTCCCCTGATTTATAATCTTAGACATGTTAACAAGGATGAAGATGAGACCAAAGGCATAATGACTTCTGAGCACATAATAAACACAGGTATATTCCTAGCCAATTGTCTTTTTTCAAGGTCAGCAGTTTCCAGTACTGTGAGTGTTCATAGCACTGTAATGAAAGGGAATCAGCAAGGCTTCAGTGGTTCACTTCAAGAAGCTACTTACATTCACCATGTTAGATTCACATAACAAAACTGAAAACAAAATATCTCTCTTAACCACAATTGAAGCTAGGTGTATGTTGGGAAGGAGTGGTTAGGTATTAAATAAAGTGCTAAAAAGATTCACCATGCTTGTATTAATGATTTTAAGTAGGGACTGATTACCCAATAAGAAAAGTAAGCTCAGGTTTACTTGTGTTTACCTACTAATCTGCAGTGAACAATTTCACATGGGTTTCATCACATTGTTCACTGCAGATTAGTAAGTAAGCAGAAGTAAATTCATTTTTACTTTTTGTATTGGGTAATCCACGCAGATTAAGGTAGTTAAACCATGAAATCATTCCGTTCCTGACTATTCTAATCCAAAATTAATTCTGGGAAAGACAGGGTATCTGTAATGCTGGTGTTTCCCTGAAGACAGCCTGGGAGTAGAGTGGTAGGGTCTGCCTCTCCTGCCCTCAGGAGACTTTATGTTCAGCCCTTTTCTTAACAGAGCACGCATTGTAAGCATAATGTGCCCCAAGTCCAGCCAGCTTTGGGGTAACTGGTCTTCCCCAAACTCCTAGATTATGTATCTCTTCCCAACACATCTCAAAATTTATATAGCATAGATGAGAAGAACAACAAATTTAAAACTACATTTTTTTCTCTCCTTTTTCACCCTCCCTACTCGATTAGTTCCCTCTGCCCTAAAAGTGTCTTGCTTTTTCTCCTTGTCATTTGGCAGCCAAGAATATTGAATGTAGCTTGAAGAAATAACACCGTATTGTAGAAACATCATTTTATTAAGGTATATGACTGCATGTGTTAGAGCATATATTTATTTTCTAGATTGTAATGCCATTTTTAGGGCAGAGAAAAGGTTGGGATGGGATCTTTATTTATGTTATTGTTCAGATTTCATGTGCTATGTACAAAAGGCCAAGTTTGCTATTTTTGCAAACTTTATGAGGGTTACATAATACTTTCTCTATCTTGTGATTTCATATGATTTTGAAAATTTCCCTATTAACTACCAATTGGATTTTGATAGTATAAACCCTAGAAAATTTTTTAAGACAAAATACATCTAGTTAGCAAGGATTCTTTACAGGGGTGGCCTGGTACATTTCCAAAATCTGGCTCAGCAGAGATGGGAAAACTCATCCTCACAAATAAGGCAACTTCAGGCTTTTGAAATCATGGACTTTCTGCAAGTATGAGTTTTCTTTCAAGCTCACGCATTAAACTGTAGCATGTTCATAAATTGGTTGTTTCTTCCTTCCCTGACCTTCCCTCCCTGTCTCCCTTATAATTCTAATTCCTCTCTTCCATAAGAACTCAGCTGCAGGGTGGTAAAAAGGAAATGACTTCATTTGAGTGGAGAAGGGAAAAGATACAATGTTAGTCCCAAATACTGTAAGTCAATGTCTTGTATAAGAAAAACAGCTGCTAGGCAACAGGCTGAGTCTGATTAACCAGCTGGGCCTTGCTCTAGCAGCGTTTCTAGGGATGGAACAGCATAGGATGGGGACAGGGAAGACATGAAACTGAGACTTGCATCTTGGTTATATGGTCATAGTTGTCTTTATTCTGTGGTTCTTTCCCTCCTTAGTTTAGCAAAACATTTCTCTCCAGAGGCCTAGAGAGTTTCTTTGGTTGTCATACTTTACCTATCATAAACTGCCAAGAAAGGTTAAAATTTTTTTTTTAATCTTCTTTATCTTAGATTGCATAAAATGTCTATGTCTTAGATTATGGCATGATGTGCTGGCTCTAAAAATTAATCTAGAAATATATATTCTGAAAATAAAGCCCTTTTAAAAACCTGAAGTTAAGATTCTATCCAAAACAAGAAAAGCACAGTTAATCCACAAGGCAGTGGATTGCAAAAAAAATGTGTTGACAAACTTACTCTTGCTCATTCTATCATTCTTTATCTCTAGAAAGCTTCACAGAAGAGGAGGTACAAAATATGATGAAATGTATTTTAGGGTCAAAATCATACATGGAAAGGGTGCTGATGGGCTTCTGGAATGCAGTAGGGGAAATAAAGTCAGCCCCGGGACTAAGCAAGCTACCCTTTTGGGAAGCTCAAATTTGAAGTTAGGTTTGTTTTCATTTTGGTGAGCAGCATTTCCATGAACATTCTTGTGTGTAATTCTTGTTAATGTGCCAGAGTTTCTCCTAGGAATTGCCCCAGGAGAGGAATAGTTGGATCACAGAACATGAAGATGTTCAACTTTATAAGATAATGTCAACTACTCTCAGGCCAGGGTAACTCCTGGTTTAAATCTAAATAAGGATCCAGTTCTCCAAGAAAGTAACTTCTCCAGAGATGTGAATCAATGAGCAATACAGACTAATGAAGTGAATAATGAAGGAAAGATAATGCTGATCCTCAGCCACAGGTCATTAAGGGCTGGTGTATAAGAGCTCAAAGTTAACATTAGAACCATGTGGGGAAAGATTTGTATTTTGTGATGCATATTTTGTAAATGACACAAAAAGATATGCTTTGCAATTTATAAACATAAAGATCTTTTCTAAATGCAAACTAAGTCCTATTGTATCTTTTTTTTTTTAAAGTTTTTATTGTGAATTATGTGGGTTTACATGGAAGAACATCAGTTTTACATTCATCCTATCATATTTCGTTTCATTGCAATTACAATCCCCTCCATGCATCATCAACCAACCAACCAGTACACCCCACAGGCCTGCCCCTCGGTCATCAGCACACAGCCCCTCTCCCTCTCTGGGTCTAGAGTCCCCAGCTGCTCCATCTCTCCATGTCATCATCTCTGCCTCCATTTCTGGTGTCACTGCTTTTCTGGATAGAGTCCCGCACTCCACTCTTCTCACTTGATGGCCCCAGGGACCTCCATTCCTGGACTGCAAAATCAATCACTCCCCTCCTTTTGTTATAAAATATCTACCTTTACATTTCCAACTCTCCCAGTCAGTCCTGATAGCAATTATTCACTATTGTACCACAAGAGTCTTATCCCATCTCCTTTCATTAGCCCCATCCCAGGAGATTAGAAACTATTCAGTGGAGATTCTACCTTCCCCCGCCCCGTCTGGAACTAGGCTCCCTCTTGAAAGCTTGTAATCCAGTCACTTCTTACCTTTGTAGCCATTCCCCTCAAAAAAAAAAATAAGTCCTATTGTATCTTGTCAAAGATCTACAGGTAGAATGAACCAATCTGTCTTGGAGTATAGACAGAATGTACCTACAAAGTAAGAATGGTAAGACTTCATCTCCCTTACTTTGGACATGTTACCAGGAAGTAGCAATCCCTGAAGAAAGACATCATGCTTGATAAAGTGGAGGGACAGTAAGAATGAGGAAGATCCTCAACAAGATGAATTGTCATTGTGCTACAACAATTTCTTAAACACAGCAATTTGTGTGAGGATGGTTCAGAACTGGGTATCATTTCATTCTGTTATGCGTAGTAGCATCTCTGTGAGTCATAGTCAACTTGACAGCTCCTAACAACAACAGTTTTGATCAATTCAACTACTTAGAATGTGTCATATATACCCATATCTCACTTAACTTATGGCTAGGTTCCAAAGACCAGATTATTATGCGAGAATTGGCATTATGTAAAAATGGAGGATGACCACATCTGATCACAAAATGGAGGATGACTACATCATTGCATAACTGCCAGACCACTGAGAATCATGGTCCAGTCAAGCTGACATATAACCTTAACCATCAAAGCCAGCTTTACTCTTGCCTCATACTTCAGAATTTGTTGCTGCCAGACATCCATTGTTAATGTACTGAATAGTCAGATAGTAGATTTTTTTTTACTATCGTCATAGTGCACAATTTTAGATAATAGGAAAGTTAGCAAGGAACAGGTACATTTTCAACATACTGTTCAGTCTCAGTCATTCTTAATAAATTATTTTATTATTTTATAAATCTCCAAATAAAATAACTTCTCCAAGAATTGTGATGGCTAATACCTGAACTAGTGGATGTTATGGGGCAAGAGTCACCAAGAAATATAGCAAGGAAGTGGACATAGCAGGTAAGTAGACTGTTAAGAGCTATTGCCTTACAGGCTCATGTGACGACTATGTATGATACGTGGACCACAACCACATTAATGCCTCTCCATGCCATTTAAGAGAGGATTCAAATGCTATATAACATTAATCTCTAAATTTAATCTTTAATACTGTCATTTTTTCTGTCTTTTGCCAAATTATTAACTGCCATTTTGCAAAAGCCTTCCCTTTTAAAAATATTCTTATCCACTGTAGACTTAGAAATCACAAGTCAAACCTATTAGAATTGTGTATATTATGAGAGAAAATGGACTTTCAAAGACAGTCTGAAGAGAGGGTCTGAAGAAGTAAAGTGAAATTAATAGACTTTGTAACATAATTTTCTTTCACCACTCTTCTGCCAATTTGTCATAATATGGTGGTTTACATGTTGCTTTGATGCTGGAAGCTATGCCAGCCACCCTGTATTTTAAGTACCAGCAAGATACACCTATGGTGGATAGGTTTCAGTTGAGCTTCCAGACTGAGACAGACTAGGAAGAAGAAAAAGCAGAAATTTGAAAATCAGCTGTCTGGCTAAGCTGATTGGAAAAGATTCAAATTTGTTCCTATTCCAAAGGAAGGTAACCCAATGGAATGCAGAAAGCATCAAGTAGTATCATTAACATCACAAGCAAGTCAAATTTTGCTAAAGATCATTTTAAAACGACTGCAACTATACATTGACAGGGAACTACCAGAGGTTCTTTGAACGTGGGTATTTACTTTGCATTTGAAATATGGAGTTTGATAGTTGTCTCTTAAATTCTTCTAAAGTTTTGTATGTGTTTTCCTTGATTTCATCTGCAGCTTTTCAATCTTTCTCTCAATCTGTTGAAGGTACCTAAATGAACTTCTTTTGAATTCCTTTTCAAGAAGTTCCAATGCCATTTCTTCCTCAGAATCTGGCTCTGTATTTTGGCCACTTTTTTGAGCCACTATGTATTGTTTCTTTGTGTAAGTTGAAATTGTCTGTTATTTCTGTGACATTGTGGTTTCATTGTATTTGTGATTTATTCATAATTATATGTTGGTGTGTTCTTAGGCATGAAGAATGTGTTTCCTAATGGGTGTGATAGAGAATGGCAGTGTGTGCAGAATTCTATGTTTACTCTTCATGTAGATTTTGGCTTATTTGTTGTCTGTTGTTGATAACGTGGTGCAGAAGTGGGCACTGGCCCTTGCCTAGTAGGTTAGGATACAGGAGGCATGGCTGTGGCTGAGTCATATGGCATGGTTGCTATCCCTTGCCAG
>NW_006408545.1:14667268-14672537 GCF_000296735.1 Chrysochloris asiatica
ATGAGAATATTTAAAAAAGAAGAAAACAGAATAATATAAATAGGGGAGGGGAAATAGAAAAGAAAGAATAGCAAAAAACAAAATCAAGAGAAGAAAAAAAGATGAAGCAGACAAGATGGGAAAAACGAAAAGAAAGTATAGAATGAATGGATAAAACAAACAAACAAAGGGAGAAAAAAAGAAGAAAAGAGTAAACTGGGACAGAAACCAGAGAGAGAAAACTGTGGGGGACAGGGCACCAAGTATGGGTTGGCACCCTCTGCCAGACAAGGAGCTCATGGGTTGGAGGGGCAGAGGGGAGAGGATACATGGTTCTAGATAGAGTTCCTGCCAGTTTAGGTATTGTCTGAGATCAGGGGATCTGATCTGGAAGTACTTTGTACTGGGTCAGTAGGTGACTAAAGTCAGAGTCCTTGTTTCCTGAAGGAACTCTTTCAAACCCAAAGGACAAGTGGGCATCTGCTATGGAAGGGCAACTGGTTATGGAAGGAGTTTCTACTTGCCTTGGGATGGCTAGGGACTCAGAAGTTTGCATTCTGCTGCTCTGATGAGGCAGAGTTCTCGGTCTCCAGACAAGGGCATGACATACCCAGTGCCTAATACGCAAGAATGTGGCTTCTACCTCAAGTAGAGCAGAGGCTGTGAAGGGCGATGGTGCCACCCACCACTAGGTCAGTGAGGATGGGGACAATTACACTTCTGATAACCTGGAGAGTGAGGAGAACAAGGGAAAATTGGACCTTTCTCATCACCAGTCACCAGTGTTTGTGTTGCCAGGTCCCTGTCTTGATCAAAGCTGTTCACAAAAGTCCAATATAGCCATGCCTCATCAGGTAGTCAACAATTCATCCATCTGTGTCTTCTCTTGCATCTCTTCAACTTCTTCTCCTGGTCAGTATTCAATCCACTTCTTTATCCTTTTGTCTGATACTCAGGGTTTCAAGAATGTTGTGGATGTATATTTCATTTGGCTTCTCGTGTTTTTGTTGTAAAGGATCTGTGTAGCATGTCAGCCTTGTCTGCTTTCTTCCTGGTTGTTTCTTGCATTCTTATGGATATGTTTGCCTTCCTTGAGCATTTGCTTCCTGTACAGCAGAACATGCCAACTTGCAGCTAAAAATGTGCCACTTGCAGTAAATATTTTACCCTTGTTGCATGAAATGTGTATAATTTTGTTTAGTTAGAGAAACAAACAATAAATAAAATATTTATTTTTGTTCTTTCTAACATTGTGATCATACTACATTCTGGAAATGTTCTTTGATGTGAAAAGAAACATTAAAATAATACAAAAATTACTGCAAATATTGTTTCCAAAACATAATATCAAAGCCAAGTACAGACTAGGGCTGACATGAACATCAGTTCTAGAATGTAAAGGATAGTGTAAGACATCTGCTCATCTATATCAGTTCATAGTTAGTTCTTTATACAAACTGAATTTATTGAGTCCCTGGATAATTTTGGAGCATAGTCTTTCCATTCATGATAAAAGGAGATAAATGTAATGCTCCTAGTAGAAATTAGTAAATGCCACTTTAAAAACGGAGTCCTGGTGTGGCACTGTAGGATAAACACTGGACCGCAAGGTCAGTTTGAACTGCAAAGTTGGTGGTTTAAACCCACCAGCTGATCCTCAGAAACCCTATACAGGGTTGCTATGAGTTATAACTGACTCAATAGCACTTAACAACAGCAGCTTTTAAAATTCCTCTTTTAAATAGGATTAGAAGGGAAATTTTGCACATACACAATGACTAACTTTTTTCTCACTGGAGAGAAACTGAGAACATTACCCTGGCAAACAGTAACCAGATAAGGATGTTCTTTTATCACCATTGCTGTTTAACATTGTAAAGAGCTCTGGTAGCATAGTGGTTACAAGTTGTGCTGCTACCCTCAAGTTCAGCAGTTCGAAACTACCAGCTGTTCTACTTGAGAAAGAGAGGCTTTCTTCTCCCATAAAGATTTACATCCTCAGAAACTCTATACAGGGTCTCTATGAGTCAGAACTGACTCCACAGCACATAACCACCACCACCACAATTCAACATTATACTGAAAGTCCTCATCAGAGAAATAAGGCAAGAAAGGAAAAATAAAAGATGTCCAAATGGGTAAATAAGCAGTAAAACTATCCTATACATGATATGATATGATCCTGTACATACAAAACCCCAAAGACTCAAAAAGAAAGCTACTGTAACTAATAGAAGGAGTCAGCAAAGTGGCAGGATTCAAGATCAATGTTCAAAAAACAGTCAAATTTCTCTACATTAACATAAAGGGGCCCTGGTGTGGCACTGTAGGGTAAGCAGTAGACTGCTAACCAAAAGATCCTCAGTTAAAACCCTCTAGCCACTCCTGGGAAACCCTATACAGTGTCAGGGTCTCTGTGAGTCAGTTCAGTACTTTATTGCACTTAACAACAGCAAAAAGAACTCTGTAAAGGAAATCAGGAAAACAATGCCATTTGCAAATGCCACTGAAAAGAAGTATTTACAGATAAACCTAACCAGAAATACAAAAAATGTATATAAAGAAAACTACAAAACACTACTGCAAGAAACTAAAAGAGACCTACTATATGAAAGAATATCCCATGTTCACAGATAGGAAGAGTTAACAATGTGAAAATGTCAAACTACCCAAAGTAATCTATAGATATAATCTAGTCCCAATCCAGGTTCCATCAGCATTCTTTAAAGCAATGGAAAAAACAATCACCAACTTAATATGGAAAGGAAAGACACCCTGAGTGAGCAAAGCATGACTAAAGAACAATGAGAACACTTCAGACTTCCTAATTTTAAAATCTACTATAGTCAAAAGGCTTTTGATTGTGTGGCACATGATAAACTATGGATAACATTGTGGAGTACGAGTATTCCAGAAAACTTAATTGTACTCATGAGGTATCTGTACATGGACCAAAGGCAGTTGTTCGAACAGAACATGAGACCACAGAATGGTTTCAAATTAAGGAAGATGTGTGACAAGGTTGTATTCTTTCACCATACTTACTCAACCTGCATATTTAGCCAATAATCTGAGATGCTGGATTATATGAAGAAAATTGTGGCATCAGGATTGGAGGAAGACTCATTAACAAACTGCAAGATACAGATGATAGATACAACCTTGCTTGATGAAAGTGAAGAGGACTTAAAACACTTACTAATGAAGATCAAAGACCACAGCCTTCTGTATGAATTACATCTCAATGTAAAGAAAACAAAATCCTCACCACTAGACAAATAAACAACATTCCTATCAACAGAGAAAAGATTGAAATTGTCAAGGACTTCATTCTTCTTGGATCAACAATCAATACTCATAGAAGCAGCAGTCAGGAAATCAAACAACATATTGCATTAGGCAAATCTGCTGCACAAGACCTTTTTAAAGTGTTGAAGAGCAAAGATGTCAGCTTGAGGACTAAGGTGCACCTGACCCAAGCCATGGTATTTTCAATAATCTCATATGCATGCGAAAGCTGGACAGTGAATAAGGAAGACTAGAAAAATTGATACATTTGAGTTATGGTGTTGGAGGAGAATATTGAAAGAACCAAGGGCTGCCAAAAGAACCAACAGATCTGTGTTGGAAAAAGTGCAGCCAGAGTGTTCCTTGGAGGCCAGGATGGCCAAACTTCATCTCTCATACTTCAGATATATTATTGGGAGGGAGCAGTTGCTGGAGAAGGATATCATGTTTGGTAAGGTGGAGGGTCAGAGAAAAAGAAGACTCCCAGAGAGATGGATTGGCAAAGTAGCAGCATCAATGGGCTCAAGCATGGCAACAATTGTGAGGTTGGCCCAGGACTGGGTAATATTTCATTCTGTTGTGCCTAGAGTCACTATGAGTCGGTACCAACTCAATGGTACCTGACAACAACAACAAATAGTCAACACAGCCTGGTACCTGTATAATAACAGACACATAGACTAATGGAACAGATTTGAGAACCAAAAAGTGTGGATAGTTGATTTTTGATTTAAAAAAAAAATTTTTTTTTCATTAAATGGGGAGGAGTCTTTTTAACAAATGGTGCTGGTAAAACTAGCTATCCATTTTCAGAAACTTAAACACGATACATACCTCATACCATATACAGAAACTAACTCAAGATGAATCAAAGACCTAAATGAGCTTTTAACATCCCAGTAGCTACTTGCCAAAATAGGATGTAGAACATTGTCTTTGTGGACAAATGTTATGCCAGTTAACCATGATGTTCTCTGAGACTATGGTCATAAGGCCCAGCCCCAGGAACTAATTGCCTTAAGATGTTTGATAATATCCAAGAAGTTTTCATTGTTTCACCCCGTTTGCTCCACCACATTCATATGTGTGTTTGCAGCAAAGTACAAATACCTTTCAAACCCTTATATATTTGTGGGTGTACTCCCACGTTTCCTCCCATATGCATTCAGCCTGTGTATCTGCCCATGTACTTATTCTCATAACATTGTTGTTCCATGGTTCTGTATATAACACTATTCTTGTTAACTCTCACACACCTCCCTGTATCTTCATCTGTATTCCTCATTCTTCTGCCAATTTCCCTCTTCTTGTGTATTGTCCTCCCCCTCACCTGAGCTAACATGTGTCTACCATCTAGCCTGTGAATATAAAACCTAAAACTATTACAAAAGTAAAAATAAAAAATCATAGACTCTAATTATGGGATAGTCTTTCCAACATAACTAACTGCACATGCACAAATCACACAAGATAAACTAGATGACTATTATTGTTAAATGTCATCGAGTCAGTTTCAACTCATAGAAACTATGTATAGGGTTTCAAGGAATGTTTGGTGAGTTTGAACAGTTGAACTTGTGGTTCAAACCAACCTTGCAGTCCAGTGCTTTATCCCACAGGACCACATGACTGGGACCACCTAAAAATTAAATAATTATGTACATCAAAAAAAGAAAAATTTTTTTGACAGCAACATCTGACAAAGCACTAATCCCTAAAATTTGTTTTGAAACTATCGATACTTCAACAACAAAAAGATTGCTAACTCAACATGTTAAATTATGTAACAATGAACACCAACATCCCACCCACAGCACTCTCTACTGCTCTGCTGTGTTCAGTATTCTTGGAAATGACCACACAGAACTCAGACATATATGGTTATAACACAGGTTATAATGCACTATCAGAAAATGTTTAGGGCACAGTTCTTCCAGTCAGGACAACCTCTCTTCAGCCATGCCCACTGGCAGGCCTCTCTCTGTTAGGGCAATGGTACAAA
>NW_006408545.1:14674042-14684946 GCF_000296735.1 Chrysochloris asiatica
GCACATCTTAGTCCTAAAACTGACATCTTTGCTCTTCAACACTTTAAAGAGGCCTTGTGCAGCAGATTTACCTAATGCAATGCATTCTTTAATTTCTTTACTGCTGCTTCCACAAGTGTTGATATAATCCAACAATCCTAGTGCTAGGTACATAATAACCTAGATAAATAAGAGCTGTGATACAAGCAGATAAATGTATACCCATGTTCTTCACATTATTATACACAACAAAAAAATTATGGAAATAACCTAAGTGCCCATCAACGGATGAATAGGTAAACTATGTACACACACACAGTAAAATATCATGCACCTTTAAAGAATAACTATGAATCCATGAAGTATCTCACAACATAGATGAACCTGGAGAACATTATACTGAGTGAAATAAGTCAGTCACAAAGGAACAAATATTGTATGAGATCACCACTATAAAAAGTCAAGAAAAGTTTTGAACACACATTCTTGGATGGTATCCAGAGATGATATGGTGAGCAATGGAAAATCACTAACTAGAAAGTAGAACGTATTAACTTAGGTGAAAGAAAAGGCATGTGACAATAGACAATATACAATTAGGGGGAGGTACACAAAAGAAAGGAGTCCTGGTATGGCGCTGTGGGCTAATGCATCAAATGGCAAAGTCATTTGAACTGCAAGGCCGGTGGTTCAAGCTCACAAGCTGCTCCTTGGAAACCCAGTACAGGGTTGCTATGAGTCAGAATTGACTCTACGGCACTTCACAACAACACAAGAGTAAAAGATAATAATGGTAAATTCTATGACATATACAATCCAACAATAACAATAACAATGAATAAGCTATGAGGGGAAACATAGGTAGACATGCAAACTAAGAGTTGTGGGATGGTGAGTGCACCCATGAATGTATATAGGTTTGACAGAAGTTATTTCTATGCATAGGTATTTGTATGTGCCCTAAAGATATACATGTATGTAGAAAAATATAGAATACATCCATGTACATAAAAGAAGTATAGCCTGAATGCTCCTTGGAAGTCAGGATGGTGAGATGTTGTCTCTCATACTTTGGACAAGTTACCAGGAGTGACCAATCCTTGGAGAAGAACATCATACTTGGCAGAGTAGAGGGTCAGTGAAAAAGAGAAAGACTCTCAATGAGATGGATCAATACACTGGCAGCAACAATGGGCTCAAACGTATCAACAGTTGTGAGGATGGCACAGGACCACGCAATGTTTCATTCTGTAATGTAACAGGTCCCTGTGAGTTGGAATGGACTTGATGGCACCTAGAAACAACTAACAGACCATGTTGTTGTTGTTATTATGTGCCGTGGAGTCGGTTCCGACTCATAGCAACCCTACACAGGGTTTCCAAGGCTGTTAATCTTTACGCGAGCAGAATGCCTCATCTTTCTCCCTCGAAGCAGCTGGTAGTTTCGAACTGCTGACCTTGTGGTCAGCCAGATTCATAACCACTACGCTAACAGACCATATAGGGGGTAAAATTATGAAAACTTCTTAGCTATAACTAAACACCTTAAAGGACTGAGTCACTGGGCTTGGGGAATTAGAACCATAATCTCTGAGGACACTGAAGTCAATTGGCATACATAATCCACAGAAACACCCTTCTACATCCATAGCAACTGGAGTGTTAAAGGTTTGAAAGTGGGATCTAAGATACAAGTACTTATCTCTCCCTGTCTAGAGCAAAAAAGAAAAACAAAAAGTGAAGAAGAAAATAAAAATCTCAAAGAAACATTAGTCCAGAGGACTAATGCACTTGCCCCAAGCCATGGTATTTTTAAGAACCTCCTATGCATGCAAAAGCTGGACAGTGAATAAGGAAGACTGTAGAAGAGTTGATACTTTTGAGTTATGGTGTTGGAGGAGAATATTGAAAATGCCATGGGCTGCCAAAAGAACCAATACATCCGTTTTGGAAGAAGTGCAGCCAGAGTGCTCCCTGGAAGTCAGGAAGACCTAACTTCGTCTGTCATACTTTGGACATATTGTCAGGAGGGACCAGTCACTGGAGAAGGATTTCATGTTTGGTAAGGTGGAGGGTCAGAGAAAAAGAGGAAGACCCCAATGAGATGGACTGGCCAAGTGGCAGCATCAATGGACTTAAGCATGGCAACAGTAGTGAGGTTGTCCCAGAACCAAGTAGTGCTTCGTTCTGCTGTGCATAAGGTCGCTATGGGTCGGTACTGACTTGATGGCACCTAACAACAACAACAACAAGGTTAGTAGAGGCTGTGCTTTATGTAATACTTTAGTCCTCTGGATGATGGATGATTTGTGGACTGTAAAACTGATGGTCTGCTCTGTAAACCTTCACTCAATTCCCAATAAAGTTAAAAAAAAACAACTACTGTTACATTGAGGGGATTGCAATTGACGGTATGAAATGCAATGTGTATGAAGTGTTTAATGGAAAAAGAATTTGCTCTGTAAATTCTCACCCAATCCACAATAAAATGTTCCAAAGTAACCAAAACAAAACAACAACAACAAAACTGAGTTCTTTTACAAACCCAAGCAGGACCAAAGTAGAAGAGTGAGATGTCTGATGAACACTGAAAAGAATTTTGAGCCAGGTTGCTACTGAATAAGTATGACATTTTTTTTCACTCATTTTTAAATTCCTGTGCATTTGTGAATACTTTTACACTGATTGTGGGACTTTCCTGCAATAAACTCACAAATACTTGCTTTCTGGAACTAGAGACAACATTGGCCAAGAAACTCACCACCCATTATGCATAGTCTACCAAATTTGACCCTTTCATATAGCTTATGTCTGAATAAATTCATAAAACAATACATTGCCAGGCATTGATGAGGATCTTGAAAAGACCAGTAATTGTAGTATAAAGTGTCTGCACTATTTTATAACATCTTTGGCAATGTCAGACAGCCTATGAAGAGGAGTTGAGGCAAGTAAAAGCCAGTGGAGAATAGTCACGGTGGTGATAAAACTCTGGGTGATAAGTCCTGGGTGGCAAAAATTAGTAATAACATAATAATGATGACAGAAGGAGGAGCTGGAACTTGTAAGCTAATGCGAAAACTTTTAGGCTTAGAAAAATGTATGCAAAGTTGGAGACAGGCTGTTACATTCATGACTGGCAGATTGATTATTAGACTGACTGATTGACGCAATGAATAAAAGGCCACCAGGTTGCTCCACATTCATCCAAAGCATCATGGCTATGCTGGCCTTGTGATTAGGTCATTGGACAGAGGTGTTGTTCCAGTTGTAAATGCAGTACCTACTGGCTTAATGAAGGAGCTCTGGGAGCATAGTGGATATGAATTGGGCTGCCAACCTCAAAGTCAGCAGTTTGAAACTACCAGCTGTTCCGAGGGAGAAAGATGAGGTTTTCTGCTCCCGTAAAGATTTATAGACTTGGAAACCCTGTATAGAGTCTCTATGAGTTGGAACCGACTCTACAGCATATAACCACCACTACCACTGGCTTAATGAAGCATAAAACCACATCAGTGAATCAAAATGTTTCCTGGTTCCCAGAATCTCCTGTGTGAATTCTGACCCACCAATCTGCCCAGTCCTTTATTAGGTAGCAGCTGATTAAGGCTAAAATGCCCTGGGGCTGTTTATTTTCAATCCATGGATTAGAAGTTGAGCCACTTAACCAGCCTGGTACCAACAGTCTAATGAGTACCCTGTTGGCATTGTACCTTCCGCCACCATCCCACTGACTTCTAGACTGTTGCTGATGTCCACACATAATGCAGGAATGGAATTTCCAGGGTGGACCGCAGCATATGGTATTATATTGTCCATCATCTCAAGAAAATATCACAGGCAACTGTTTAAGTTATAAAGAGGGTGGAGATAGAGAGACGGAAGGCATAGACAATGTTCTACTGATCTCTGTGTGATTGCTTTGTGTTTTAATGCTCCTGGTTTTCATTTTTTGTTTATATTTGTTTTTCCTTTTATGGCTTATTCTTATGACTGTTTTGCATATAGACATGAAGGTTTGAGTTTGTTTATATCCTACTTTGGCCATAGCTTTGGCCATCAGGAACATTTTCCATGAGGAATTGAGTTCCACTCAGCATTGTAGACTACATAAAATCTGCATGTAAACAAGGAGTTGGCTGCTAAAATTATGTACATACTAATTGCTGTGTTCCTCAGTCTCCTACACACAAGCAGATGTTCCTTGTTCTGTCTCTGAAACCCCAGCATGGTTAACTCCACAACCCTTCACAGAAGCACACAATTGAGCGAGGCTTATGTCTCCAGCTGGCCCTAAGATTATGGACTTCACAGATATTTTGTCATAGTTTACCATTTTCTTTTGGCCATTTGCGAGTATACATTTGGAATCCTCACAAATAACAAGAATAAAATGAATCACAACAAAGAAAAATGGGGCTAAATTGAGAGTCTGGAATTCAACTACACTGAAATATTGTAACTCCTGCACATGAACAAGAGTGAAGACTAACCACCCTGTTCTGCCATAGAATCACAATTTCCCATAGCAATGTTTTGTGTAGTTTGCTCAGTCTTTTTCCATCTCTGTTGTTGTTGTTGTTGTTGTTGTGTGCTGTGGAGTCAGTTCCGACTCATAGCAAGCCTGTACAGGGTTTCTGAGGCTGTAAATCTTTACAGGAGCAGAAAGCCTCATCTCTCTCCCCAGGAACAGCTGGTAGTTTCCAACTGCTGACCTTGCAGTTCACAGCCCAATTCGTAATCACTACACTACCAAAGCTCCTTTTTCCATCTCTAGAGTTTCATAATTTGATGGCCTATTGTTCTAGGAAACACACACCATAGGGTCAGTAAACGACTGTATAACAGAGGGGTGAATTGGGGACAGGAGACAAATTTCCAAATTCCTTTCCTTTTGTGGTCTCCAGTGGCATCATTTCATTTCTGGCCTACAGTTTTGAATCTGGCAGAGTTTCAAATAATAACTCATTTCTCTTTCCTTTGTTGCATCAATTTGTTACTGGACTATACACAGTCTGTCCTGAGGCACCTAAAATTTAGCTTGGGACACAAATTACCAGACCTTGGGCTTAATTATTCCAACAGGAAAGGCTTCAGAATATTCCTCTGGATGTTGCTTTCTAAACCACTAATTTACTCTCGGACATAGTCAAAGTGGTCAGAGTGTCTGGGGATAGATCTTTGCCCAAAATATCAGCATTTAACAACTGAATGGGACCTCAGGTTTAGCTTGCATTACTTTTCAGTTTTCAAAGTGAAAAACAGGGAGTTTAAGAAGCTAGTTCAAGTCCGTAGCTAACTAGGAGAGATGAGAGCCCCAGAAATAGTCAGTGTTCAAACATTTCAAGAGGCAGCAAGTGATCAAGAACCAATGGTTTGATGGAAGAAGTCCAAGTGACCCTGCATTCTGGTTTCTGCAGGTCATTACTCATCCTTCTTGTTGTTGTTAAGTGCTGTCCAGTTGGGTCCAACCCATAACAACCCTGTATAGAGTTTCCAAGGAGCAGCTGGTAAGCTTGAACCACCAATCTTGCAGTTCAAATGGACTTTGCAGGCCAGCACATTAACGCACAGAGCCACACCAGGAGCTCGGACACTAGGTTAAAATTTGTCCTAGAGCTTTTCTAAAAGTCATCCTAACTGAGCTGAGAAATGCCATGGAACTTTCTTTAATAGCCAAGTGAAGACAATGCTATTTCAAGGCCTTTGGAACATAAAATAGGTTTAAAAAACACAACAAGACAGAGGTAAAATAAGGAATTCAACATAGATGAATAAATGGATTTCCATAAGAATATTCTTCAAGAAGATATTTTCCCTCTGCAAGGTCAATCCTTACATTCTCTGCTGTCAGATATTCCAATAAATAGAGATAGAGAACCAACATTCATTTTAATTCAGTTATTTAAAGATGTGTGTGTCCTCCCAGTCATATGCTTCTTCTCTTTCCTATCCCATAGTAGTTTTTTCATTGATATTTTTGTTTTCTAATGAATTTTAACTTAATAATTATTGTAAATGAATTGTTTCTCAACATTTGATGACTGAAATCTGGAATGCTGCTCTCTGTGAAGCGTTGCTACTCAGCCACTACTTAGTTTAAATTGCACAAGTTGAAAGCACCAAAAATAAGGGAGGACTGAGGAAATAATCACACCAGACTGAGAACTTGACCATTAGCCATTGGATCATGTTCTGCTGCTCGCTCACTATTGATTCTTTCTCAACTTCAACTTGGATCATGATTTTCTTGCCACAGAGTTGTCAGAAGAATTATTTGGGACAGATAACACTCTGTATCCTCATGGGCTTCCAAAAGAACCAACAGAGCTATTTTGGAAGAAGTGCAGTCAGAGTGTTCCTTGGAGGCCAAGATGACCAAACTTCATCTCTTATGCTTCGGACATATTGTCAGGAGGGACAAGTCACTGGAGAAGGATATCATGTTTGGTAAGGTGGAGGGTCAGAGAAAAAGAGGAAGACCCCCAACGAGATGGATTGACCAAGTGACAGCATTGATGAACTCAAGCATGGCAATAGTAGTGAGGTTGGCCCAGGATCAGGCAGTGTTTCGGTCTGCTGTGCATAGGGTCATTATGAGTCAGTACCGACTTGATGGCACCTAACAACAACAAGACAGGCTAGGAAGAAGGAATCAAAGGACCTCTTTAAGGGATTAGCCACCAAAAACTTTGTGAATAGCAGTAGAACATTGTCTGAGATAAAAGATAAGTTCCTCAGGTTGGAAGTCACTCAAAAAATGACTAAAGGAAAACTGCCTCTTCAAAGTAGAGTTGACCTTAATGACGTAGATGGAACAAAAGCATTTGGGACTTTCATTTGCCAATGGGATGCAACTCAAAATGAGAAGAAACAGCTGCAAATATCCATTAATAATTAATCAGAATACACAAAGTATGATTCTGGAAAAATTGAAAGTCATCAATAATGAAACAGAATGCATAAAAATCTATATCCCGGGCATTGTTGTTGTTGTTAAATACTATCAAGTTGTGTTCTGTCTCATAACAAACCTGTATAGTTTCCAAGGAGCAGCTGGTTGGTTTGAACCACCAACTTTGCAGTTCATAGTCCAGTGCTTATCCTACACCATTACAACAAGACTCTATCCTAGGCATTAGTGAGCTTAAATGGACAGGTATTGGCCATTTTAATTGGGCAATCATATGTTTTACTATACCAGGAATGACAAATTCAAGAGGAATGATGTCGCATTAACTGTTTAAAAGAGCATTTCAAGATCTATCTTGAAGTGCAATGTTGTCTGTGATAAGATAAAATTCATATTTCTAAAAGGAAGATTAGTTAACAAAATTATTATTCACATCAATTGTTCATATGCAATTTCAGGTTGAAGCTGAAGAAAATTAAACAAGTCCATAGGAGTCAAAATATAACATTGAGTCTATCCCACCTGAATTTTGAAACCATCTCAAGGTTATTTTTGACATATTGAATGCTAATGACCCAACACCAGATGAGATGTGGTCAAGAATATTATACAGCTCCTCTTGTATAGATGGGTCTGGTGAAAAGTGATGGAGATAAGATTCTTATGATTCAATAGTGAGTAATTGTTATCATGACTAATTGCAACTTTCACAACAGTAAAGGTAGAAGTTCTGTGACAAAAAGGGGGGAGTAGTTAATTTTACATTCTGGGAACAGAGGACCCTAGGACCATCAAGGGAGAAGAGCATGAGCGGAATGTGGGACCCTACCCAGAGAAGCAGCGACACCAGATATCGAGGCAGAGATGAGGGCATGGAGAGAGACGGCAGCTGAGGACTATAGACTCATGGAAAGAGAAAGACTGAGTGCTGGCGGTCACCAGGATGTATCCCTTAGTTATTTAACTTATTATATATTCCTGAGTGTTTTTGTGTAGGTCCCTCCCCCCACCCCCCAAAAAAGAAAGAAACAGAGGGAATAGAAGCAAATACTGTTGAATGATGATGCATGGAGGAGATTGTAATCATTGCAATGAAAAGATGGTGTGAAACCAATATTTTCCCATGTAAACTATCACTCAATTCACAATAAAATATTTAAATAAAAAGAGAGAGAGAGAGAGAGATTATAAAATTTCAGTATTGAAAAAAAGAAGAACATTATACAGGAATAAAGCAAAAGGTCATTAAAAAGACAAGGGGGAAAAAGTCTGAAGTGGAAGTAGATTCCTGTTAGATGTGTATTATCCCCACTTATAGATGTGAAATCCAAGGTCTTCCCAAGATGATACAGCTGCTCAGTATGACACCTGAGAGACTCAAACACAGACAATCAGAATCAACAGACTGCATTTCTACTACACTCTACTTTTTTCTCTTAATAAATTTGCAGACTAATTTATGGGATACCAATAAATGATTTTGCGTTTCTGATGACTTCCTCTAGAAGATTAACACCAATTCTTAGCAAACAATCTGTTTCTCACTGTTTCACTTATATCACTCACTGTTTCTTTGAAAAACACTCCCAAATCCTTACTGTTCTTTATTAGTTAGAATACTTCCACTGCCAGTAAAAACAATAAAGTATACTTCTTCCATCATGTATCTGGAAAGTCCAGAGGTCAGTTTGATTTCAGCAACTTAGCAACGTCTTCTGGATATCATTTTATGTCTCTCTCTCCACTATGCCTTCTGTGGGTTCAATGCCTCCTAAAGGTGGCTTCCTTTTGAGGCTGGCAATGACTCTAAAGATGACAAATCCCTGTAAGTGGTCTCCCTGCTTCCTCTTTACCTCTTTCCTTACAGTTTATTCCCTAAGTGGCAGCCAGAATAGATCAAATCTTGTCAGTCCTCTGTATTCAACCAAAACCAAATCCATTATTATCCAGTCAATTCTGACTCATCAACTCAAGGACAAAGTAGAACTGCCCCGGAGTGTTTTCATGATTGTAATCATTATTGAAGTAGACTGCCACATCTTTCTTCTGAAGCATGATTGGTGATTTAGAACTGCCAGCCTTCCAGTTAGCAGCCAACCACTTTAACCAATCCACCTTGTCCACTGTATGTTGTTGTTGTTAAGTGCTGTTGAGTCAGTTCCAACCCACAGCAACCCTGCACAGGGTTTCCGAAGCTGTAAATCTTTATGGGAGCAGAATGCCTCAACTTTCTCCCACGGAACCGCTGGTAGTTTTGAACTGCTGACCTTGAGGTTAGCAGCCCAACTCATAACCATTATGTTACCAGAGCAAATGCTACCCATCTTACTTAGGACAAAAGCTAATGTCTTTGTAATTATCTCAAATGTCCGATGTGACTGGCCCACATAACCATCTACCATTGTAAGTCCATTTCCAACTATTCTTTAGCTCCATTACTTTGTATAATGGACCCCTGGTGTGATTCTAGGATCACCACTGGACTGCAAACCACCAGGTCAGCAGTTCAAACCCACCATCTGCTCCTTGGAAACTCTATGCAGCTCTGGGAAACCTTTTTTCTGTCAAAAATTTGTAACATCATTTGCAGGCCGTACAAAATTATCAACTTAAAAATTAGCCTGCTAATAAACTCACTCTTAATGTGACGGAGCCCTGGTGTAGAGCTACAGGATAAACACTAGACCTCAAAATCGATTTGAACTGCAAGGTCATCAGTTCAAACTCAGCAGCCACTCCTCAGAAACTCTATACAAGGTCGCTATGGGTCGGAACCGACTTAAAGGCACTTAACAACAACAATGTGATGACTAGAAATGCAGTGCCAGACCAAATGATTTTGAGGATTTTATATGGCCCACAGGCAGGATGTTCCCCACCCCTGCTATTAAGGGTTACTATGAGGCAGAACTGACTCAACAGCACTTAACAATAATGTTTTCCTGAATAAAGCTAGCACCTTCTGCCTCACTAGTTGAGGTGCTATAGTCCTCCACTTTGTGAGTACTGGTTGGAGTGCTGGTGTGGCACTGTTGGATAAGCAATGGACCACGGTGTTGGTTTGAGCTGCAAGGTCAGCAGTTCCAACTCACCAGCCACTCCTTGGAAACTATACACAGAGTCCCTATGAGTCAGAACAGACTCAACAGCAGTTGACAACAACAACAACAACATGCTATAGTTAGGAGTCCTGGTGTGGCCCTGGCATGAGTATTGGGCTGCTAATCACAAGGTCAGTGGTTCAAACCTTCCACCTGATCATCAAAAACCCTATCCAGAGTTGTTATGTGTCAGAACCGACTGGATGGCACTTAACAACAAGATGCCTAGGATTATCGTCCCATTTTGGAGTAAATTGTCCATTATGTTAATGAGGCAGGATTATCTTGAGTCACTGCCTTAGCAGAGGGTGCTACTCAAGTCACCACCCTTAATTTCTTTAAGGGTGTGGTCTGCATCCTAGACAAGGGAGTTTCAAAGAGTTCATGGGAAATGCCCATTATCTTTTCATTCCATTTTTTCATGACCTTTGAAGTCCCCCTAATACAAATGCTCTGGCAAAACTCTCTCTTGCTCCAGTTCCTGCATCTGGCTTGACATCCTCTGATCTGCAGTTCTTGAGACTATACCTGGCATCTGACCTGAAGCTTTTGAGGTTTGCCCACTCCCCCTGTCCCGTGAGGCATCAGTGTACCATGTGGCATGATTTGCTGGCTTCCACAGTCTATCATCTAACCTGCTGATTTGAGTTCATCAGCCCTTGAATCACGTGAGTCAGAAGATTCCTCCAGACTGACACCTGACCCATGGATTTGGAATTTGTCGACCTCCAAAACCAGGTAAATGAGTTCCTCGACAGGTAGTAAGATCTGTGAGACATTGCAGTGAATTACTGAACCCTAAAATGGAAGGGAGAAGGAGGTGATATCAGAGATGATGGATTAGTACAGCAGTTTGAAAAGCTGGACATTTTGTACATCTTTAGCCTCATAGGAACCAGCCTTGTGCTGAT
>NW_006408545.1:14685046-14686119 GCF_000296735.1 Chrysochloris asiatica
GATATCAGAGATGATGGATTAGTACAGCAGTTTGAAAAGCTGGACATTTTGTACATCTTTAGCCTCATAGGAACCAGCCTTGTGCTGATCCCTAAAAGAAACAATTCATGCACTACAGCTTAGTTTTGGTTCTTTTTTACTCTGGCTTTTGTACCCCGATAGCTGCCTGGTTTACCCCTTTTCTTCCTCCTGGATTCTGTTGAAACATAGTCTTATCAGAGAAGCCTCTGTTATGCCCAATTATAATCTCATTTACCTACAATCTGCACCATCTATCCTCTTGACCTGCTTAATTTTTCTCTATAGCACTTATCATCTGATAGAATATATATTTCTCTTGTCTGACAATTTATTGTCCCTTATCCTTGCCTGGTGTGGCATTCTGGGTTAACGTGCTGGACTGCAAGGTTGGTTTGAACAGAAAGGTCAGTGGTTCAAACTCTCTAGCCACTCCTCAAAAACCCTATACAGTGAGGGTCACTATGAGTTGGAACTGACTCAATGGCACTTAACAACAACAGTCCTTGCCTCAATATATTGTCATACAAGTGAAATATATATATTCTATCAGATGGTAAGTACTATAGAGATAACTATCCTTGTCTTGGTAGTTCCGGTGTGGCACTGCAGGATAAAGTGCTGAAGCAAAAGGTCAGTTTGAACTGAAAGGTCAGCAGTTCAAACCCACCAGCTGCTCCTCAGAAACTCGGTACAGGGTTGCTATGAGTCAGAATTGACTTGACAGAACTTAACATCAACAATAACAGTCTTTATTGTAATGTAATGTCCATGAAGTTGAAAATTTATGTCTGGTTTCTTCCAGATAAGAGTTGAGAATTTCTTTTCTCTGTGCTGTTTTCCCAGAGACTAGAAAAGTGCCTACCACAAAGTAGACAATAAATATTTGTTGAATTAATGGATGTTGAATAATAAATATTTTATTTAGAGTGTTAAATATTCAGGAAACATAGGTCATCTGTCACCACTCTTCTGTCAGTTTATCGTACTGTGGTGGCTTGTGTATTGCTTTGATGTTGGAAGCTATGCCACAAGTATTTTAAATATTTGCAGGG
>NW_006408545.1:14686974-14688269 GCF_000296735.1 Chrysochloris asiatica
GACTTCTTCATTGCAAATACATTTTTAAACAACATAAAAGATGACTACACACATGGACCTCACCAGATGGAATATTTAGAAATCACACTGACTACATCTGTGGGAAGACACAGTGGAAAAGCTTTGTATTAGCAAAAACAAGGACTGGGGCAGACTGTGGAACAGACCATCCATAGATCATTGCAAGTTCAGGCTGAAGCTGAAGATAGTTGAAACAAGTCCACCACAGATAAAATATGACCTTGAACATATCCCACCTGAATTTAGAGGTCACTTCAAGAAAAGATTTGATATATTAGACACTAATGACCAAAGGGGAGTTGTGAGATGACATCAAGAACATCAAACAAGAAGTAAGCAAAACGTCATTAAGAAAACAAGAAAAGGAAAAGACCAAAATGAATCTCAGAAACGATTCTGAAACTTGCTCTCCAGCATAGAGATGCTAAAGCAAATGGAAGAAATGAGGCAGTAGAAGAATGGAACAGAAAAATCCAAAGGCAGTTCAAGAAGACAAAGTAAAGTATTATAATGAAGAGTTTCTAAGGCTCATGCCTACAATCCAGAGACAATGGCCCAGATGGGATGGAGCCTGAAGGCTTCATTGAGAAGAACTGGAATGAAATTGTTGACAGCTTCAATGACAAGACGTCTCAGAATACTTGCTCCAAGACTTGTCTATGGTTTTGAGAAGCCCTCTGCCATTCTGCCTGAAGCCAGTCTTCTTACATGATGGGTGATCACTCAAGCTCAGTCTGGGATTGGGAAAATGGCCACTTTTACCATATTAATTATGCAGCCCATTGAGTTCAAAAGCCACCGTGGCCTTGGTCTTGGCTCCCACTCAAAAATTACACCAGTAGATACAGAAGATGGGCATGGCATTAGGATATTACACGCCTCCTGCCATACCTGCATTGGGCGCACCAATGTCTGTGATGAAGTGCAGAAGTTGCAAATGGAGGCTCCTCATATCATTGTGGATACCTCAGGCTGTGTGTTTGATGTGCTTGATCGAAGATACCCGTTTCCAAAATCCATCAAGATGTTTGTACTGAATGAAACTAATGAAATTTTAAGCCATGGATTCTAAGGCCAGATTTACAACAAATTCCAAAATTTCAACAGCAACTCCCAGGTAGTTTTGCTGTCCGCTGCAATGCCTTCCCACGGGCTTGAGGGGACCAAGAAGTTCATGAGAGACCCCATTCGAATTATTGTAAAAATGGAAGAATTGGCCCTGGAAGGTTTCTGTCAATTACACATGAAAGTGGAATGTGAGGAATGGAAGTGGG
>NW_006408545.1:14692635-14732139 GCF_000296735.1 Chrysochloris asiatica
CATGCATGCCCGAGACTTTACTGCTTCCTCCATGCATGGAGATATGGACCAAAAGGAATGAGACATGATCATGAGGGAGTTCCTTTCTGGTTCTCACAGAGAACTGATTACCAAATGACCTTTTGTACAGCAGGTTACCCTAGTCATCAGCTATGACCTTCCCAGTAACAGGGAAAACTATATCCACAGAATTGGTCATGGTGGACATTTTGGCTATTCACATGGTGACAGAAGAAGACAAGAGGAGTCTTCCAGACATTGAGAAGAGTTGCCCCTCATTGTTGCTGCCCTCATTTGAGAGGGGCTCTCTATCCTGCTACCTATCCCTAACCAGGGTTCACTCCTGGGGTTGAGGAGGAGCGGCGGTAGGGAAGAGGGAGCCCAGGGATGGAAATCTTCTCATATTTTTTCCTTTGAGACATAAGAGGGAACCCTGAACATTTTAGAAACCCTTGTCTATGGATTAGGTTCTTGCCCCAGGCACCATCTCTTCTCCCCAAAACATTAATCCACTGGACTGTGAACCACAGGGTTGATAGTTCAAACCCACCAGCTGCTCCTCAGAAACACTATACAGGGTTACTATGAGTCAGGATTGACTCATCGGCACTTAAGAATAATAACAACCTAGTCATCTCCAGACCTCAGAAACTTTCCTCACCTCAGCTAAATTCCTCTGAAAATGTTTCACGGGGTTATAATGCCATTCAACCTCATTGCTGACCCAAATCTGTAGGGAGAATCCTTGAGTAAGGTGGCCTAGTGTATTCTTAGTTGGGGGGCAGGGAGGGATGGGCAGGGGAGAAAAAATGGTAGCCATTTTTATTTTATTTTCTATAATATTTATTGATTCAGGAAAAAAACACAAAAGTCTAAATAAAAAGACTTGGAAACTGAAAAAAGTAGTATTATAATGAAACGTGCAAAGACCTGGAGTTAGAAAACTAAAAGGGAAAAATATGCTTAGCCCTTCTCAAGCAGAAAGAACTGAAAACAAAATTCAAGATTCAACTTGAAATATCAGAGGATTCTATGGGCAAAATATTGAATGATGCAGAAAGCATCAAAAGAAGATGAAAGGCATGTTCAAAAAGAAAAGAAATAGACATGTACAACCATTTCAAGAAATAGCAAATTATCAAGAGCCAATAGTAACGTAGTGGTTACGACTCGGGCTGTGAACCGCAAGGTCAGCAGTTCTAAACTACCAGCTGCTCCGTGGGAGAAAGATGAGGCTTTCTACTCCCGTAAAGATTTACACCCTCGGAAACCCTGTACAGGGTCGCTATGAGTTGGTTCCGACTCCACGGCACATAACAACAACAACAACATAGTACTTAAGGAAGAAGTCCAAGGTATACTGACGGTATTGACAAAGAACAAGGCCCCAGGAATTGATGGAATACAAATTGAAAATTTTCAACAAACTGATGCAGCACTGGAAGCACTCAACTTATCTGTGCAAGAACTATGGAAGAGAGCTACCTGGCCAACTGATTGAAAGAGATCTATGTCTGTAGCCATTCCAAAGAGAGGTGACCAAACAGAATGCGGAAATCATTGGACAGTATCGTTATTATCACATGGAAATAAAGTTTTGTTAAAGATCATTTTAAAATGGCTGCAACAGTACATTGACAGGGAACTGCCCGAAGTTCAAGTTAAATTCAGATAAGGATGTTGAATGAGGGCTTTGATTGCTGAAGTCAGATGAATCTTGACTGAAAGCAGAGAATACCAGAAAGGTGTTTACCTGTACTTTGTTGACTATGCAAAGCCTTTTGACTGTGGATCATGACAAACTATGGACAGCATTGCTGAGAATTTCAGGAATCCTTAATTATGCTCATAAGGAACATGTAGATAGACCAAGAAGCAGTCGTTTGAAAAGAACAAGTTGACACACTGAATGGTTTAACATCAGGAAAGGTGTGCACCAGGGTTGTATTCTTTCTCCATACTTATGCAAACTGTATGCTGAGCAAACAATTCAAGAAGCTGTATTATATAAAGAAGAATGTGGCATCAGGATTGAAGGAAGACTCATTGACAACCTGTGATATGTAGATGATACAACCTTTCTTGTTGAAAGCAAAGAGAACTTACCATTATTGATGAAGATCAAAGACCACAGCCCTAAGTATGGATTGCACTTTAATGTACAGAAATCAGAAATCCTTACTACTGGATCAATTAATAACATCATGATAAATTGAGAAAATATTGAAGTTGTCAAAGAATCCATTTTTGCTTGGATCTACCATCAGCACTCATGTAAACAGCAATCAAGAAATCAAAGTCTTTGTGTTAGGCATATCTGTTGCACAAGACCTCTTAAAATGTTCAAGAGCAAAAATATCAGTTTGAGGACTATGGTGGGCCTGACCCAAGCCATGGTATCTCCAGTACCTTCATATGCATGTGAAAGTTGGACAATGAATAAGAAGAGCATAGAAGAATTGATGCATTTGCCTTATGGTGTGTTAGAGAAGAATATTAAAAGTACCATGGACTGCTAGAAGCACAAACAAAGCAGTGTTGGGAAAGTACAACCAGAATGCTCTTTAGAAGCCAGGATGGCCAGACTTTGTCTCTCATACTTAGGACATATTATCAGGAAGGACCATCCCTGGAGAAGGACATCCTGCTTGGTAATGTGGAGAGTCAGCAAAAAAAGATGAAGACCCCTAATGAGTTGGATTGTCACAGTGGCAGCTGCAATGGGATCAAGTGTAACAATGATTGTGAGGATGGCACAGAACTGAGCAGTATTTCATTTTTTGTGCATAAAGTACAAATGGGACCTGGTCTGTAGGGTGATGTTGAGAAGTCATTTAGGAGATTGATGATGTTCTTTCTTCTCACTGAGGCTCTATAAACACCGGGGGACAGGGATACTCTGGTGAAGAGAGAATGCTCAGAATTTATAAGTGATAATAGCATAAGTGTCATCCTGATCCAAGGAGTTTAACCTGATGGGAAAATAATGAAATATTCATATGAGAGAAGATGGTTCTAACAAGAAGCTTCTGAGTGGCTAGCCCTTTGGTCTAGTAGGATAATTCCTTACTCATTGCTAAAGGAAAATGATTAATGCCCAGGGCTAATGCAATGAGCAGAAAGTAGAAGGTGTCAACAACCATGGTCTTAGTGATGAGATCAATATAAAACAGGAGCTTCTGGGATTTGACAATGAAATGATAGATTTAAGGAGAATTGGGCAAAGTTCAAAAAAGGTCTGTAAAACTGTTTATGTCCCCATCCCACCTCCGCCAGCATCACAAAGAGACTGTCCATTAAGAGAAGGCTTGTTGTTACCATGGAGGGGCTATAAACTTGATGTGTCCTAATCTGTTTTGCAAGAGCAGGTGCAGTAACTATTCCATCTGTTTCTTCTAACTCAAAAACATTATAACCTACTGCTGCATTACTTGCATTATTCTTGAAAAAATGCACTCTGGACATGTTTACATTAGGAAATCAATTGGTTATTAAAAAATAAAGAACTCAGAAGTAGGGAAGATATTAAAACGCCTCAAATTTGCAGAGTTTCAGGATGAATTTTACATACTATCTGTCAAACAGTTATTGCTTCTCCAATATAAAAAGTCGAATGTACAGATTAAGATCCAGAGACAGACCCAGAGAGAAGATGAAAGCAAACAGTGGCGAGTCCTACCTATAAGCCAAGGAATGTGCCCGCTGTCATCAAAAGCTGAGAGGCATGGAAAAGGTTTTCCCTCATAGTTATCAAAAGGAATACCCTGAATCCAGACTTTTAATCGCCAGAATCATGAGACAATAAAGTTCTGTTGTTATAAACCATGTAATTTTTAGTTCTTTGTATGACAGCTCTAGAATACAAATATAGCATCTAATCTGGCGTACTTCAGAATTCAGTAAATACTAAGTAAATAAATGAATGGGTGAATTAATGAGAAGCAGTAAAGATGTTGTTGTTGTTGCTGCTAAGTGCCATCAAGTCAGTTCCAACTTTTATAGACACTCTATATAGGGTTTCCGAGGAGCAGCTGGTGGGTTTGAACTGCCAACCACGTAGGTTCAAACCGACCTTTCAGTCCAGTGCTAATCCTACGGTGCCACGCTAGGACTTTACTTTTATCTTGTTCTTATTGTTGTTGTTGTTAAGTGTCATATAGTAGGCTCTAACTCATAGCAACCCTTATAGGGTTTCCAAAGAGTGGTTGTTGAGTTTGAACTGCCAACCTATTGGTTCAAACCAATCTTGCGATCAGTGTTTTGTCCTACAGTGCCATACCAAGACTCCAGTTTTATCTGAAGTGCCATTAAATTCTCATTTACACTGAGAATAAATAAAGATAGCACATGTTAAAAGCCAAATGAGATTGTGGTAGTCAGTGTCATTGTCAGAAAACAAAACAACAAAAGATCAAGTTGCCTTCAAGTCAATTCTGACTTATAGCAACCTCAAGTGTTTCAGAGTAGAACTGCACTCCTTAGGATTCTGAAAGATCAATGGCTGGGATCTTCCAGAAGAAGATGACCAGAGGTATCTATGGGTGGATTCAAACCTCTGACCTTCCAGTTAGTAGCCAAGTATATAGCCATTTGTGCCTCACAGAAACTCCTAACATAGCCAGAAGAGGAAATATGTATAGCACATACGATCTATGCTCTAAGGAGTCCTGGTGGGGTGCTGTCGGCTAATGGGCTGGACTGCGAAAGTCAGTTTGAACCAGGCGATTCAAAATCACCAGCTGCTCCTTGGAAACACTATACAAGGTCGCCATGTGTCAAAACCAACTCAACAGCACTTAACAACAACAACAATCTAGGGTCTGAACAAAAAGCTCAAGAAAATTAATGAGAAAAAGAACAACTTTTAAAATGTTTCCTCCCATCTCCTAAAGAACTCATGCTATTGCTTCTGATATAACCTAAACTTCCAACAGAGAGCAGACAGGGGAAGCACAGTTTGAGAGAAGAGGTGTGTGAGCAGAAAAAAAAAAAAGATCTTTCACCTTATATTCCCACCACTTGATAGCAGGGGCCTCACGGGAGGAAATAGCTCCTACTTGCTTTTCTGAACAATCTCAACATAAAATTGGTGTCATTAGTACACAGTCCCCACAATAATCTTCTGTCTAGTTATGCCAAGATTAGCACCTAAAAATCCAAAATAGCATCTGATGTGACTTTCTATTTACAGAAGGGCACATGGGATGCATTAACAACACCCTCACTACATCTTTGAACCCTGAGAACAAGCCCAAATGTCTAGTGCTGAAGGGAGAGGGCAGCCTTGATATTTATCTACTGATAACTATATCAGGGGACTCAAAAGGGAATTCAAGAACCTTCTTTTGATAGAGCCTCTAACAAGCCAGATCTGCTTCTCCTAGAACTAAAAATAGTTTAGCCTCGATGGAAAACATTGGCATGAGAGTCAGACGGCAGAGAGCTCTCCTTTTGCACTAACTAATTTAGTGTACTTGGGAAATCCATTCAGTTTTTTGTTGTTGTTAGGTTGGCTCATGACACATGGGGAATGCTTGTAGATCAAATCCTTGTGATCCACATGGTTTTCATTGACTCTATTTTGGAAACAGATCGACAGAACTTATTGAATAGTTTGTCTTAGCATCACAGCAAGTCTTCACTGACAGAAAGGGAGTTAATTACCATTGAAATCATTGGCCAGGAGTTGAACCCAGGTCTCCCAAGTGAAAGGCAGAAATTCTATCGCTGAATTATCACAGCCTCCATTCAACTTCTTAGCCTTTCTCAATTTCAGCGTTCTCATCTGTGTGATAGAGATGATGGCAGCTTCTTCAATTCACTGTGGTGACGTTGGAGGGATTCACAAAGAAGCTAATGGACTTGGTGGAGGCCCGGCCCAATCCCATGAAAAGAAGAAAAGGAAGGTCATTATAGGAAAGCAACCATGGTAGAAATGCTCCCAGTTGTACTGTTAGCAGGAATACAATCTGCTCCCTTTCAGGAATTTGGTGGTATAGGGGTAACCCTTTGGTGAAGAGATGATTTCCTTTGCTTTACTGCCTTCTAACTTGCTATAACCAACCACACTCTGTCTTTGTCTGCCTGCCTTGTGATCCATAATTGCCTCATTCATGGCTAATATAGGGAAGGTACATGTAACAGTCAGAAATGTGAATGATATTTTTGTTTTTCCTTCTTAAAAATAGTTGTATTATTCTTCAAGCCTTTGCAAAGCTAGTGTCTATCGAACACTGACTATGACTGTAAGTACATTATTGCATCTACTCTTCATAAAAGCTCAAGGAAGAAGACATCATAGTTCCCATTTTACAAATGAAGAAACTGACATACAGAGCAACTAAGTGGTGTCTAACTCAAGCTCCTAGAACTACTGAACAACAGACTCAAGATTTGAACTCTGTTTTATTTCATTAAAAAGCCCAAGTTCCAGCATACCATGCTGTTTTGATTCAAATAATAAGAGTATCTGCAGAAAGAAGATGAGAGCAAAGAGTTGCAAGCGTATGTTGTTGTTGTTACTGTTAAGCGTGTTGAGTCAATTCCAAGGTTTTCAAGGAGCAGCTGGTGAGTTTGAACTGCCCAACTTGTGGTTCAAACCAACTTTATGGTCAAGTGCTTATCCTGCAGCACCACATATAGTTAATTAAAAGTCCATAGACCATGGATTGCAGTGTAAGACTTATTTAGATGCAATGTGGCCAGCTACAAATCCACTCATCCTCCTACTGCTCAAGTCTTGAAGACCTTGCTAGCTGCCTAGTAGGCAGGAGATGATGTCTCAGGCTAAATAAAAAGTGTGCTATTAATTGACAGCGAACATAAAACAGGATAGAATCCTTCAGAAAATAAATATGGACAGTTTTTGTGCACTGTAGCAACCCTGGAAACCCTATACAGGGTCGCTATGTGTTGGAACCAATTCAACGGCATTTAATAGTAACACATGATACACAAGGGGACTTCAAAAAGTTCATGGAAAAATGAAACTAGAATGTAATAGAACTTTCCCACAAACTTTCATATATATATATATACTACACACACACACACACATTTTGAAACTCTTTTAAAAGGAGAGCATCACTTTTTTTCCTTTTCAGAGTCTGGTTATCTTGTTCTAAATATAAGTTTCTCAAAGAAACAACCAAACCAAATATATACTTTCAAGTTTTTCCACTTAATTTAAAAGGTTCACTAGTTTCTATGAAGAAGATGACCATAAATTAGCATAATTGTTTGTTATAATTGTATATTTTTATATTGCATTATGACTTAAGAACTAAGTTACTAAGTAAAGTGTCTTAGACTTTTTTTTTTTTTGGTAATTTTACAGTACTATTTTTGTCTCTTAAACATGAAAATATTAAAGTATTTTGGGATCTATGAGGACTCTTCTTGCATCTTCTGACTTTTGTGCTTTTGTAATATGTCATATGAAAATTAAGGACTTACCTGGACTCTAGCAATACTTTTACCATTTTCCTAGAACAAATTCCACGCTCAGAAAATTTCTGCAATTCAATTTTTTCTGCCAAATATGTATAATGAGACCTACCTCTTGTGCTTATATCATTAAGGCAAAATAAAATCAGGTAATTAATATAAAGTGTCTGGCACATAGGAGACACTCAAAACCCAGCAATGCTCATCCTTCATTCCTCTGAATTCACTGCCTTCATTTTGTGAGTTGTAGTGAGGTAGAGATACAAAAGATGGCTTGGGAATCAATGAATCAAATCTTAACTCAAATTTCTATCATCTGTGTGACCTTGGGCAAATGTCCTGGTCTTCTTGAACTTCCTTCTTCTATAAAAAGGAAAACGTAGTCAGTCCTACTTTGCAGGACTGCTATGAGGCTTACAAATAATATATATGAAGTATCTAGCAAATGGTTGGAACAAAGTAAATATTTGTTTTGTTTGTCCTTAGGTAAAATGACTTCTGTTCTATAAAATGGAGCTATGACTCGGTTTTGTGAAAGTGCTTTATCACATGACTGTCTGGAATTTCAAACATCTAGAAATGTACCTAATTATGATTGTTTGGTTGTCTTATTTAATCATGTCTAAGTCTGCTGTGGCCCTGTAGGATAAGCACTGGACTTCAGGGTTGATGGTTCAAACTCACCAGCCACTCCTCAGAATCAACTTGAAAGCACTTAACAACAACAAGCCAAGTTTGGGACTTGTGGATATGTTTAAGACTCCATTACAAAACAAGTATAAAAAATTGGTACCTATCAGCTCAGCGCTCACTGACATCCCTGGTGTAAATGTAGCCCACCTTCAACCAGAATCTTGGAAAAGTTACATGAATCAGACAGATGTAGTCGGCACGAGATTACAGGCCAAGAGGAAGAGGTCGGACTGTGGGCAGTATATTTAACAGGCTCATACACTGCAAGCCTTGTTCCTGGTCCCTTACAAAGCTCCTCTTTAGCAGGAAAACAAGATGTTCTTTGTAAATAAAAGTTCATGCATTTGAGTAATGAAGTCATTTTCCAGCTCTGCAGTGAAAGATATTCTTCTCCCAAACCCTCTGGGTGAGGACTATGGGGCAGCAGAGGGGTGGCCAACAAGTTTCGAGAGAAGATATTAGAGTGCAGCTGCCATCTATAGAAAATTAGAAACCTCAAGAAAGTGGGCATCCTGCCCTTGTACCATCTGAGATCATCTACCTCTGGCTTCGGCCTCTGGAATCCCTTTGCCACCCACTTTCCTGCAAACCAGAACGAACTACATAAAAGAGCTACATAAATACATAGAGTCAGCCCTCAATATTCCTGCTATCTGAGGATTCAAGCAAAATACTTGATAGAGAGAATTAAACCAGTTAACTTGTCAAAGCAATTCCTCAAAAGCCATGAGAGAGCATGAAGTGCTATTTACATAGTATTTGCACTGTATTAGGAATCCTTCTGTGGTGTTGTACATTAAGCACTGGAAGGCTGACCAAAAAACTGGGGGTACAAACCACTAGCGACTCCTTGGAAATCCAACAGGATCCCTATGTGTCAGAACTGACTTGACAACACTTAACAACAACAGTAGGTATTATAATTAATCTAGAGATCATTTAAAATATATAGGAGGATGTGCATAGGTTATATGCAAATACTACAACATTTTATGTAAGAGAGATTTACACATTTGTAGATTTTGGTACTTGCCAATACTCTAAAGAAAGGTGAGTTGCAGAATGCAGAAATTATCAAATAATATCACATGCAAGTAAAATTTTGCTGAAGAACATTAAAAAATGTTTGCAGTACATCAACAGCCCTCTACTTTGTTGTTGTTGTTAAGTGCCACCGAGTTGATTCCAACCCATAGCAACCCTGTACAGGGTTTCCAATCAGCAGCTGGTGAGCTTGAACCACTGACGTTGCAGTTCAAACGACTTTGCAGTTTGACTCATTAGCCCACAGCGCCACACCAGGACCCTCTACTTTACCAACTATAATATCCTTTTGCTGGGTCTAGTCCCTCCTGATAATGTGACCAAAATACTAAGACAAAGCCCCTCTATCCTCGCTTTTAAGGAGCATTTAATTGTACTTATTTCAAGACAGACCTGTTTGTTCTTCTGACAGTTTATGACAATTTTAGTATTCTTCACCATAATTCAAATGCATCAATTATTTTCTGATCTTCCTTATTCATTGTCCAGCTTTTGCATGTATATGAAATAGTTGAAAATGCCATGGTTTGGATCAGGTGTACCTTAATCTTCAAAGTGGCATCTTTGCTCTTTAACTCTTTAAAGAGGTTTATGTAACAGATTTGCAACACAATCAATAGGGAGCTGTCAGAAGTTCAAGGGAGATTCAGAAGAGGACATGAAAAGAGAGCTATCACTGCTGACTTCAGATGGGTCTTGGCTAACAGCAGAAAATACCAGAAAGATGTTTACTTGTATTTTCTTGAGTATGCAAAGGCATAATTCAACTGTGGGGATCTTAACATTTCAAAGAATGGGAATTCCAGAATAGTTCATTGTGCTTTGTAGAATCTGTACATAGACCAAGAGGCAGTCATTCAAACACAACAAGGGGACACTGAATGGTTTAAAATCATGAAAGATGTGTGTCCGGGCTGTACCCTTTAACCATATTTATTCAGTCTGCATGCTGAGCAAATAATCTGAGAAGAAGACCATGGCATCGGGATTGGAAGAAAGCTCTTTACCAACGTGCAATATGCAGATGGCACAACCTTGCTTGCTGAAAGCAAAGAGGACTTGAAGCACTTACTGATGAAGATGAAAGACTACAATCTTCAGTATGTATTACAACGCAACATAAAGAAAATAAACACCACCCCCCAACTGGACCAATTAACAATATCATGATAAATAGTGAAAATATTATAGTTGTCAAGAATTTCATTTTACTTAGATCAATGCTCATGGAAACAGCAGTTAGGAAATCAAGCAATCTATTGCACTGGGCAAATCTGCTACATAAATCTCTTTAAAGAGTTAAAGAGCAAAGATGTCACTTTGAAGATTAAGGTAACACCTGATCCAAACCATGGCATTTTCAACTATTTCACACACATGTGAAAGCTGGACAATGAATAAGGAAGATCAGAAAATAATTGATGCATTTGAATTATGGTGTTGGTGAAGAATACTGAAAGTATCATAAACTGTCAGAAGAACAAACAGGTCTGTCTTGAAATAAGTACAATTAAAATGCTCCTTAAAAGTGAGGATAGCAGGGCTTTGTCTCAGTATTTTGATCACATTATCAGGAGGGACTAGACCCAGGAAAAGGATATTATAGTTGGTAGAGGACCAACAAAAAAGAAAATCACCTCCCAATGAGGTGGATTGACGCAGGGGGAACAACAAATGAGCTCCAGCGTAACAACTGTGATGATGAAACTGGACTGTATCACTCTATTGTGCATAGGGTTACAATGAATGGGAGCCAACTTGAGCACACCTAACAAGGCAGTTTTCCTCTGAATACCAAGAGTTGTTAAGTGCCTTCAAGTTGGTCACTTATAGCGAACCTATATAGGGTTTCCAAGGAGCACCTGGTGAATTGAACCTCTGACCTTGTGGTTCAAACCCACCTTGCGATCCAGTGCATTATCCACAGAGCCACAGCAGGATACGAAGAGAGGACTGAATAAATATGTCATCAGGTAAGGAGCTTTGGTAGCATAGTGGTTATGAATCGGGCTGCGAACCTTAAGGTCAGCAGTTCGAAACTACCAGTTGCTCCGTGGATGAAAGATGAGGCTTTCTGCTCCCGTAAAGATTTACAACCTCGGAAATCCTGTACAGGGTCGCTATGGGTCAGAATCGACTCGATGGCACTTAACAACAACAAAAACCTTGAATAAGAGATGTGAGGAAGCAGTTACAAAAAGCTACCTATTCATTTGGAACCCTTGGAGTGGCTCCAAAATGAGAGGGGAGGGAAGGTCAAAGGAAAAGGCCTGACCTTGGTGTCTGAAAGGCCAGCTTGGAGGGGGAGGGCTTGGAGTGGAAGGTAAAAGGGAGTGGTGAGAATGAGTGTGGGGAGGAAGCCAGAACTAGTGAGCTCAGTCAGTACTTAGACCCAGACAGACGCTAGAAGGTGGCTGGACACTCACTGGCTCTCCCCATCCTGTCTGCCTTTGACACTGTTTAAACTCTATCCAGTTGTGTGTTCTTCAGCCGGAGCCTCCGGGATGAAGAACGGCAAGAGAGAGAGGGCGAAATTGTGAGGAACAGAGAGAGAAAGGGGGAGGGGGTGTGTGAGAGAGACTCTTACTCTCACTCCTGTTTTAATAAGGAGCTGGTTGGGCTGCTTTGAGCTGCCACATCTGGAGGTTGCAGGCAGAGAGAAGGTAAAATCATCGCGAACAGCTGCACCTCGGACCTCCGAGGGGACTGAAGAAGACAAACCGCCCCAGGAAGAGCCCTGTTGGATGTAAGCGGAGAGATGGCATTGCGCTTGACCTGGTGCTCGGTGTTGTGTCTGGGGCTGCTCTGGGGCGCAGCCTACTCGGGCGCCTCGGCGTCCAGGGCGGACAATGCTTTTGACATCGAAGGGAGCTCAGCGGTCGACAGACAAGACCAGCCTGAGACAATTGAGTCCCATGTGGCTCACGGACGGCTGCTGCCTACTTTGGAGGTACAGTGTCCCTACCACCCTGTTTGGCACCTGCGTCCCGCGGATTGTGCCACACTCCTCTTCCACTCTCTCTTCTCCCCTCTTTCCCTCCTCTGGCACCATTATGAGTTTCAGCGGGACAACGTCAGCTCAGAAGTTTGAAATAGTTTGACTTTGCTAGTTGGATTTGAATGTTGTGAGTTGAGAGTTGAGACTTTGGAACTGTTCAGACTGACTGAAGTGTGTGCGTCCTGCCTGCTTTGTTCTCACCTGGGTCTGCAGTGACTTTCTGCCTCAGGTTCATGAAGTGGACCTGTCCTGGTAGAATCCTTTTGTCAAGTCACACCACTAAGTGTGTAAGCTCTGCCACTGGCTTCCTGCTTCTCTGTGATGTTAGGACACTGGACCCATGTTTTGTAACAAATACAAAAGGACTTTAGAAAGCTGGTAGAAAAACTCCATTTATCTTTTCATTCCATTTTCCATGAGCTTTGTGAAGCCTTTTCATAGAATGAAAACAACAGGAGAGGATGAGTGAAGTTTGGATGGTAAGCCTCGAAAGAATCTCTTAAGAGATGGCAGAGCAGATCCGTTAACTAGAAAGCAAGCCATTATTTTCCAGAAAGAAGTTAGGATTAAAACCAAGCCCCATTACAAAAGTAAACATGATCAGCATATGCTGTTGATAGGTTTATTCAAAGAACTACTGTTGGAGTGTGTTACTGTTAAGTTTTATGTTGAAACCAGAACTTTGGTGAAGGAGGATGGATCCTTAAGTGATTTAGGAGTCCCTTGAGCCAAGACAGACAACACAAGTCCACTGCGTGGGAGATGCTAAGTAGGAGGAATACAAAGTCACCTAAGTTCATGGGAAAGGAAAGAGCAATTGACCTAACAACAAACACATAGATATATACACACCCTATGGCAACAGTTATAGCAACCGTACAACCAAAACAGAGATGCAGATTGACTGTATTTTTAAGAGCACTGAAGCCTGGATTATTGCTATTTATTGTTAGTATAACTGTAGTTAATAATCATTACTAATAAAAATAAGGTGCATGATGATGATTCTTTTCCCAGAAGGAACCCTTCCCAGACCAAGAAGGAAAAAAAAAAAAAAAAAAATTAGGGTAGGGCCAAGATACACCAACCTCCCACCATAGTGCAAAATCCAGTCTCCTTGTGAAAGAGGGGTATGGCTTCTGGTCAATTTCATTCCCAAACACCGAGGAAAAGATGGACCAGAAGAGACTCTCTCTGCGCAAGGGCTTCACTTCTCTCCAGGCTTGGGATTAATCCCCAGATGCATTATCTCCACCTGTTGCTTTGGGCATGAAAATGAAATGCCTGAATGAAATGCCAGATAAAAGACAGGATACCCAATTATATTTGTATATCAGCTAAATAGCAATGTCCTAAATATTACATGGGACATTTATATTAAGAAAGGAATGTTGATCTAAAACTCACATGTATCTGGGCATTCTGTATTTTATCTACTGTGTCTCGTAATTTTATTTAAGAGACAAGCATGCATCACTGTTTTTTGTAACTCTCCTTTCACAATAATTAAGAAAATATTTATTTGATTTTTTAGGGATCAGAAAGCGAAGTATTTGCATGCTGATATTCCCAAGTTCAATTTCAACTTCCAGCTTCTTGACATTGGGCAGTAAATGAAGCTGATGCATACAGAAACCATTGTTGCCTATGTCATAAGCTATTATGTTTAAGTTAGATAAACTACAGAGAGTTCTAGTGCTGTACCTGATATAGTATAAACTGTATAAATGTGTTATATACAGCAACTGTTGTTATTATTATAAAATATGTTGACAGGAGTTTTTAAAACCTTATTTGGTGATCTTTCTCAGAACTTTATTTTTTATGAGGCTATTTTAGTTAATATTACTATATTCTGTTTGGTTGATTTCCTTCCAACCAGAAAGAATCCACTATAGTTAGTGAAATTCATAATACTGTCAGAGTCTAATGGGTTCAGAATGCCAGTTTGGATCTTTGGTTTAGGAAACAGAAAGAAGCTATTAGTCATTACAGGCAGGTCAAAGTATATGGTGTAGAAAGGGTGGGATTGGGATAATTATGTTCCCACTGCATAGTTTCACATAATACTTCCAGTTAGCCTGTGGTCCCTCGGTGATCCCAACGCCCCACCATCGGGTTTCCCATGCTTTTTATAGCCAGTAAGCGGACCTTAAACCAAATACATTCCGGAGACTTAATAACATGGTATGGCCACTCTGCTGAATTGGTTCAGGAGATTGTATTTACATATATATTTATAGAGAAGGAGAGGACGCAAGCACATAAAGTACATTATTGATGGGAGAGGTTTGAGATGTGGATGAGAGGATACTCTAAAAATATACTCACTTTATTTGAATTGGATTTATATAAATGGTTGTTCCTCAATGCCCCCTAGGATTTTATTACCACAAGAACTTCAAAGGGAAAGAAGAAAAATATTAAGGCAAGCAAGGAGCAGTGGGAGGCACTTGGCTGAAGGCCTTCCTAAAGCTTTTCCTGAGCTCCTCCATGGCAGGGCCTGTGTCCCCTTCACCCTGGCTCTTCAGCCCATACCACATGGGGTTTCTGACATGCCATGGGACTCAGTATAAACTAGGGGAAGAATACATGAAATATGTGCAGAATAGCTGGCTGACCAAGAAGGAAGGCCCTTCCTTTGCCTCTAAAACAAGTCCAAGTATCCCCCAGTATGAAAAGATTTTTAAAAGACCACCACCCATCAGTTACTGTGCTAGTTGTGTAGATAATTTTCCCATCTTGTACTTTTTTTTTTAACAAGCAATATACAGAATCTGTCATTGCTGAGTTTAAAGAGCAATGATTATCAGGGCAGACATTCAACATTCTAATATTGCACATTTAAGAAAGGAAAGTGTAGTTGTTGTCTCATCCATATAATTGAGAGTTAAGCTAGGCAAAAGTCTTCGTGACCATATAAATTCATAAAAAAACTGGAAGAGTTGCAGTGATCGAAATGGGAGCATGCCCCAAGGGGCGGATGTCAGTGTTCTTTGGGAAAGTGAAGTTCTAGTCTATCAAAAAAAAAAAAAATCAACAACAACAAAAAGAAGTTGTTAAGATCAAGAAACACTACATTAGAGGTTGACCTTGGGTGACTAGAAAAGCCATACAGAGGCTCCAAAAAGAGAGGGATGCAGAACTGCAATGGAGAAGATGAAATGGAAGATGCTAGAGGGGGCTGATGGTGGAAAGACTGGCTTTCATAGATAATTGAGAAATTAAGGGAAATAACTGACAGAATTGAAACTAGCATGAGAGGAGTCCTGGTGTGGCACTCTGGGTTAATGCGCCAAACTGCAAAGCTGTTTGAACTGTAAGATTAGTGGTTCAAGCTCACCAGCTGCTCCTTGGAAACCCTATACAGGCTCACTATGGCTCAGAACTGACTCGATGGCTCTTCACAACAACAACAAACCAAGAGAGGGTAAAACAGGAATTTATATTCTTGTCATCTGACTGGGTTTTGCTGTTATTATTATTGCTGTTGTTAACTTTCCAAGAAAACAAGTGCCCCATGAGCCACCTGTGATAAATATACTTGACACTAGACAAACTTAGTCGCTAAAAAAGCACTATGAACTAGACTAATGCTGAAGACCTTTTTCTCTAGACTCTTTTTGTTGATATGTGATCCTACATCCCAATACAGAGTTAGGCTCCCTGCCATTAAAGGATTGCAGGATGTTTATTAAAAGACATTTCAGATAGTTTTCACTCTCTGGTTTCTATTTTCTTATCTTGGTCCATTTCTTTGAAAAAGATCCCATGGAACACATTAAGATCTGCTGTCACTAGTCAGCAGTCACCAACTCTACTGCTGTTCCAGCTATGCAATGGTCATCCACACTCCTGCATACAGTCATCTTGCCACCCATGTATTTATTCACCCAGTGGGCAGTTTGGGAACATTACCATGTACAGAGCAGTAACGTGGGACAAGGACAGGAATAAAGAAGGCAGATTCAAAACCCTATCCTCAAAGAATATGCAGTCTAAGAAAGAAAAGATATACACAGCGCTATATAAAGCAGAGTCCTGATGTGGTGCTGTAGGATAAACATTGGCCCACCAGGTCAGTTTGAAATGTACAGTCGGTGGTTCAAATCCACCAGCTGCTCCTGAGAAACCCTGTACAGGGTTGCTATGAGTCAGAACCAACTCTATAGCACTCAACAACAACAGCATACAAAATAGAATGAATTCATGGTTTTCTAAGAGCGACTACAGTGGGGACATGTGGGAAAAGTATTACTTCTATGTGCAATCACCTCCTTGCCAAACACCAAAGAAGGTTGTTAAAGAAAATATTTTAGAAAGACAGAAATTTAAGTATATAGTAGAGGTAGAAGGAGCTCTGGTAGCGTAGTGGTTACCAGTCGGGCTGCTAATCTCACGGTCAGCAGTTTGAAATTACCAGCCGTTCCTCTGGAGAAAGATAAGGCTTTCTGCTCCTGTAAAGATTTACAGCCTCAGAAACCCTATACAGGGTCACTATAAGTTGGAACCGACTCCACGGCACATAACCACCTCCAGCACCACCACCAGTAGAGGTAGTAATAATAACACCATATAACTAATACTTATTGAGTATTTCTCACATGCCAGGCACTGGTTTAGGCAATTTCCATGAGCTACTTTCTTTAACTGGTACAAACATGGAAACTGAGGCATAGAGAGTTTACCTAGACTTCCTGACTGGTAAATGACACAGGTGGACAGGAATTTTTTAAAGGCAGTTCCACTGTATAGGAGTATCTAAGAAAAAGTGGCTACATCAATAAAAGTGTCTATATGATAAGTTTGGTGCAGTTTGGGGAAATTCTTAATATGAAGAAATTTAAAATGTAATACAAAGAGCATTTATTCAGGGTTCATTGAACGAGCAGGATAATTGCATACAATTTTAAGGTTATCAAAGAAATAAAAGAGTCATTTTTCTTCCACATCAAGTCTAATGACTCCTTTTTGTTAATACTTTGCTATTTTTTATAACTGCTGAGACTCTACACAGAAATATGCACCAGTTCACCAGTTTCTACACGTGCAGGTCAGTGATATTGGTTATATGCTGAGAGTTGTGCAGCCAGAGTCTCGCCCTGCTTTCCTGAGTGGCTCCTCCCCCTTTAGCGTTTGCTCACTGCCCCCAGAGGCTCCTATATAATCTTTGACTTCCTATCAATTTGGTCTCATGTAGCTGGATCTTAAAAGTACGTAATGTTCAATGCAGGCATTCTTTTTTGGTTAAGCTAAACTATTGTTTGGATTTACGAAGACTTCAGGAGATATTTTAGGTTTAAAGTTTAAAGATTATCTCAGGGCAATAATTTTAGGGGTTCTTGCAACTTCCATGTCTTCTGTAAATTTTTAAACTACTATGTAAAAAAGAAAAATAATAACTTTTGTTACCCTATTTGTGTCTTGGTATGGTGCTGTAGGATGAGCAAAGTTGACAATAGCCTCTCCTCAGAAACTACACAGGATCTCTGTAGGTAGGAACAGATTCAACAGCACTTAACAATAACAACTATGTCCTATGAGTTCTACACATATTCTGTTATTTAATCTTAAGTGGTTAAAGTTATGCCCATTTTACAGATTACCAAATTGACATAAGGAAATGAACCTTGCCCAAGTTTCCCAAATTCCATTCTCTTTTTCCAGCATATCATTGGGTCTCCATGAGATTTAAAAACAAACAAACAAAACTATAGACTTTTCTTGTATCCTGTTTTATCTTTATAAATTATTCTTTGTTTCCTTCACATAAGGAATGTAAACTATAGCGTCTACAACAGAAGTTCCTGATTTTGATAAATCGGTAGAGAATTCAAAACAGCACCATCTATAAGGATGCATGGCCTGCCTTCCAGAATGATTACAAAATTGCTGGAAGATACAGATTTCCATCCCTATAGTCCCAGAGTTCTCCAGTTTAGCCAGCAGCCGTTTTAAAACTCAGATCCTTGTAGAGCCTATCCAGACAACAATTGGATAAAGCCAGCAAGGTGAAAGACCCCAGCCTATAAGTGACGGGGTCTGTAGAAACTAGAAAGGAAGAGATCCCTCTTCTCAAAGGGAAACCATCCCTCAGTGTTGCCAGATGTTGTTTTTGAAAGGGAAGACAGAACTTGTATGCTTAAATGAAATTGTCAACTCAATATTTTTAATGCCCTGTGCACTCAGTACATCTGATGACCAGATTCTGAGGGCTGTTCATTTGCAGTCTCTGCTTTACAGTCTTCAAAACTCACCTTTCATTAAAGGCAGAATATGGGCTTATAGTGGTCTTTTTTAGAGGCCCAATTCCTTTGATTGTAAACTATATAGAAATGTATTTGCCTTGCAAGATTATGGTGAGATTTCAGTGAAATATTATACAAGGAAACTTCAGAAAGTTTGTGGGGAAATCATATTAAAAGGTAATAGAATTCTTCTAGGAATTTGTTGAAGCCCCATTGTGTATAATTGCCTAACACAAAGTAAACCCTCTGTTCTCTCTCCCCACCCCTTCTTCTATTATCTGTTCCTATCACTGTGCAGATAAAGATTTATAGTGTCAGTAATGTTTGCTATCTAAAGCTTTACTTATCCTGTACAGTTGATTACTTTCAGATTTTACTTACGTATTTTCCGGTTATGCAACATTGGAGAAGATAATCCATTTAGCTTTTATAATCATTGTTTCCCAATAATTCTCTTAAGCTTAGCCTTTCCCCAGCAATAGGATGATCTGACCAGTTAAAGAAAAGAAATGGGTTTTCTAAATCCCTAGAAAAGCTAAATGAGAAACCCAATGCCTTTGATAGGACAAATTCATAATTACTCTCACAATTGAATTTCAAATTCTGACTGGTCACAGTTTCACTAATAATGCCAACACCCTTCCTCTAAGGTTTTTCCTTGCTCAAAATAACCAAATATAATAACGGTCCAGACAGACTTTTAATACATTTTGTTGGTTGTTGTTGTTGTTGTTAACTGTCATTGAGTTTCCTCCGACTCATAGCGACCCTGTCTAGGGTTTCCAAGGAGCAGTTGGTGAGTTTGAGACATAAACCTTGTGGCTCAAACGGACCTTGTGATCCAGTGCTGATCCTACAGTGCCACACCAGGACCATTCAAATCAGATTTCCTTGCATTCCAAAGTTTAGCATTTTCAATCAATTATTAATTTTCCAAAATATGTATATCTGTTAGTTCAGTGAGATTTGATGACTATTTAGGAGAATATTTCAATATCTACTTCTGCATTTACAAAAGAGCAACATTCTTTTTCAACTGTTTTCTTTTGCTCCTGGTGTGGTAAAGTTAAATTCTGGGAAATAGTTTACTAAAGGGAAGTTTAACCACAGATGTTTGTAATTCCGACTTGTTTCCCATCAAAATCTTAATGAAATTCAGCTGCTAGCAGTTCAGCTCTGAAACTGAGTCTTTTTATCATGAGAAACTTGGGGAAAATAGCATTCTGAGGCTGGATGTAGTGGGAAACGGTCCATATATTCAAGCTGAAATTGTCTACATAAAGGAAAAAAAAAGAATGAAACAAATGCTGTTTAGAAAGGTGGGGTGAGGAGATATACTTTGATTAATATGCAAAATGCCTTTCTTTTCACTCCCAGGACTTTTTTTAGTGTGTATGTTGTGTTTTGGTGGAAGCTAGAGATCTTGTGTTTACCTTGAAGTTGTGTGCCATCTATTTGATTCTGACTCAGCAGGATTCCAGAGCACAGAGGAGTACTGCCTAGGTTGTAATCTTTATAGGGGAGTCCTGATGTAGTACTATAGTATAAGCACTGGACTGCTAGCCTAAAGGTCGGAGGTTCAAACTCACCAGCCACTCCTCAAAACCCTACACAGCAACAATCTTTATGGGAACAGATTGCCAGGTCCTTGCCCCCAAGAAACACTTGTGGTTTTGAATCATAAACTTTTCAGTTAGTTAGTAATTGAATGGCTAAGCATTGTGTCACCAGAACTCTTTTGTATTTACCTCCCAATCCAAACCTGTTGGAGTCCTGATGTGTGGACTGCAAGGTCAGTTTGAACCACAAGGTCAATGGTTCAAACTCACCAGCTGCTCCTTGGAAACCCTATACAGCGCTACTGTGAGTTGGAACTGACTCGATGGCGCTTAACAACGATAACCAAATCTGTTGCCATCCGTGGAGCAAATTGCAACTCATAGTGTCCCTATAGGACAGGTAGAACTGTCCCATAGAATGTCCAGGTGTGTGGCACTGTGGGTTAATGTGCTAGACCACAGGGTCCGTTTGAACCACAAGGTTAGCGGTTCAAATTCATCAACCGCTCCTCAAAAACCCTATAAGGGTCACTATGAGTCGGAACTGACTCGACGACAACAACAATCTTTATAGAAGCATGACTGTCATATTTTTCTCACACTTTTCTTTAAACAGCCGGTGGGTTTAAACCACTGAACTTTCAGTTAGTGAGTGCTTAACCACTGCACCACCACCATGGCTCTGTGTTTTCCTCATTGTTGTTGTTGTGTGTAGTCCAGTTGGTTCTTATTCATAGCAACCCTGTATAGAGTTTCTGAGAGCGGCTGGTAGGTTTGAGCTGCCAACCTTGAGGTTACCAGTCCAGAGCTTATATTACAGGGAAACAGCTACATGTTTCTCTACTGGTGAGTTAGAAAAATCTATAATATTAACATAGCAAGTCTCTCACATACTTAACCAGTACCATATTTTTACACAAATAGCACGCTCGCTAAAAGGTTTTGAGCAAACTGCAACCCCACACGTTAGTTTCCTGTGCTTGGATGTGCTGTTTTATGCGTGTGCACATTATTTATATTGGTGCATTAGTTGTGAAAAGTACAAGAGAACTTCAAAAAGTTCTTGGGAAAAGCCCATCTTTTAATTTAGTTTTTTATGAATACATTTTTGGAAGCCCCCTTGTATGGTAATTCATGCAGTACACTATAGCTTTTAGGACCCTTGAGTATGATGCAGACTACGTGCTGTTGTTGTTATGTGCCATGGAGTCGATTCCGACTCATAGTGACCCTGCACAGGGTTTCTGAGACTGTAAATCTTTACGGGAGCAGAAAGCCTCATCTTTCTCCCGCGGAACAGCTGGTAGTTTCAAACTGCTGTCCATGAGATTTGCAGCCTGATTCATAATATGCTACCAGAGCTCCTTGCAGACTATGTGTAATGGTCTTTTATTTTGAAATTATGTCTTCTATTAGCCAGAGTGGCGTGATTGCTTAAAAGGAAATCAAAGACTTTAGGGATTAAAGATGTTTTCACTGGAACTCACCTCAGATGTGACGGTTACATAGAATACTGTTTGTATACAGAGTGAATTGCATCATAGCTTGCTGAACTAAGCAGCTCCATAATGCCAAATGTCAGCCCAAAGGAATCTGAATTTGCAATATAGATATCCACACAAGGCAGGGAATGTCTGAGTACAAGAGTTGTAGAAAAGGCTAGAACCACAGCACAGAACCAGAGCAATAATTTAGGGTATCGAGATTAACATTCTAGAAAGCTTCTTTTTTTTTCATTAATTATTCCATTGTTTCTCAGCTTCACAGCCACAGTGTGAGCATTACTCTTGATGAATAATGACACCGTTTGAAAGTTAAGCACATCCTATGTGTTACTCCTCTTCCTGCTGATCTGCCATGAGCCCTGGAAGCAGCAAGGTGGCCTGTCATCCACGTTTCCTCCTTCAGTATCATTGGCTCTTGATCAGATGCTACCCCTTGAAATGGTTGAACATTAACCATTTCCTTTTTGTACAGTAACTCTGTGTATTCCTTCCATCTTCTCTTGATGCTTTCTGCATCATTCAATAATTTGCCCAGAGAATCTTTTAATAACAAAAGTTGAGGCTTGCTTCAGTTCCCCCAGCTTGAGAAATGCAGAGCGTGTTCTTCCTTTTTGGTTTTCTGACTCCAGATCTTTGCACATTTTGTTGTAATATTTGGCTTTATCTTCTCAAGCTGATCTTTGAAGCTTTCTGTTCAGCTCTTGTACTTCCTCATTTCTTCCATTTGCTTTAGCATCTCTACACCGGAGAACCAGTTTCAGAGTCTCTTCTGACATCCATTGTGACCTTTTCCTTCTTTCTTGTCTTCTCAATGACTTTTTGCTTTTTTCATGTATGATATTCTTGATGTCATCCCACAACTCTTCTGGTCTTCAGTCTTTAATGTTTAATATATCAAATCTGTTTTTCAGATGATCTCTAAATTCAGGTGGGATATATTCAAGGTCATATTTTGGCTCTCGTGGACTTGTTTTCATTTTCTTCAGCTTCAGTTTGAATTTGCATATGAGTAATTGATGGTCTGTTCCACAGTCTTCCCCTGGCCTTGTTTTCACCAATGATAGGGAGCTTTTCCACCATCTCTGACAGATGAGTGGTGGCCATTTGGTTTTAAGTGAAAACTGTCACTTTAAATTTAAATCAATGCCAATTGTTGTTGTTGTTAAGTGCCGTTGAGTTGGTTCCGACCCATAACGACCCTGCATAGGGTTTCCAAGGAGTGACTGGTGAGCTTGAACCCTGGACCTTGCAGTTCAAAAGACTTTGCAGTCTGGCGCATTAACCCACAATGCCAATAGACCCTCCTGAAATCCCATTCTTAAGAGACAAGCCCTGAAGCCACTGCATCAGCATAGAATTAAACAATAAAGGAGAACTGTTTGAATGCAGACTCAGGGGGGTGGTTATTATTGGATGCATAACTATTATGCCTTGCAGCATGAACTCTACAATCAAAAGAATCACAGACTGTTATACTGAGAAAGGAAGTTTAGAAATTCAACCTTCTCACTTTGTAAGTGAGGAAACTGAGTCTCTGAGGGTCTGAGTATTTCATCCATGGATGTCAATCTTATTAGCAGAACTATGGTTTCTAAATGCCAGCCTATGTTCTTTCAAATTGTTCCAATGGATGTGATCTCCCCCTTAGCTTTAGAACTAGAGATCATTAAGTAAACATATTTGTATAACCTTTAAAGGAAAGCAGTTTCTTTCTACTGTGCTATTTATTCACTTTTTATTGTTTCTCTTTATCCTTAATTTGAATCATCAGTAGGAGATTTTCAAGGTGGGATGAGCACTGGAACCAACTAACCTGGTTCTTGACCCCACCCTGAAGAAGCAGGTCACTGTGGGCAGTTAGAGTCCCTTCGTTTCCCAGGACCTCAGTTTCTTTGGTGGTGGTGGTGGTGGTGGTGGTAGTGTGCTGGCTGAGTAGGTTCTAATTCATAGCAACACTGTCTAGTGTTTCTAAGGCTGTAAGTCTTTATCCATCTCCCATGGAGCATGGTGGGCTTGAACTGCTGACTTTGTGGGTAAGCGGCTCAATGAGTAACCCACTGCACCACCAGGGCTTCTTTCAGTTTCTATAGTTGAAAAGAACAAAAACCAGGGACTAAGATTTTCAAAGGTACTTCTACCAACAAACTCCTGTAATTACTTAGTAATTAGATTCATATATATTTATATACGAATTAAAGGGAAAATGCTTAGAAAAAGAAACACATAGAGTCATAGTGGCTTGCCCTACTTAGAACCCCAAGGCTTGGAAGCCTAGAATCAGATTCTACATTTTAACCAGATCCCCAGGTTGTTAGCACATGGACTCTGAGATGTGCTTAGACTCTAAAATGCAGATGGGCTTGAATTTTGAATGGACTTTAGGGAAATTTGGAATCTATATAAAAAATATGCTTTCTTGATATAAGAAGGTTTTAAAAAGTACAGGCAGATCATGGCTATGTGAGTCAGGTGAAAGGGGTCCCAGGCTTCCCCAGGTACTACATCCCAGTCAGAGGGAGATGCACTTGAGAATACAAAAGTGTCTTCATATTGAATTGCTACTTCCAGGAACCTGAGGGTACTGAGAAGGTAGCACCACTTACTGAAACCCCATCATACACATAGTGCATGCTCAGGAAGAGGGTTTTGAAAAAAGACATGAAATGATATGGAAGATTTCCTATTCCTTCCTAACCCTTCCCAATCCCTGGAGCCTAGATACCGAAACAGAACTCCTGGAGACTCTGTGTCCTTGAGGAAAAGGGAGGGAGATACTGACTTATGGAATCTACTTGGAAATAGGGTGTTGCTGAGAAACTTCAGGGAATATTTGGGTTGCAATGTTTTTCTTGTTAACAAGAGTCTTTCCAACTCAGGATAATGTGTCTACAGGGAGTTAAGGAGTGCAGTCTGTGTCCTAAAGTAGAAAAATAATGCTAAAAGAAAGCATTCCTGATCTCCCAGCCGACCCTAGTTCCTGTGATACACCTTCAACCTTGAGAAGGTCACTTGCTATTCATAACAGCCTTTAACGATAGCTATCTCTGAGCCCCTACACAGGGTCACTATGGGCCGGAACCGACTCAGTGGCACTTAACAACAACAACAACCTCCAAACCTATTCAGGAAATCTAATTAACAGATTTCTAAGATAGTTTTAAGTTGTTAACCATAAGGTCATCAGTTCAAGCCTATCAACAGCTCCTTGTAAACCCTATATGGGGTTGCTATGAGTCAAAAACCTACTTAACAGCATTTAAAAACAACAGCTCTAATTAACACTTGGCTAGATCTTGCTGTATCATAGTCATTGTTCTAGACTCTTAAGCATTTGTATATTCATTCAGTTAATAGGGAAGTAAGTCATTACTGTTAGCCCCATGTCACAAATGAGGAAACTGAGGAGTCCTGGTGTGGTGCTGTGGGTTAATTTGCTGGACTGCAAGGTCGGTTTATCTGTAAGGTAAATGGTTCAAGCTCACCAGCTGCTCCTTGGAAACACTATACAGGGTTGCTATGAGTTGGAACCAACTCGGGCACTTAACAACAGTATTTTTCTAAATTTCAGAGTGCCCTAACAATAGCTCAGCTAACAAGGATCCTCAAGAACCATCCAGGAATGCCACAGTGAGCTTAGCAGTGGCAAGTTTGTAAAAAAAAAAAAAAAAAAAAAAAAAAAATTAATAGTATCTTGAGGCTTTGGGTTTTTTGTTTTTAAGTTGTAGAAAACCTAAGTCTAACAGTATTGTATCACGAGGAAGTTCTTTCATTCAGCATGAGAAGCATAAACATTGAGATCATTCTGAATGTGTATAGATCATTGTGTATCCCCCAGCTTGGCTGAACACAAGTCATTTCAGTAGAGTCCTTTGTGTCTACTTTGGGAACCTACAAATTAAAGGTCTTGATAGAAGAATAAGGAAAGAGCTTAAAATACTATAAAAACAGAACCTCAAGCGAAATGATTAAACAAAAAGTATATCACCCATAGCAAAACCATGTGATTGTTTAGGAAAAAAGTTACTTTTTCCAAGCTTTCTTTTCAGAGAACAATAAAAAAGAAAGTGAATGCAACAACAGAAAAGATTCAAGTCAGACCTAAGAGAAACAAAGGCTGTTATCTTCTTTCCTAGAACTTTTCAAGCACTGTATAAAACAATTTGACTGAAATAAAGTGAATTATGTGTTCAGCACACAAGAGTCAAGAGCCAAATGCTAAGAGGCACTATCCAATTCACCAATGACCAGGTCTGCCTCTTAGGCAGTTTTCCTGAACTCAAAGACAACTATAGCAGTCCCTTATGAAACCCTCGGCCACCAAATTCTCATGCACCAGGATCTGCTATTTTTCTTCTTCCTTGAGCCTCATGTTTTGAGATCATTTGCTACCAAGTGAACAGCATTAAGCCATAACTCATTTTTATGAAGCAATGCAATTCATAATTGCAGATGAGAGCTGCTGATAAAAGAGAATCAACGTTATCACTTTGCGTTAACGTCAGCCAAAATAACAAACAAAAATTTAGTATTTTGTCTTACTCGTACATTTTTATGGGTATGTCATGATTAATTTTAATTAGATATGTTGAAATATGGAAAACAGTGTGTGGAGCTCTATCTACACTGCTGCTTGAGATATTCAGGGACATTCAATCGAACAATATCAATATTTGTATTCTATTTCTCAAAAAACAAGGGCTCCCTCATCAAGAGCCATGTATGCTACAAAGGTCAATCAAGTATTTCTCAAAGAGTTGAATCATGTACGTTAATAGTGTAATACAACTAAATTGGTACATTATAAGACTTCTTAAGGAATTTAGAAAGAGAGTTCACTTCTGGCAGGAAATGTGACTTTTTTGGAAAGGTGAAATTGGAGTTAAACACTTAGGAATAATGAAAATAATCTTCAGCTGAGGAGTAAAGACATAGTTTTTTCTAGGAAGAGAAATGGTCTCAGATAGTTGGGCTGGACATTAAAGAGCTATTGAAGATTTCAAAGCAGGAGATAAAGACAGTAAAAACTGTGTTTTGTCAACATTAATCTGGAAACAAGATATAGGATAGGTTGGGATAGTAGACAGGAGGCATCCTGGAATCAGGGAAGCCTATGTCTTGCAAAGAGAATGTCCAGAAAAGAGTGATAAGAACCTCAATTTGGATAGTGGTATAATTTAGAAAGGAGAGATTAGATGCTCGATTCATTGCAGAGGTTCTGTCCAGATGACTTGTCATATGCTTGAAGAGTAAGGATGAGGGAGAAGTCAAAGGGTGCCATATTTGTAGAAATGTATTAAATCACAAAACGAAAACACTTGTTATGAGTCTTTATGAGTTGATTCACTGCCTACTGAATCAGTGGCTTTCAAGCTGAGGCTCCATAGAAATGTTTCTGGTACAACTTGGGGTGAAGGAAAGCCAAACAGCAGGAGTTTGGGGCCCTTCATAATAGAACCAGAGCATCTCTTCATTTATCTGTTTTATAAATGAACTTGACATGAAAATTTAATAGGACAAAAAAGAGGAGGTGGGGAGAGGTTTCACTGCTTTTAAATGTTTGAGAATTATATCCTGGACCTCCTGAGTGGATATTCTAAATCACGACTGGCCTCCAGAATATTTCTCAAAATCTTGTTCACATCAATGCCATCTAGGACTTTCCCAGCAGTGTACACATCTGCCTCGGTCGGGGCCAGTATGTAGAACAAATTTAGAGGAGCTCTGAGCCCTTCTGAAGCAGCTCCCAGCACCAGCTAGGAATAGTTAAACAATTGGTGCTCTCCTGAGAGATATTTTTATGCTTCCTGTTCCTTGTCTGATAATATTTTTGGTCTTTCCTAGGAAGTTAGGAAATTCCTCTTTTGTCTCAGTCATTACCTGCGAGTGTTGAGGAAAACAATAAATGAACTCTAGAGAAAAGGATAGCGTTGAAGTGGCAGACCAGATAACTGGTATCTTTGCTTCTCATTGTTAATTGTTATTAAGTGATGTTGAGTCAGTTTCAACTCATAGAGACTCTGTATATGGTTTCCAAGGAGCAACTGGTGGGTTTGAACCGCTGGCCTTGTGGTTATTTGTCCAGTGTTTATCCAATAGCGCCACACCAGGACTCCTCATAAGAATGACTAAATGCTTGCTCAGTTTTTATTTTTCTAAAACAATTATTCCAACACAGTAAACACCATCTTTTCCTAATATCTAAAATACAATTCCTTGTCTGTGTTCCTAGTTAAAAAGATAACTCTCGTTTTTGCCCTCCCCTAGCGCTGGACAGTGAATAAGGAAGACCGTAGAAGAATTGATGCTTTTGAGTTATGGTGTTGGAGGAGAATATTGAAAGTGCCATGGGCTGCAAAAGAACCAATAGATCCGTTTTGGAAGAGGTGCAGCCAGAGTGCTCCTTAGAAGCCAGGACGGCTAAGCTTCGTCTCTCATACTTCAGACATATTGTCAGGAGGGACCAGTCACTGGAGAAGGATATCATGTTTGGTAAGGTGGAGGGTCAGAGAAAAAGGGGAAGACCCCCAGCGAGATGGATTGGCCAAGTGGCAGCATCAAAGGACTCAAGCATGGCAACAGTAGTGAGGTTGGCCCAATATCGGGCAGTGTTTTGTTATGCTGTGCATATGGTCGCTATGGGTTGGTATCGACTCGATGGCCCCTAACAACAACAACAAAGCACCATGTGCAATTATACCCAATTTGTGGTCCAGCAGCTATCTTTCCATATTCTCCAAAGGCCAAAAGGCTTCCAGTATGAATCCTGTATGTATGGAAAGAGAGCAAATCAATATTAAAGCTATATTTTAATATTTTAGATATTTTCATTTAAAGAAAAAAAATCATAGTTTCCTAAGCATTTAACAGTGTCACAAAGGCAAGCCATAGCTTGTTTTATTTTACTTTTATACATATATGCAGATGACTTAAAGAGACATGATCTTCTGATAGACTCAGAAAGCTTCCTGTATCTCTTTCTACCTGTAGCTTGAAGACTTTACCTTTAAAAAACCTATTGATATTGACTCTGTGTTCAGTATCATTATTGTTATTATGCATTGTTGTTTCTGTTGTTGTTGTTAAGTGCCATTGAGTTGATTCCGACTCACAGCAACTCTGTAATAGAGTTTCTGAGGAGCTGCTGGTGAATTCAAACCGCTGACCTTGTGGTTCAAACCGAACTTAAAGTCTAGTGTTTATCCTATAGCAACTTGTTAGGTGCCATCAAGTCACTCCGACTCATAGTGATCTTACGCATGACAGAACAAAGCACTGCCGGTTATTTCGCCATCCCGCAAACTGTTGCTACACTTGAACTCATTTCTGCTGACACTGTGTCAATTCACCTTGTTGGGGGTCTTCCGTTTTTTGCTGGCCCTCCACTTTACCAAGCATGATGTCCTTCTTCAGGATAATAGGTCTGAAGTATGGGAGATGAAGTCTCTGCATCTTAGCTACTAAGGAGCATTCTGGCTATATTTCTTCCAATACAGATTTGTTTGTTCTTAAGACAGTCCATGGTACTTTTAATATTCTTCTCTAACACTATAATTCAAACACATCAATTCTTCTGTGGTCTTCCTTAGTCATTGTCCAACTTTCACTTGCATATGAGACTATTAAAAATACCATGGCTTGAGTCAGGTACACCTTAGTCCACAAACTGAATATTTTTTGCTCTTTAGTACTTTAAAGAGGTTTTGTGCAGCAGATTTGCCTAATGCAATACATCATTTGATTTTTTGATGGCTACTTCCATAAGTGTTGATTGTGGATCCAAGCAAAATGAAGGCTTTGACAACTTCAATCTTTTCTCTATGTATCATTATTACAATTGACAAATACCAGAAGTCCCAATGATTGCTAACTCAGTCCAAAATATAGTATTTATAAAATTTGTATAGTTTACAAAGTATTGCATACATATTTATACCTTTAATCCTCCTATAATATCACAAACCTTGCAGTCTTAATAATAATTGACTAAAATTATAAAACATGGAGGTGTTAGATTTGTATAAAGTCTCATAGTTTGAAATCTTATTGAGACAGCACGAAGTTTCATAGAATTCTAAACTGGCAGAGTAGGATGGGGCCTGGAAATAAAGGAACCATGCCTATTGTTGAAAGAGAACAAAACTGAAGTCAGAGGGTGAGTCACTTCTCCCAGGTCCCACAGCAGGGTTTCTAGAACTGGAACCAGAACCAAGTTTCTTGGCTCTTGGACCAACCCTCTTATTCTGCTACATCACCATACATGGATGTTATTGCCAGTACAAAGACTAAAAGATGAAAAATAGCCAGAGATCTATGTGTTAGCCTACTAAATAAACTGTAACAGACAAGAGAATATCCATAAGATCATTCTTGTTATATCTTATGTTGCCGTCTGTGTCTTGTTATTGTTGTTGTTAGGTGCCTTCAAATTGGTTCTGATTCATAGCGACCCTATGCACAAGAGAACAAAATTATGCCCAGTCCTCTGCCATTCTCACAACTGTTGTTATGTTTGAGCCCATTGTTGCTGCCTCTGGGTCAGTCCATCTTTTTGAGGGTCTCCACTTTACAAAGCATGTTATCCTTCTCCAGGGAATGATTCCTACTAACAACATGTCCAAAGTATAAGATACAAAATTTCACCATCTTCACTTCTAAGGAGCATTCTGGGTATGATTCTTTCAAAACAGGTTTATTTTTCATTCTGGCAGTCCATGTTACTTTCGATATTCTTTTCCAAAACCGTAATTCAAATGCATTGGATTCTTCTCCGGTCTTCATTATTCATTGTCCAACTCTCTCTTATATGAGTCAATCAAAAACATCATGGCTTGGGACAGGCACACCTTAGTCCTAAAAGTGGCATCTTTCTCTTTAACACTTTAAAGAGGTCTTTTGCAGCACATTTGCCTGGTGCAATATGATACCGTTTGATTTCATGACTGTTGTAGATTCAAGCAAAATGAAATCTTTGACAACCTCAATCATTTTTCCACTGATCATGATGTTATTTATTGGTGAATAAACTTGTGATGATTTTTGTTTTCTTTACATTGAGACACAATCCATACTGAAGGTTTGATTATCTTTGATCTTCATCGGTATTTCAAGTCCTCTTCACTTTCAGCAAGCAAGGTTGTGTCATCTGCATATTGCAGATTGTTAATGAGTCTTCCTCTAATCCTAATTTCAAATTCTTCTTCATATAACCCAGATTCTTGGATTATTTGCTCAGATACAGATTGAATAAGTATGGTAAAACGATACAATACATCTTTCTTGATTTTACACCATTCAAAATCCCCTTGTTCTGTTCAAACAACTGCTTCTTGGTCTGTGAACAGGTTCCTAGTGAGCACAACTAAGTGTTCTGAAATTCCCATTCTTTACAATGTTGTCCATTGTTTGTTATGATCTACACAGTTGAATGTGTTTTCATACTCAATAAGGTACAAGTAAATATCTTTCTGGTATTCTCTACTTTCAGTTAAAATCCATCTGACTTTAGCAATGATGTCCCCTAGTACCATATCCTCTTCTGAATCCCACTTGAACTCCTGCTAATCTGTTGATGTAGTGTTGAAACTTTTTTTATTTATCTTCAGCAAATTTTATTTGCATATGATATTAATAATATTTTTCAATGATTTCCACATCCCACTGAGTTACCATTCTTTGGAATGGTCACAAATATGGATCTCTTCCAATCAGTTGAACAGGTAGCTGTCTTTCAAATTTCTTAGCCCAGACAAATAAATATCTCCAGTACTGCATCGGTTTATTGAAACATTTCAGTTTGTATTACAGAAGTTCCTGTAGTCTTGTTTATCACCAAAGCCTTCAGTAAAGCTTGGACTTCTTCTTTCACCATCAGTTTTTGATCATATGCTACCTCTTGAAATGGTTGAACACTGATCCATAGAATCCTTCAGTATCTCAACTAGAGGCTTGAATTTTTATTCTAGGCTTTTTGTTTAAGAAATTTTGAGCATGTTCTTCCTTTTTAATTTTCATACTCCAAATCTCTGTAAATTTCATTATAATACTTGACTTTGTCTTCACGAGCTGCCCTTTGAAATTTTCTGTTCAGCTCTTTACTTCCTCATTTCTTCTAATCACTTTAGCTTCTTTCCATTTAAGAGCAAATTTCAGAGTTTCTGTCAACCTCCATTTTGGCCTTTTCTTTCTTTCCTGTCTTTGTAATGATCTTTTGCTTTCTTCATGATTGATGTTCTTGGATGTCATTTCACAACTCATCTGGTCTTTGGCCATTGGTGTTTAATGTGTCAAATATGTTCTTGAGATAGTCTTTAAATTCAGTTGGAATGTGCTCAAGGTGATATTTTGACTCTCGTGGGCTTGCTTTAATTTTCTTCAGCTTCAGCCTGGTCTGTTCCACAGTTGGCCCCTGAATTTGTTTTGACCAATGATATTGAACTTCTCCATTGTCTCTTCCCATTGTTGTTGTTGTTAAGTGCCATCGAGTCAATTTCGACCCATAGGGATTCTGTATATGGTTTCCAAGGAGCAGCTGGTGAGCTTGAATCAATGACTTTGCAGTTCAAATGGCTTTGCAGCCTCACACATTGGCCCACAGTGCCACACCAGGACTCTGTCTCTTCCCATAGAGGTAGTCAATTTGACTCCTGTGTATTCCATCTGGTGAGGTCCATGTGCATAACAACCTTCTATGTTGTTGGAGGGAAAAAAAAAAATGGTATTTTCAATGAGTAAGTCACTGAACTTGCAAAATTCTATCATGTGATCTTCAGCATCATTTGTATCACCAAGGCCATAATTTCCAACTACTGATTGTTCCTTTTTGTTTACAGCTTCTGCATACCAATCACTAGTAATTATCAATGCATCTTGATTGCATATTTGATCAATTTCAGGCTGAAGAAGTAAGTAGAATTCAATGTCATCATCACTGGTTTCAGTGGTTGATGCATACATTTGCATAATAGAGGTATTAACTGGCCTTCTAAGTGTATGGTTATTATCCTATCACAGACTGTATTGTACTTCAAGCTAGAGCTTGAGATGCTCTTTTTGATGATGAATGTAACACCATTTCTCTTCAGTTTGTCATTCCTGGAATAGTAACCATATGATTTACTATGTAAATGTAAACCATATGATTTACTCTGTAAGAAATTTTACATAGTAAAATCATATGAATTACATAGTAGACCAAAATGGCCATTTTGAATCATTTCAGCTCACTGATGCCTGGGATATTGATCCTTATGTGTCCTGTGTCATTTTTGACAACTTTCAATTTTTCTAGATTCATACTTCCTATATTCCACATTCCACTTATTGATGGGCATTTGCAGCTGTCTTCTCATTTTGAGTTGTACTTCATCAGCAAATGAAGTTGCTAAAAGCTTTGCTCCATCCACTAAAGTTAACCCTACTTTGAGGAGGCATTTCTTCCCCAGTTGTATTTTGAGTGCCTTTCAACCTGATGGGCTCATCTTTCAACATTGTGTCAGACAATGTTCCTATGCCCTTCATAAATATTTCTGTGGCTAACCATTTAAATGTGGTCCCCCCTCTCCTTCCAAGTCTGTCTTAGTCTCCAAGTTATGGTGAAACCTGTCTACCGTGGGTGAACCTGCTAGTTTTGAAATATCAGTGGCATAGCTTCCAGAATCACAGCAACATCAAGCCACCACAGTAAAACAAATTGATAGAGTGATGAATGTGCCTTAAATTCACATGAGAGAAAGGATAAATGATGTGATTATAAATGAAATTCAAAATTGAGATGAACACCGTGAACAAAAATCTAAGAGGACTTTCAATCTTTTAGTAATTAAGTAATTTAGGATCTGTGCCTTAGTCCTAAATTAATGAATTATTAAATTGTTAAAAGTTCTCTTGCTTTCTTGGTCATCATTATTCAATTTTGAATTTCATTGATAACTACATTATTCTTCCCTTTCATGTGGATTTCCTTGTGGTTATTTTGTAGTTGTTGCTTTCTTTGTTTCCTCTTTGGCCCATACAGCTATCAACTCCTTAAACTTAGCTTTCAGCACCTAATAGTATCAGTTACTTAAAAAGAAGGCATTCAAGTGCAATAAGACTTCAGAATTTCCGACTAGAATTTCTGACTGTCATATAAAAATAAACAACACATTCTGAGTCAGAAAGAAAGAGAAAAAGGTGGGGGAGGGAGAGAAGAGAGGAGGAGAGAAGAAGAGAGCTTTCAAAAAGGACAATAACCCTTTGTTTTAAAAACATTGAAAAGCTTATCTGAAAATTTCTTAGATTTTCTTATGTCTGGTATTCCCCCTACACACTCGTCATTCAAGTTTCCACATGATCTTAAGAAATTCCCTGTTATGTAGCAAAACAACTGATGCATGAGAAATTAATGAAGAAAATTCATGATGAACCAAAGTGGTCTATTCTGCAAGTTACACCATACTGTGAATTCCCAAAACGTGCCTACCGCTTTATGATAATTCGGAGTTCTGGTGGTTGCTGGTGTTAAGTGTCCTTTACAGGATCGGTATGAGTCAGTTCCAACTCATACTGACCCTGAATAGGGTTTCCAAGGAGTGGCTGGTGGGTTTGATCCTCAACCTTATTGTCAACGGTCCAGTGCTTATCCTATAGCACCATATCAGTACCACAGAATTCCAGCATCCCCTCTTTTATTAATGCAGTTTTTCACCCCTGATTTCAAAACCAAGTCCCCTAGGTGTCCTGAGAGCAAAGAAATAGATAGTATGTGTTTTAAAAAGAAAATCTACCAATTTACATTAGAACTATTGTTGATGTGATCTAGGCACTGCCCTGTGAGTAGAATCTGCTCAACTGTGCCCTGTGCCTGATCGAGAACAAGGAATTATGGGAATTTCAAAGGACAGGCCCCACATGTTCAGCAAAATAGGAAGATTTTTGAGAGCAATAGTTCTAACCTGCTGCCAATTCCATAATTTCATTTTCAAAATGGTGGGTACTGTCTTTGAAATGAGGTTTGGGATAGTCAGAGTAATAATGTGTTTATAGTGATACCATTATCTCTATAAGATTATTGTTAAGTGCCACTGAATCAGTTCTGACTCATTGAGGCCCTGTACAGAGTTTACAAGGAGCAGTTGGTGGGTTTGAACTGTTGACCTTGTGGTTAGTAGCCCAGTGCTGATCCTACAGCACACCACACCAGAAGTCGTCTTAAGATTAGAGTACGGATTTTTTTATGAAAGAAAGATAATATTCATTGTAAGGTGTTTATAACCTCTGGGTTTTTACTAAAGGGCCAGATTTTTTTCCTACACTCAAGCAGTATTTGTGATTATTTTGGCAGATGAAGCACATTTTTCTTGTGCCCTGTGGCTCTGGACAATATATCGAAATGTTCCTGGAAAATAAGCATTTTGTTATTTTTTTTCTGTAGAACTATTTTTTTGGAGGGAGTGTGTTCTTTCAGTCCATTTAAAAGCTAGCCAGTGCTGGGCCCTTTTTAAGTCAGAGAGCATAATGTCATAATTTTAGATGATCTCAACTATTTTGATTTTCCTTTGGTTATGATCATTTGATTTTTTTAAATTTGCTAACATGAGCTTATGTTTATCTAGAAAAGTTGCCATCTCCTTAGAGTCATGAATCAGCATGGATTTACTTGGCACTTAGTTCAAATCATCTAAAAATTTAGAAATATCAAAAAAGAAAAAGAAAAATATATAAAACTGCAGTGTAGACCAAGCTTTAGATTATGACAGTTTACTGCTCTATTTCATCTGCTCAGTGACTGGGTTACTAACCATGAAACATTGAAAACTACACTTATTAAGGCCTTGCTCTAATTTTTTATTGGTTCTTAGTCAATCAAGTCTTTACGGTGGTCCAGAGGCCCCTAAGTATTTCCACCACCTTCCTGTTCAGCTCACTTTCATCAAAAAGCATTACATAGCAGAATTTTTTTAAAAAAGATAAAGTAGAAATGTTTTCTTTTTTGTATTTGAGTGACATTCTCCCTATGCATAAGTTAAAAATTGAAAATCATTGTGACTTCCACAATTCCTAACTTTCAAATCACCTGAGAGTCACTAATGAGATTCTGGTGGTCACAGGAAATGAATAAGACCTCCAGACATACCTAACACTTATTTCAGAGATTCCATCATGTTTCCTGCATTGTTTATAATATATGGAGAGAGAATGGTATCTTCATGTGAGTAACTTTAAACCAGAAGGCTGCTGAAGATATCACACAAGTTTAATCATTGATATTAACTAGTCCTATCAAAGAAGGTCCCAGAAAGTTAATAAAAAATAGATCTATCTGGTACCTTTATAGAATCAGATAAGTAAAGGATTATTGCTTTGAGCAATAAAACAACAAAAAATTGAGCCTCTCTACCTGTTGGAAAGGAGTCCTGGTGTGGTGCTGTGGTTAATGCGTCAGACTGCAAAGCCATTTGAACTGCTAGGTCGGTGGTTCAAGCTCACCAGCTTCTCCTCAGAAACCCTATACAGGGTCGCTATGGGTCAGAGTCGACTCGACGACACTTAACAACAGCAACTTATTAGAAGGAGCTCTAGTGTGATGCTGTAGGATAAACATTGAATTGCTAACTGCAAGGTCAGAACCTTAAACCCACCAGTCACTGCATGGGAAAAAGATGAGACTTTCTGCTCCCATAGAGATTTATAGCCTCATAAATCCTATATTGGGTCTCTATGACCTGGTGTGATGTTGTTAGAAAGGTACTGGACTGCTAACTGAAAGGTCAGAGGTTCAAATCCACCAGCTGATCCTCAGAAACCCTATATAGGTTCACTATGAGTTGGCAGCAACTCAACTGCACTTAACAACATGAGTCAGACTTGACTTGATGTCAGTGAGTGAGTGAACTATGGGAGGAGTCCCTGGGTGACACATGGTTAAGGGCTTGTTTACGAACCTAAAAGTTGGCAGTTCAAATCTGCCTAAAGAAGCCTCAGAAGAAACACCTAGCAATCTATTTTCAAAGGGTCATGGTCATTAAGAACTCTATACACAGTTCTACTATGAAACACCTGTGGTCTCTGTTAGTAGGAATTGATTAGATGGTAAATGTTTTTGTTTGGGTAGTTTTTTCTCTTATGGAAGTAACTAGAAAATTCCTTACATTTTTCACCTTCAATTTTCCTCTTCCCATAAAAACCCAGCACAAAATGCTACCTCCTCCAAGGAAACATTCTTGAACACCCCTTCCCGTGGTAGAAGTAATCTTTCTCTCCTTTTCACTCTCAGTATTTCTATGTACTTTTCTTATATTATCATCCCTTAGTTCTTTCTACCATGTTATATAGGAAGCTACATACACACCTTAGATGCCCCCACTGAATTCTTTGAGGCCAGTTGGATCCATTATTCATCTTCTGATTCTCTAAATTGTCTGGCCAAGTGCCTGGATTTAGTCAAGAAGGTGCTCCAAAAAAAAAAAGATAGTTTTTACATTCCCAGTTATTTATTGAATGCTTGCTGTGTGCCAGGTCTTGGGCTGGGCTCTAAGTGAACATGAAGCAAAGATGGAATAACTGAATAAATGGGCACACCAAGTACTAAAAGCCAAACAGAGCCTAGTCCTCTGTTTGTGGCATGTTACATTGACATCCATCTGATGAATAAATCAGCATTCAGCTCGACATCAGTGGTGAACCAGTGGGCGTGTCCCTAGGCAGCTCGCATTCGAGGAGCTCCGTGCTGTGGGAATGAATGCCTTTTAAGCTAAAAGCTTTGTCTTTCCCACTGTATATGGAAAAATTGACTACGCACTTTCATAGAGAAGGTCTAGCTGAGAAATGTTTATATTGGAACAAGCCCCATCTCTAAATCTGGGCTTGTTGCTGAATGGTATTTTGTTTCCTTGGATCAGGGAAGGGGTCTGGAAACATCTGTAACTAAAGTATTGTTTTAAAATCAGCATGTCTTCCCCCCTCAAATGACAGATAACAGAATTGCTTTAAATCAAACAGTCAGTCTTTCCCATCCATTTCCTTTGAAAACGTGTATGATTTTGTTGTCATTAAAGTGGTCGTTACAATCTCCTGTATAATCCTTTTCTTTTCCCTCTATGTAGTTTGCCTCTACTGTTATAAACATGCACCAGCAGAATAACTATTTGCATCACATGAGTTATTTTGGGGACAAAATGTAAAAGCTACAAATAGATGTTAGATTTTAAAGTGATTTTGAAGCAATTGTCCAGAATATTTCTTAAAACAAAATGTTCACATTATGTATGCCATGCATCAGTGAAAAATTGAATGAAAATGAATATTTAAATTAGATTAGTATGTACACAGAAATTGCAAGGTGAAATCATAGAGGTAAGAAGCTGAGAAGAAATATCATAGAAAACACCCTCAAAAATATGAAAATAATGGGAATTCTGTACCAATGTCAAATAGCACTAATGATCTAAAAAAAAAAAAAAAAAAATAGAAGTACCTTATGAACAACCTTATAAAATACCTTTAACAACCTTATAAAGTTGTTAGAATTTCACTGGTATAGATTGACCAATTTTTGTTAGGAAAGTTTTGTTTTTTTAATTAAGCACGCAAATTAAGGGGCTAAATGTTCAAGATGGCAATTTATTTGCTTTGCTATCAATGAACAGTTGGTATTTGGTGTGTTTATTTATGAACAGATTGAAAATAGCCCTGTCTGTGAACAGAATGTTGCTGTTAAGTGCCATTGGGTCAGTTCCAACTCACAGCGACCCTGTATAGGGTTTCAGAGGAGCAGCTGGTGGGTTTGAACTGCTGGTCTTGTGGCTGGCAGTCCAGTGCTTACCCTACATCACAACACCAGGTGCCCTATTCTGAAAATCTTCAAGATGGTGCTGAATTTCAAGATCCATTCCTGAGTCTAAAACAGTGGTTGTTATATCGTAGAGATGTAAAATATTCATTAAATGAATTCTACTGCCCACGTTTTACAAATAAGGACATTCAGTAGAGTCTATTAACTTTTGTCTTATAAAATTGGCCTTGTAAAATACATCAATGGCAGAGTGGGCATTCAACACACAACCCTAAATGTTGAGCTAGGCGTAGACCTTCCATGGGATTTAGCCTCCCTTACTGTTGAAAAACAAAGCTGTTGGTTTCCTAGCTCAGTCAAAATTGCAGTGTTGGTATTTTATAAGTGTAATTCAAAGTTCATAGTTTTCCTGTTTAATGGGGCCTGACACATGTCCAGCTGTCTTCCATACTACCTGACCAGACATCTGTTTCTGATTCATGAAGGAAACACCTGCACACAAAATGGTATATATTACACAAAGGGCCATCCTTTCCCAGGGCCCGTTGTCACATCCCTCAAGTGGAACAAGGGAGGTATCAGGGACACGGCTAGATGTATTATGTGCACCTTATAACAGGGATCAACTTCCCTAACTAATAGTCTTTAGTGTTTTCTTTGCAGTGTATTTCTGTCCTCACCATATAAAAGCTGTTAAAATCTAAAACACCAGCTATAAATTATTGTATTTAAATTAAGAATAGCTGCCATATGCCAAATCAAGTAATTACAGAGAACTTATAGGCAATGTTTTCTATCTCCACTCAACCACATACTCAAGAAGAAAATCTGAGCAAAACTTCAAAGTGTTCGCCCCTTGATGTCTGGGGAAGTAGAAGTAAGACCACTTGCTGTGCCGGCACTCAGATGTGAAATGAGAGAGAGTTTCAATAGAAACCTTCAGTGAGGTTCTTATGAACCTTATAAACATGAACAGGGTTTATTTTTATCCCAGATAGCAAGAGTAAGTAAGTATGTTTGTAGCCTAAGAAGTGTGAGTTTCAGCAATATGTCTACAGTTGTCATCATTTTCTTCTTCATCATCATCACAAAGTATGTTGTTGTTGTTGTTGTTGTTGTTAGGTGCCATTGAGTTGATCCTGACTCATAGTGACCTTATGCACAGCAGAATGAAACACTGCCCGATCCTGGGCCAACCTCACTATTGTTGACACGCTTGAGTCCATTGATGCTGTCACTT
>NW_006408545.1:14732722-14765801 GCF_000296735.1 Chrysochloris asiatica
TTGTTGTTAAATGTCATTGAGTCAGCTCTGACTCAGCAAGACCCTGTATAGGGTTTCCAAGGAGTGACTGGTGGGTTCAAACTACCAACCTTGTGGTTAGCAGTCCAGTGCTTATCCTACAGTGCCACTTCAGGACTCCTAAAGCTTGCAGAACCCAATATTCCCAGGGTATCTCCCATCCAAGTACTAACTAGGCCCAGCCCTGCTTAGCTTCTGAGATCAGATGAGGTGCATTCAGAGTGATATGGCCATAGACAAGGATGATGTGTTGTTGTTGTTTTTTGTTGTTGTTGTTGTTAGGTGCCATCGAGTTGGCACTGACTCATAGCGACCTTATGCACAGAAGAACGAAAGGATGGTTTAGATGGCATTAGTTTCCTCTATGCAAATGACTTTTGATAGTTTCCTCTCTTCACTAGTGCAAAAGGAAGGGAGAAAACAAATAGTTCCTGAACCCCTTCTATGCCCTATGGACTTTAAATGCACATTACTAGTTGGCCATGACAACCACTATAGGAAAGAATATGGTGATTTATCCCATTTTCATAGAAAGGGAAACTGAGGTCTAGAGTGAAATAATCTAGGCAAGGTCACCCTGTGGTCAAAAATCCAGTTGGTCCTATGCTTTCCACTGCTCCAGGTTGTCTCCAAATAAGGATTTATACCCTGAATAAGACCTAGATTTCAGTGTATCACATCAGTGCACTTGGGAGATAAATCAGTGAGGTCATGAAGTGGGGATATTGTAAATGCAAACATATTTGGTAAAGAGATTCATCCATTCACACAACAAATTTTACTGAACAGCTACCATGTGTCAGATGCATGGTAGGAGAAGAATGGGGACTTGAGCATGGACACACTTGTGTTCATTCTAAAAATGCCTCAGAGTAGAAAAGCTGAAGGTACAAAAGCTGACGATGTAACCAATCCCTCCCGGTAACCTAAATATGCATGTGACTGGTGAAGGAGAGGGGAGAGGATTTGTAAAGCTATAATTGTTGTTGTTGTTGTTAAGTGCCGTCGAGTTGCTTCCGACCCATAACGACACTGTATACGGTTTCTGAAGAGCAACTGGTGAGCTTGAACCGCCGGCTCTGCAATTCAAATGGCTTTGCAGTCTGGCGCATTAACCCACAGCCACACAAGGACTCGAAAGCTTAATAGGAGTAAGATAAAAATGGAAAAAAAACATTTGAAAGGAAACATTTCCCCCTACCTTTAAAACACCCATTACTTTCTTTATTTTGACATCTAATTTGCTACCGTAATAACAAGAAGTTGAGTAGTTGAAAGGATCCCACCATTGAATATAAACCCTTATCTTTTCATTCCCGGAAAACATGATCCATCAACTAAACAGAGGTGGGGAAATGCCACTTTTCTCAGATTGTATACATTTTGATAAAAGCAAACCCACTGCTGTCTAGTTAATTCTAACTCATAGCGACCCCGCAGGACAGAGCAGAACTGTCCACAGGATTTCCCAAGCAGGATGTCCTTCTTCAGGGACTGGTTCTTACTGACAACATATTCAAACTATGAGAGACAAAATCTCGCTGTTCTGGTTTCTAAGGAGCATTCTGGCTGTACTTGTTCTATGACAGGTTTGTTCTTCTGGTAGTCCGTGGTTCTTTCAATATTCTTCTTCAACAATAACACCATAACTCAAATTTATCAGTTCTTCTATGAGCTTCCTTACTCATTATCCAGCAGTCTCATGCATATGAGGCAAATGAAAATACTATCACTTGGTCACACACATCTTAGTCTTCAAAGTGACATCTTTGTTCTTTAACACGTTAAAGCAGTCTTTTGCAGCAGATTTGCTCAGTGCTACTTCCATGGAGCCCTGATAGCGTAATGGTAACGAATCGGGCTGCTAGCCTCAAGGTCAGCAGTTCTAAAGTACCAGCTGTTCCTCGGGAGAAAGATGAGGCTTTCTGCTCCTGTAAAGATTTATAGCCTCGGAAACCCTGTGCAGGGTCACTATGTACTTAACAACAACAACAACTTCCATGGTGTCCTGGTGTGGTGCTGTGGGTTAATGTGTCAGACTGCAAAGTTGTTTGAACTGCAAGTTCACCAGCTGCTCCTTGGAAACCCTATACAGGGTGGTTATGGGTCAGAATCTACTCAACAGTACTTAACAACAACAACAACTTCCATGGATGTTGATTATGGATCCAAGTTAAATGAAATCCTTGATAACTTCAATATTTTCTCCATTTATTGTGATGCTACATATTGGTCAACTTGTGAGGAAATTTTTTAATCAAAAATTTTTAAATAAAAAATTTACCCATTTTATTGATGCATTGCAATTGCTGTACATTTTACCATATTATGTAGAAAATACAAGCTATTTTGTAAGACCAAAGACAACGTAGGATTTTTGTGAGGATTTTGGTTTTCTTTACAGTGAGTTGTAATTCATACTGAAGGCTCTAGTCTTTGGTCATCAGTAAGTGCTTCAAGTCCTTATTACTTTCAGCAACCAAAGTTATGTCATCTGCATATCAAAGGTTGGCAATGAGCCTTCCTCCAATTCTGATGCCTTGTTCTTCATACAGTTCAGCTTCCTATAGTTCATATAGTTCTTCATATAGCTCAGCTCCTCAAAGAATCCATCTCTGTAGACTGCAATTTCAGTTCTCAGATGGATAGAATTCAATTTGTTAGCTTTTTTCAGTCCATTACTAGTTATTCCAAAAACATGTTTTATAAGAGGCTTTTAGATCCATTTTGTTTCCTAACTATGGCCCCTAATGAGACTTAAAAATCTGTTGTTACTTCCAAATTAATGTTTGGAATAATGTTATGAATTGAATTGTGTCCCTCAAAAATATGTTGTCAATCATAACCTATAGTTATAATCCTATTTGGGAATGAGTTGTCTTTGTTATGTTAATGAGACAGGATTAGTGTAGGGTTGTTTTGAGTAGTCTATCTCATACAAGGGGAGTCCTGGTGTGGCGCTGTGGGTTAATGAGCCAGACTGTAAAGCCATTTGAACTGCAAGGTTGGCAGTTCAAGCTTACCAGCTGCTCCTCGAAAACCCTATATGGGGTTGCTATGGGTCAGGATTGACTCAACAGCACTTAACAACAACAACAACAATCTCATACAAAATATAAAATGAACATATTAGAACAAGCGGGCAAGCAGGGATGGAGTAAGAGAGCTTTCAAGCTGCATGGAGATCGATCTCTAAAGGAACCAGGCAGCAGAACTTCAGACAGAGATCGGAAGCCTTCCCCTAGAGCCACCCCTCTTAATTCAGACTTCTAGCCTCCTAAACTGTGAGAAAATAAAATGTGTTTGTTAAAGCCATCCATCTGCAGCATTTCTGTTATGTTGTTGTTCAGTGCCATCGAGTCAATTCCTATCCATTGCAACCATGTATAGGGTTTCCAAGGAGCAGCTGGTGAGCTTGTACCACCAACCTTGTGGTTCAAAGTGACTTTGCAATCCAGTGCATTAATCCACAGCATCACACCATAAATAATTTCAGCTAAAAAGAGACGTTTCCACTTCAAAAAAGAACAGTTGGTTAAATGTACGTGAAAAGTAAATTTGAATTTAGGATATTGAACCATATAATGGATGTTGTTATTGTTTTGCCTGTCTTCAGAGACTCTTTGAGAGCAGCGCCTCTCAAAGAAGACTGAGACCATAAAGGAGGCCTGATCACAAAGAAGCTGAGATATCAATAGTCCTAAACGTTTGGCCTATTTCTAATTCAGTCCACACAGCCACAGTAATTTCTAATAAATATTATTTTATCATATAAAACTGATTTCACTTTTGTTTCAGATTTTAAAATCATCCTAACTGATAAACTAACACTTTTTAATGATCAGAAAAATTTGGTAATGTTAACTTGATTATATGAAAAAGTCGTTTGCTTAGGATTGTATGAAAAAGAAACTAAGTCACATGTCATTTCAGACATCTACTGAATGATCCCAGATAGAGAGCTCCTGGTCAGTCATTTTCTGCTTGAAAACCTTCTCCTGCCAGCCCCCTGAGAAGGAGAGTGTGCTGGCTTCTCTGTACCTGTCCCATTGGCCCCAGCTCTGCCTTTTGGAAGCTGACCCTTTTCCACAAATTCAGTTTTATTTGGATGAATCAATATACAATCTTTTCCTGATACCCCTATTTCTGCTCCAGACCAGCTGGAAAGGACAAACTTTGACCTGAATGTGTGGGTCACTCTGCCATGTTCTGCCAATCTAAAGCCAGAGCCAGAGATGGTTGGGTCTCCCATTATTAACTGCCTTGGTCTCTGAGAAGGCAGGCCCTCTGAGCTTGGTCTCTCAACACCTCTTTGGATAGATATGTTCTTGTTGTTTAGAGCTGTTGAGTCGATTCCGATTCAAAAAGTGACTGGTGGATTTGAACTGCCAACAACAACAACAATAACACCCAGTCATTAAGGAACACCGGTGGCGTAGTGGTTACAAGTCAGGCTGCTAATCTCACAGTCAGCAGTTTGAAACTACCATCGGTTTCACAGGAGAAAGATGCAGCTTTCTCCTCCCTTAAAGATTTATAGCCTCGGAAACCCTATACAGGGTAACTTTGAGTCAGAACCAGCTCCACGGCACAACCACCACCACCCAGTCATACCTAAAGTATGCCGATGATACAACCTTGCTTGCTGGAAGTGGAGAGGACTTAAAATATTTACTAATGAAGATCAAAGACCACAGCCTTCAGTACGGATTACACTTCAATGTAAAGAAAGTGAAAATACTCACAATTGGACTAGTAAATAACATCATGATAAATAGGGAAAAGATTGAAGTTGTCAAAGACTTCATTCTACTTGGCTCCACAATCAACACTCATGGAAACAGAAGTTAAGAAATTAAGTGATGCATTGCATTAGAAAAATCTGCTGCACATGAACTCTTTAAAGTGTTCAAGAGCAAAGATATCAGTCTGAGGACTAAGGTGTGACTGGCCCAAACCATGGTATTTTCAGTAGTTTCATATGCATGTGAAAGTTGGACAATAAATAAGGAAGACCTAGAAGAAGAATTGGTACATTTGCATTATGGTGTTGGAGAAGAATATTTTTAAAGTACCATGGACTGCCAGAAGAATGAACAAATCTGTGTTGGAAGAAATACAGCCAAAGTGCTACTTAGACACCAGGATGATGAGACTTTGTCTCTCATACTTCAGCCATGTTACTAGGAAGGACCAGTCCCTGGAGAAAGACATCATGCTTGGTAAAGTGGAGGGCCAGCAAAAATGAGGAATACTCCCAGTGAGATGGATTGGCACAGTGGAAATAACAGTGGGCAAGCATAACAATTGTTGGGATGGCACAGGACCAGGCAGTGTTTTGTTCTGTTATGCATAGGGTTGCTATGAGCCAGCGCCAACTCGACAGCACTTAACAACAACAAACAACAAACCCTGTCATTTTATGGGCGCTACAAGGACTGGCTAGAAAAACCATATCAAGTAATTCACTGCAAAACATTGTTATAATGAATTAATTATTTAAAATCAAATTAAATAGTCATTTAAGGTTTTTGAAAGAACCTAAAGCCTAGAGCATGTACTTTAATTGAGACATACATATACAAGAAGGCTTCAAAAATTCTGAAAAAATTGAATGGAAAGATAATGGAATTTTTTTCTGAGTCTTTTGAAGTCCCCTCGTAGACATATGAAAGGTTTTCCAGTGGAATAAGGTAGCTGCTGGCTGTAAGATGAAAAACAGAGGAAGAACAAATTAAGTAATTTTCTTATGTGTATTTTTAAACTGTGTATATTATGGTAATAATACATAGTGAATAACAAGGAAGTTAGGGAGATTATAAATGAGTGGTTGAATCTATTGTCAAGACCACATTAGTCACTTCCTAGAGATGATGTTGTAGAGACCTCACTAGGTCTAGACATGGAAATCTGGTATACAGCCAACCTAAGTGGAATTGTAAAATATTTTTACCTTTTCCTTTTCTTTCTTTTCTCCTTTCCCTTTTATTCCTTTCTTCCACCCTTCTTACCCTCCCATGCTTTCCTTCTCTTTCTTTGTAATCTTTCTGTCTTTTTTGTCTCTTTATCTGTCTTTAATGAGCATTTGTGTGCCTACAATCTATCTTAAAATTTTTATTAGCAGTATAATTGAAACCCATATACCCTTCCTCAGTCTCATTTCCTAGTTTTGTCTCCAAAAGTAGCAACTGGTCTGAAATCTTAACTTCTCATTTATTCCTTTATCAATTTACTTTATATGCATCCATTCCTCAACAGTGTATTATTTTGCATGTTTTTAATGCACTATAGTATACTGTCCTTATTAAACAACAGACTTTTTTGAGAGAGTCATCCATGATTGAAAATGTTGTTTCTGAGATTTGCCAAACTGTTCTCCAAAGTCGTTGTGCAGTTTGCCCTCTGTCTTGTTGTCTAGTGTTGCTATAACAGAAATACCACAATTGGTTGCCTATGTTGCTGTTGTTGTTGTTGTTGTTAAGTGCCGTCGAGTCGGTTCCAACCAATAGCGACCCTGTACATGGTTTCCGAGGCTGTAAATCTTTACGGGAGCAGAACGCCTCATCTTTCTCCCGCGGAGCGGCTGATAGTTTCGAACTGCTGGACTTAAGGTTTGCAGCCCGATTCATAACCACTATGCTACCAGAAGCTCCTTCAAACAGAATTTCATTTTTTTTCACAGATTAAGAGACTTGAAACCCAAATTCAGAGTACTGGCTCTAAGGGAAGGTCCTTGTATCCTTTCAGTATCTATATACCTAGAGTTCCTTGGTGATCTCTATGCATCTTGACATCAGCCTTCCCCTTTATCTAGGAGCTTTATAGTGCAGGAATCTCAGGTCCAAAGGACACATTCCACTCCTGGCTCTTCTTTCTTGGTGCTCTCTGAGCTCTGCTTGTGTGTTTAATCTCTTTTATATCTCAAAGGAGATTGGCTCAAGATATAGCCTAACCTTGTACATTGCATCTGGCCTCATTAACATCATGTTGCTGTTGTTTAGTGCCATAGAGTCAATTCTGATGTGTATAGTGTTTCCAAGGAGCAGCTGGTGGGTTTGAACTGCTGACCTTGTGATTAGCATTTCAGTGCTAATCCTACAGCACCATACCAGGACATGAGGATTTATTTACAACACCTAGGATAATTGCATCAAATCAAGGCTGATCACATCAGATCACTTCACGGGGAAGTGATTATGTTCTATTAGATCTCACCATGGGAAATTTCTACCTCTTAACTGCCAAACCACTGAGAATACAGACCCAGCAAAGATGACACAAGACCTTAACTCTCATACCCTTTCTGGACTCATACTTTACAGAATCAACTCTTTTTCAACCAACATATTTTAAGAATCTGCTCACTATTAGTGGTTACGAATCAGGCTGCTAACCTCAGGGTCAGCAGTTGGAAACTACCAGATGTTCCACGGGAGAAAGATTAGGCTTTCTTCTCCTGTAAAGATTTACAGCCTCAGAAACCCTGTACAGGGTCGCTATGAGTCAGAATCGACTCCACGGCACATAACCACCACCATGACAGGTGATGAGGCTACAAAGATGAATGAGATACTAATCTCTGTTCTCAAAGATTTCACAGTGAATCCATTCAAAGAGAACACCAGTTGTTATCATGTCGGTTCAAACTCATGATGACCCCATGGATGCCAGCTTACACTGTGCTCCAGACAAACTCCAGTGGCTGGTTTTTCAGATGCAGATCATCAGTCCTGTCTTCCAAGACATTTCTGGGTGGACTCAAGCTGCTAGCCTTTAGTCAGCAGCCAAGTAACTTAACCTCTCACACCACGCAGGGACATCGGATTAGGGAGTTGGAGTATGCATTTGAAAGTTATAAAATAAAAATTTTAATATTATGTGTCATGTGCTCTAATTAGGTATGTGCATAGTATCCTGTGGACATAGAGGAAGTGCAATAGTGTCTGAGGGACTCAGGAAAGGCTTCACAGGAAGTGGACAGGAGAAGGTGTATCCTAGGTCTCTGTGACAGTATGTGCTAAGGCCTAGAGAAGGCAAGAGTGTAGCATATTTAAGAGGAAAAAACAAAACATGTAGCTTATTTACAGCCAAAGAAGTAGAGGTTGAGCCTCAAGAGATAGAGTGGGATTATGAAATAGTTTATGTTATTCTGAGAAAGGTGATACAATATGCAGAAATCATAGAACAATATCATTAATAGCAAACACAAGCAAAATCTTGCTAAATATACTATTAAAATGGTTGCAGCTGTACAATGACAGGGAGCTGCCATTCAGTGGACTGAGAAGAGAACATGGAATGAGGGATATAATTGCTAACATCAGATGGATCTTGGTTAAAAGCAGAGAATACCAAAAAGACATTTAGATTTATTTTTCTTTATTGACAATGCAAAGCCTTCAACTGTGTGGATCATAAAATACTGTGGCCAAGATTTCAAAGAATGAGAATTCCAGAATACTTTATTGTGCTCATGAGGAACCTGTAAATAGTGAGTGAGAAGCAGTCATTCAAACAGAACAAGGCATAGTGAATGATTTAAAATCAGGACGGTTTGTGTCAGGGTTGTATCCTTTCCCCACACTTATTCAATGTATGTCGAGCAAGTAATCCAAGAAGCTGGACTATATGAAGAAAAACAGAGCACTAGGATTGGAGGAAGACTTGTTAGACTTGTTGTTGTTAAGTGCCGTCGAATCAGTTCCAAGTCATAACGATTCTATTAAGGTTTTTGAGATCAACTGGTGAGTTTGAACCACAGACCTTGGGATTCAAACCAACTTTGAGATTGAGTGCTTATCCTATAGTGCCACATCTATTAACAACCTACAATGTTCAGCTGTCACAACATTGCTTGCTGAAAGTGAAAAGGACTTGAAATACTTCCTGCTGAAGACCAAAGACTACAACCTTCAGTATGCCCACAGCACCTTAATACAAAGAAAATTTAAATCTTCACAAATGGATCAATAAATAACATGATAAATGGAGAAAAGAATTACGTTGTCAAACACTTCATTTTGCTTGGATCCAAAATCAACACTCCTGGAAGCAATAGTCAAGAAATCAAATGATGTTTTTGCATTAGGCAAATCTGCTGCAAAAGACCTCTTTAAAATTCTAAAGAGCAAAAATATCACTTTGAGGATAAAGGTGTGCCTGTCCAAAGCATGGTATTTTCAATTGTCTCAGATGCTTGTGAAAGTTAGACAATTAATAAGGAAGACTGCAGAGAAATTGATTCATTTGAATTATGACATTATCAAAAAATATTGAAAGCACTACGACTGCCAGAAGCACAAACAAATCTGTTTTGGAAAAAGTACAGTCAGAATGCTGTTTCACAGCAAGGATTACAAGACTTTATCTTTCATATTTTAGACATGTTGTCAGGAAGGACAGGTCCCTGGAGAAGGATATCATGCCTGGTATAGTGGAAGGTCAGTGAAAAAGAGGTAGGTCTTCAATGAGCTGGATTGACAACAATGTGCTCAAAGATAACAATTTGAGGATGGTTCAGGATCAGGCCTTGTTTTGCTCTGCTATGCACAAGGTTGCTATGAGTTGGAACTGACTAGATGGCACCAAACCACAACAAGGAATTTTACCAACACTCATCTATCAGTTTGTCATACTGCATGGGCTTGCATGTTGCTGTGTTACTGGAAGCTATGCCACCAGTATTGCAAATACCAGTAGGGTTGCCCATGATGGATAAGTTTCAGCAGAGCTTCCAGACTAAGACAGACTAGAAAGAAAGGTTTGGTGATCTACTTGTGAAAAGTAGTCAATGAAAACCTTATTGATCACAGCACAACACTTCAACCCAATTGCTTTGGACTAGTCATCAGGAGAGATCAATAGCTAGGGGAGGACATTGTACTTAGTGAATTAGAGGGTCAACAAGGGTGAGGGAGAGCCTTGGTGAGATATATTGGCACACTAACTGAAACAATAAATTCAAGCATGCTGGCGATTGTGAGGATGACGAGGGACCAGGTAACATTTCATTCTGTTGTAATAAGGTCACCACAAGGCAGAGTCAACTCAATGTCAGCTAACAACAACAGGAATTTGATTTACTCACATAGACGATGAGTAAAGAACCACTGGGAAAATTTTAAGCAGAAAATATTATAATAATATTTTTTCAAATTCATCCTAGAAATAAAGAATACACTGTAGGGGAGAAAGTCTGTTAACAGAGAACAAAGTAGAGGTAATTTAGTGATCCAGGAGGGAAATGTCAAGGTCTTGAACCAAATAGTGATACTGGGAACTAAGAAGGGGAATTATCTTGGTAAATATTTCAGAAGTAGAATGTAAACTCTATGAAGCAATGACATTCAAAGGATAGCAAGGAGGTAGGAACAGTCTGACCCAGGTGGAGACAATAAAGGGGTGCAGTCTGTACAGAATTTAAAAACAATAATAAAATTCACTACAACCAAGTCTGCTTTTTATTATCACCATGGACTAGCAACTCCAAACAGTGTCAAAGACAAAATTCTCCTCCCTGAAAAATCATTTGTTGTCTAAGTTCTAAACAGTTGCTGTGGTTACTGTTAGGCTTAATAATATAACAAACATGTATGCTTCAAATTAGCACATTTTGATTACTTGATCTTTAATAAACATTGTAGTATATGTAGAAATTAATTGAGAGAACTTCTAATTATACAATCTATCCTAAGACAGATGTAGGCATTCGTTTATAGAGTAAATTGTAACAGTTCAAAATTATATAAAGTCACTACTGGCTTGACGCTCTAACCCTTATGGTTCTTCATATGATGCCATTGCTGTCAAGTCAAAGTGCATGTGTGTCCTAGTAGAGCTATTCCCTATAGGGTTTTTAAGGACTGATTTTTCAAAAGTAGATCACCAGGCCTTTCTTCAAAGTCATCTCTAGGTAAACCCCGACCTCCAAACTTTTGGTTAGCAGCTGAGCACATTAACTTTCTGCACTACCCAAGGACACCAGAACTTCATAAAACAGACGATAGTAGCACAGTGACAGTGAAAAGGAAGAAACAGAACTTGAGTATTTCAACTCTGACATTTTCCATGCAAACCATTCTCTGATCCTTGCAGAGTTCACTCCTTTAGAAGCATTTCCAAAATATTACATTGATCTATTACTTTTTTTCTTCTACGCACTATCCTGATGTGGAGCTGCAGGGTAATGCACTGCAGGATAATGCACTGGACCACAAGGTCAGTTTGAACCACAAGGTCAGTTAGTGGCTCAAATTCACCAGTCACTCTTTGGAAACTCTTTACAGTGTTGCTGTGAGTCAGAACCAGCACTTCACAACAGTAACATTTACTATAATCTTTATCATTAAGTGAAATTTAATGTAAGGATTAAAGTAGATTTGGGAGAGGATATAGTCATGTCTGAAGTCCTGCTGTGGTGCTGTAGGATAAGCACTTTGAACCACAAGGTTGCCAGTTCAAACTCACCAGCCACTCCTCGGAAACCCTCTACAGAGTCACTATGCATTGGAAGCGACTCGAAAGTATGTTACAATAACAAAAACATAGTAAGGTCAGTTTGGGGTACATTCAATTCCATGTGCCTCAATCTGTATGCTGAGCAAATAATCAGAGAAACTGGTTTATATGAAGAACATAGTACCAGGATTGGAGGAAGACTCATTAACAACCTGTGATAGATATATAGATGATACAACCTTTGCTTTCTGGCAGCAAAGAGGATTTAAAATACTCGCTGATGTAGTTTAAAAAAAAAAAAAAAATACAACCTTAAGTATTGATTGTGCCTCAATGTAAAGAAAACAAAAATCCTCACAGCTACACTAATAAATAACATGATGATAAATGGAGAAAAGATTGAAGTTGTCAAACACTTCATTTTGCTTGGGTCCACAATCAACGTTCATGGAAGCAGCAGTCAAGAAATCAAATAATGTATTGCACTAGACAAGTCTGTTGTACAAGACCTCTTTAAACTCTTTAAAGTGTTCAATAAGCAAAGATGTCAGTTTGAGGACTAAGGTGACCCTGACCAAAGCCATGGTATTTTCAATAACCTCATATGTGTACAAAATCTGGACAGTGAATGAGGAAGACCGTAGAAGAATTGATGCATTTGAGTTATGGTGTTAGAAGAGAACATTGAAGATACCATGGACTGCCGAAAGAACAAACAAATCTGTGTTGGAAGAAGTGCAGCCAGAGTGCTCCTTAGAAGCCAAAATGATAAGACTTTGTCTCTAGGACTTCGTGCATGTTATCAGGAAGGTACAGTCTCTGGAGGAGGACATAATGCTTGGTAAAGTGGAGGGTCAATGAAAAAGTGGAAGATTCACAATGAAATTGATTGGCACAGTGGCAGTAGCAATGGACTCAAAGGTAACAGTAGATCAGGTAATGATTCATTCTGTTGTGCATAGGGTCACTATGAGTTGGAGCTGACACATTGGCACCTAACAACAACATAAGACTGGAGATGGATTGTCTAATAGGTACTTGATAGAAGAGCAGGGCATACAAAAGTATGATCATGGATACAGGAAGTTTTGGGGTCAATGGACTATAGGTGGAGAAGGAAACTGTGGGAAGGTTGCCATCACCCAGAAAAATATATGTATAGATAGAAAAGATGGATAATGTGACTAACATGAAAAACATCAATAATTTAGGGGCAGCATCAGAAGAAACAAACCAAATAGAAAAGCCTCAAGAGAGAAACCAGAAGAAACAGTTGTCTTGGAAGCCAAGAGAAGAAGGAATTACAAGGAGAGAATTTCAGCAATGTTGAGTACTGAAGGGAGATCGAGTAAGATAGGAAAAGCCAAGCCACACAGCATCACTGGACAGGCATGTTTGGCAGGGAAGTTTCAGTGGTGCAATGAAGCTAAAAGCCAGGTGATGGTTAGAAGCATGTGTTGGCATGAAGAAAGCAGAGCAAGTGAGATTGTATTCTCATTACATTAAGATTAGTGGGACAAGCCTGGGAAAAAATGAGGGTGAACCAAAGGTGAGGGAAGGTGTTCTTAATATCTCATCTCAGGAAAAGATATCTAGGCACATCCAGCTCAGGACCTAGCATCAAAGTGTATCCTTTGCCTCTCCCTCAACCCTGTAGGAGAAAAAAAGGTGGCTGGTATGTAAGGAAGGGAGGCTAGGTGATAGACCAGGGCCTGAAGGATACAGATGTGCGGGTCGCAGAGCATAAGTAGAGTTAATATTTCCTAAGTGTTACTTCCTCAGAGCTTGAAAAACAACATTCGGATCGGTTCAGATAAAAGTAATATTTGAGAAGGAGGAAGGGATAGTATAAGATTTTCCACTCCATGGCCTCTATGCTTTGTTTGAAACAGGAAGGAAGATCATCTCCTGAGAGTAAGTGGGTGCAATAGAAAGTTTTAAGTAAATTTTTCCTTTCCTACTGATTCACAATAGTTGCTGCTTGAGTGGTACATAAACCTATGAAGAAGAACGTAAGGAAAGAAAGACATGCCCTGCCAACCTTGAATGGTCCAGGGTGAGATTTGCTTTGACATAATCTTGAAGTCATAATCTTCGAGTCCTGGTATGGTGCTGTAGGATAAGCACTCAACCATAAGGTCGGTTTGAACCACAGGGTGGGCAGTTCAAAATCACCAGCTGCTCCTCGGAAACCCTATATAGGGCCCTTATGAGTTGGAACCGACTCAACAAGACTTAACAACAACAAATATTGAAGTCCGGTGAACCTCAAGGGAGAAGCAGATGGATCTATGAGCAGTGGAAACTGACGAAGCACCCCAACCACAGAAAGCCTACCCAAGGAAATGCTACCATCTTCCCTGGGTGTTCTGTAAAAAAAGTTCACTGATAATTTACAGGCAGTTAAGCCTGCAAACTTTTTGAGAAAAGAAAAGGCCATTTAGGCAGGCATCTATTTGAAAGACCATGAGCCATTAAATGCTAATGATCAAATTGGATCATCCATAAAAAGCACTTAGCTTTATGTCTGGTGTTCAGTGAGTTCCTAGTGACTATTAGCTGTTATTCATAAAAATCCAGATGAGGATGACAGATCCGTCTGTCATCTCACAATGCTGATTGCTTCTATGTGGATAAGGAGTCATATCAAAATCCCCTAAATGCCTGTAACTGAAGTCATTTCTTTCTACTCCTTATAGCTAGACCTTGTGGTTTGCATCTTTTCCTTTCTTGGAAATGTGTCCAAGGCATTTGCCCCAATAAATTAAATAAAACTGAGTCAGTTTTCAAATATAAAAAAAAAAAAATCTGGCAGAAGTTATGTTGTGTAACCAGAGCTTGGAAGGCGAGGAGTGAAAAGAACAAGCCAGCAGTATGAGGTGATATGAGGAGGACCAGAGCAAAGAGCCAGATGTGAGCAGAGATTCATTTCAAGAAAAACCAAAGGAAAAAAGGCACCACAGAAGCCTCATTTTGTTATATAAGTGGCAATTCCTATCATAAATGAACAACTTAAAAATTGTTTGATAATACTTTTCAAGGAGAAAATTAAAGAAACTTTCATGAGTATTAATGAGCACAGACACCTCAAAACCCAAAACTTCATAAGGAAAGTCTACATGGCTTCAGGGACTGTGAGCTCCCCAGTTACTCCTCTTAGTTATACAACTGAAGAGAGAAGAGAGCTCTGTATTATTAGCAAATGTGGCAACACAGTGAAGTCAATAGGAGGTGCGGGGTGGTGAGGTAGGGGTGAAGGGGAGGGTGCAGACCTCACAAGATGACATTGTCAGAAGGGTGACACCAAAATGACTGTCTATAAAATTGTGTGCAGTGTTTCAGCATAAACTTACTAATTTTTATTAAGATATCCTTGTAGTTAGCCATAACAACAAAATATTTTTTGTAAGCCCAGCTGGTTGTTGTTAAGTGTCATTGAAACCTATGGCCTGGTCCTGTGTCATCTTGTCATTCCTATGTTTAAGCCCATTGTTGAGCCAATATGTCAATCCAGCGTATATGTGTCAATGTACATACATGTACTTACACGGATCATGATATCTACAAGGCTAAAACTGTTAATTTTACTTTTTGAACCTTCTAATGTGTTCTGATCAGAGCTGTCATGATTACCCTATTACAATAATGCTACAAACACACACTATTGTTTTCATTGCTGCCAGTGTTTTTATAGTTCCTGATTTTGTCAAATTTCCTGGTATTTTCACTACAGCATCATAGTGAGTAGTATCTGTGAACCTATATCAATAAATTTTTTGAGAATGAAGCAGTAATTAAGAAAAAGGAGAAAAATCAGAAAAGGCTCTGCTAATTTACTAATAATGTTGTAATTCTCAATGTTGCAATTTACTGTAGAATGATTTTATGAGCCCAAGTGTCTGGCCTCCTGTAACTTCACAAGAGGGAATGACAGACCAAACCTGGGTCCTATGAGGTGGAGGTCAGCAGAGGGCCTGGTGGGCTCAAACTGCTAACTTTACACAATCCAGTGTTTATCTTCTGGAGTCACTGTGATCCCAAGAATTAGTATTCATATAATTTGAGAATATTGTTGTTGTTGTTAGGTGCCATTGAGCCTGTTCCAGCTTATAGTGGCCCTGTGTACAACAGAACAAAACACTGTCTGGTCCTGTGCCATCCTCATAACTGTTACCCTTGAGCCAATTGCTGCTGTCACTCTATACCAATCCACCACTTTTGAGGTTTTCCTCTTTTTTGCTGATCCACTACTTTGCCAAGCATGATGTCTTTCTCCACAGACTGGTCCCTCCTGAAAACATGCCTGAAGTAGGAGAGGCAAAGTCTCACCATCACAGCTTCTAAAGAGCACTCTGGCTGTACTTCTTAGAACAGAGATTTGTTTGTTCTTTTGTCAGTTCATGGTACCTTCAATATTCTTCTCCAACACCACAAATCAAATGCATCAATTCTTTCACAGTCTCCTTTATTCACTATCTAAATTTCAAATGCATGTGAAGTTATTGAAAATACCATGGTTTGGGTCAGGCAGATCTTAGTTCTTAAACTGATATCTTTGTTCTTGAACACTTTAAAGAGATCTTCTGCTGCAGATATGCCCAGTGCAATATGTCATTTGATTTCCTGGCTGATGCTTGCATGAATGTTGATAGTGGATTGAAGCAATAGGAAGTGCTTGACAACTTCAATCTTTTCTCCATTTATCATGATATTATTTATTGGTCCCATTGTGAGGATTTTTGTTTTCTTTACTTTGAGGTGTGACCCATACTGAAGGCTGCAGTCTTTGATCTTGATCAATAAGTATTTTAAGTTCTCTTTGCTTTCAGCAAGGAAGGTTTTATCAACTGCATATCAACAGTTGTTAATAAGTCTTCCTCCAATCCTGATGCCATGTTCTTATTCATATAATTCAGTTTCTCGGATTATTTGCTCAGCCTACCGATTGGATTAGTATGGTGAAATAACACAACACTGACACACAACTTTCCTGATTTTAAACCATTCAGTATTTTGGTATGGATCATGGAAAGCTTCATGAGCACAGTTAAATATTCTGGAATATCCATTCTTCAAAATGCTTTCTATTGTCATGATCCATACAGTTGAAAGTTTTTGCATATTTAACAACGCACTGGTAGCATAGTGGTTACGAATTGAGCTGCTAACCTCAGGATCAGCAGTTCGAAACTACCAGTGGTTCCGCAGGAGACAGATGAGGCTTTATGCTCCCATAAAGATTTACAGCCTCAGAAACCCTGTACAGGGTCACGATGAGTTGTAACCGACTCCACAGCACATAACAACAACAACAACAAACATCTTTCTGGTATTCTCTGCTTTCAATCAAGAACCATCTGAGCCAAGCAATGATATCCTTAGTTCCAGGTCCTCTTCTGAATCTGGCTTAAGTTTCTGATAGTTCTCTGTCAATGTATTGTTGTAGCCAATTTTGAATCTTCTTCAACAAAATTTCACTTGCATGTGACATTAATGATCTTGTCTGATGATTTCTGCATTCTGTTGGATCACCTTTCTTTGGAATGGGCACAAATATGCATCTCTTCCAATCAGTTGGCCATGTAGCTCTGTCAAATTTCTTGACATAGATGAATTAATGATTTCAGTTGGTAGTCTATCAATTCCTGAAGACTTGTTTTTGCTAATGCCTCATGTAGCTTGAACTTCCATCAGTAAGATCAGTTCTTGATCATATACTACTTATTGAAATGGTTGAACATCAACCGTTTCTTTTTTGTACAGTGACTCTATGTATACGTTCCATTTTCTTTTGATGTTTTCTGCATCATTCAATATTTGCCCATAGAATCCTTCAATATTTCAAGTCGAGGTTGAACTTTTTCTTCAGTTCTTTCAACTTGAGAAATGCTAAGTATTTTCTTTCCTTTTGATTTTCTAACTCCAGGACTTTGCATATTTTATTATAATACTTTACTTTGTTTTCTTCAGGTACCCTTTGAAAATTCTGTTCAGCTCTTTGACTTCCTCATTTCTTCCATTTGATTTAGCATATCAACACTGGCATTTCTTTGGACTTCACCGATGGCCTTTTATTTCTTGCCTGTCTTTTTAATGACCTTTGGCTTTCTTCCTGTATGATATTCTTGATATCATCCCACAGCATTCCTGGTCTTTGATAATTAGTGTCTAATGCATCAAGTCTATTTTTGGTCTCTACATTCAGGTGGGATACTTTCAAGGTCATATTTTGAAATATAATAAGAAATATTACATTTAAGCAATTTACAACTGTATTTATTATATATTATTTTATGATAAACATTGATAATAAATATTTCTAAAGATTATACATGGCCTGGTATGAGAAGAAGCCCATGATGTCTTAGATGACTCCATGAGTTAGTCCATAACCCCAATCCTAAAGCCCTAATACTTCAACACACCCCAACTCAAAGAAGATTTGGTGTACTTCACAATTTGGGGAGAAATATTTGAAATCTTGGAGTTGTGCATTAGTTTCCAAACAAGTGACAGGCACCTGACAGAGCATCCCTGCTTCTTGAGACACATAAATCAGCAATAAACTATAAACAGTAAAAACAAATTAACTGCATTCATACTTGTAGTCTCTACCACATCCACCAGGAGACAGGTGGCGAGTGACTGAGAGTACACCAAAATACAATCAACAACTAAATCTGAGATTGACATACTGACAATATCACCTAGACTCACCCCAGATGCAAAGTAAAACATGCAAAGTATGCAAAGTAAAACAAACCTATAAGACTAAAAACAGAGAACCAGAGATATAGTTGTCACACACACAAAAAAAGGCATAAAGTAAAAAGAGGGAATAATGTAGTTTTAGAACTTCCAAATGAAGAGATAATCAAATAGATTTCAATAAATCAGAATAAACCTAACTGTAATCCTATAAACTAGATCAAGCCTTACTCCTAGCCCTAGCCCATCCCTTACCATCAACACTAAGTCTATTCCTAACTACAACCCTAACAATAAATGAAGCCCTAGGCCTAGAGTAGACCTAGCCATAGTCCCAACCCTAACCTTTACTCCTTACTCCTACCTACCCACCCCCCCAAAAACAATAGCCACATTGATGATGCATAAATACCATGATATATATCTTCTTATTCTCTGCAAAATTAAAAGACTTGGCTTACAGTGCCAAGACCACTCTGTACTCCTCGTAATTCCTCCAGACTTGAGTAACCGCATCTATTTTGCAAGCTGGCAAAGGCATGACAGATAAGAGTTCTAAGCGAGCCCTAAGATAGCTCTAAGAGCCAACTAGGAGGAGGCAGCACCATGGGCTGTGTATAGCTGATGTTCCAGCGTTGTGCTGCCAATCGTAAGATGAAATACCTCTGACCTAGATGAACCTCTCAGGAATGTTGAAATCACTTTCCTAATCAAGCAATGATGAAATCACTGTCAAAATCTGAAAATTAACTTTCCCGATTGAAATGTTGGGAATTTCAATTGCGCAAACATAAGCCTGAAGAGACCCAAGGGAGCATACATGGGTAATTCTCACCAGATTTGAGTAAAACCAATAAATGGACTCACTAAAACGAAAACAAGAGCCAAAAGGATTGTTGCCTAGAAACAAGGGGGAAAGGGACTCATCATATAAATATAAAAACCCCAGGATGAGAATACACTAGAGGCTATTAATTTTAGAAGCACTCATCTGAAAGGTAGAAATTACTCTGGACACCATGGATTAACTTAGCAGTTGGGTTTTTTATTTTGTTGTTTTGTCTTGTTAATGTTTTTAATGCTTTTTACACCGATACTCAGAAAATTAGCAAAAAATTGATAAATCAAAATACTAGAAGTCTAGTTTAGAAAGCAAGTCAATCTATTCCAATTATAAGCAGTTTCAGATTACAAATGTCCAACTAGGTACACCCCATAGTTACAAATCAACTCCCATAAATCCTATTATATTAAAATGTTGAGGTATATACAATGGTTTGGAGTAACAAGTAGTTGTTACTTCGTGACATGCATCAAAATATTCTTCTTATTATTCCTGTATTATTATGTTAAAGATGCGTTAGTGTATCCAGTAGTGTTTCTTTATATTTTTTATGCATTGAAATGTACCCTACATGCTATGTACTAAAACGGACATATGATTGACATTAGATATAAAGCATACCTGACTGTTTCAATTAATGTACAAATTCTACCCAAAAACAGATTTAGGAATGACACTCATTTGTAATCTGGGCACTGCCTTTTAGAATAGCCAGTAGGGATAGCACCCCCTTGCACTACTGAAAAATCTTGCTCTTTGTAATGAAATTTTACTATTGATTCATTGTGGCTTGTTGGAGTTAGAGATTAGGATCTGATTTTCTTTGCATATTAAGTGCTTACTTTGAGGCCTCAGGATCTGTCCCACATGCTCCAATAACAACTTCAAGCTTATCCTAAATCCCATCAATTTTTGCCATTGTTAGTTTTTTTTATTGGATGACCTAGAGCCTTAGGTAGATTTCCTACAGGATGCTGTTGTTGTTGTTTTAAGTGCCATAGCCACCCTGTATAGGGTTTCCAAGGAGCAACTGGTGAGCTTGAACCACTGATCATTCAGTTCAAATGGCTTTGCAGCCTGACACATTAACCCACAGTGCCACACCAGGACTCCACAGGATGCTATTAGAGCACTTAAACTTATGATCTGTCTTTTCAACAGAAATTCTGAAACTCTGATAGGTTCAGGTATATACCAAAGTTGTGGCCATGGCCAACTAGTTGACTCTTCTGTGACAATGTTTGGGCAGCACAGTGAATTTATAACCTGACATGATATTACTTGCCTTGATACTCACTTTATTTGATAATTCCAATGACCCTTTGAAGTTTGTCATGCCCAAAAGCTGCAGACTGAATTATACTTCAAAATAACATGATTTGAAAATTTTAAGAACTTACCCAAAATGTCCTACACAAAGGCTAGTGTTGACATGAGTGCAGTCCTCTCAACAGGACTTCTTTAAATGAGGACAAAAAAATCAGCTGTATAAATGCTATCCTCTTTGTTAAATAACAATCTTATTTCATTTTATTTCATGACATAATGGTGATTACATGATGGTGGTGGTGGTGACGATATGCCATGGAATCAGTTCCAAGTAATAGCGATCCTATATAGGGTTTCCCAAGTTGTTAATCTTTACAGGAGCAGAAAGTCTCATCTTTCTCCCTAGGAGGGGCAGGTAGATTCGAACTGCTGACCTTGCAGTTTATAGCAAACCCAGTATGCTACCAGAGCTCCAGAAGGACTTCTGAAAAGAAAGCTTCTGCAATGATATCAGATATACTGTCATTCCCAGTTCCCTTAGGAAAGAGTAGCACATGTGTGAACATCACACTAATTTCCTCCGAAGAATCCATCTATTTCTAATACCAATAAATGCAATATTACTCTAGTATATGAGGGGTTTCATAAAGTTCATGGAAAAATGGAATTGAAAGATAATGACATTTTTCCACAGACTTTTTGAAGCCCCCTCATATGCACACTGATTCTATTACCCCAAAGCCAGACCTCACACTAACCAAATGGACATTTTCACTCGTATTCTTCAAAGGCAGAAATAAAGGGTATTGAGTAACGCAATCTTAACATTAAAGCAGGAAGCAAGCTGTAATAAAAGACAGCTTTAAGGACTATCGTTTTCATTTTGTTATTGTTATTAGATGTCATCCAGTTGGCTCTGACTCACAGCACCCCCTTGCACTACTGAACAAAACACTGATGGTGAGCTTGAACCACTGACCTTGCAGTTCAAATGGCTTTGCATCATACCAAGTACAATGTCTGTTTCCAGGCACTGGACCCTCTCATAGCATGTCCAAAGGACATGAGACAAAGCCTCACCACTCTTGCTTCTAAGGGGGCATTCTGTCTGTACTTCCTCCATGGCAGATTGATTTATTCTTATCACGGTCAATGGTCCTTTCTTTGCCGATACCATAATTCAAATGGATCAGTTCTTCAATCTTCTGTGTTCACTGTCCAGCTTTCACATGTGTGTGAAGCAGTTGAAAATATTATGGCTTGAGTCATGTGCACCTTAGTCCTCAAAAAGACATCTTTGCTCTTAAACACTTTAAAGAAGTCTTGTGTAGCAGATTTACCTGATACAATATGTCCTTTAGTTTTCTGACTGCTTCTTCTATGAATATTGACTATGGATCCAAGTAAAATGAAATCCTTGACAACTTCATTGTTTTCTCTATCATGATGTTAAGGAGCTCTGGTAGCATAGTGGTTACAAATCAGGCTGTAAACCACAAGGTCAGCAGTTAGAAACTACTAGCTGTTTTGCAGGAGAAAGATGAGGCTTTCTACTCCCATAAAGATTTACAGCCTCGGAAACCCTGTTACAGGGTCGCTATGAGTCAGAACCGACTCTACGGCACATAACCAACCAACCATCATGATGTTATTTATTGGTCCAGTTTCCTTTACAGTGAAATTGATGGAGTCTTTTTGTCATTGCTGTTTCTTCATGGGCCAATGTCATTATTCTATTTTACTCTTTCTCAAAATTGAATATATTAAATTTTAGTTCTTTGGTGGTTTTTTAAACTGTGAATGTTGTGAAGCAGTTCTTTATTTACTTAGAAGGAAAGCAAAAGGTAGCTCATACTGATCTTCATCAGTAAATGCTTCAAGTCCTGTTAACTTTCTGCAAACAAGGCTGTATCATCTGCATATTGCAGGTTATTAACGAGTCTTCCTCCAATCCTAACGCTGAATTCTTCTTCATATAGTCCAGGTTCTAGGATTATGTGTTCAGCATACAGATTGATTCAGTATAGTGAAAAGGTACAATCCCAATCCACACCTTTTAAACCATGCAATATCCTTTGATCTATTGAAACGACTACCTCTTCTTGGTCTATGTACATGTTCCTCACAATTAAGTATTCTGGAATTCCTTTTCTTCACAGTGTTGTCCGATGTTTGTTATGCTCCACACAGTTAAGTGCCTTTGCTTAGTGAAGAAAACACAAGTAAACATCTTTCTGGTATTTTCTGCTTTCAGCCAACATCCATCGAACATCAACACTTATATTTCTCTTCCCACTACCTCATTTGAATCCAGCTTGAATTTCTGACAGCTCCTTGTTGATGTCTGCTGCATCTAGTTTTGAGTTTTACTTGTGTTTGATATTAATGATATTGTGAAATAAATTTCCGCATTCCATTGGGTCACCTTTCTTTGAAATTGATCCACGAATATGGATCTCTTTCTGTTAGCTAACCAGGTAGCTGTTTTCCAAACTTCTTGGTATAGACTCTTGAGGGCTTCCAGTGCTCCATCAGTTTGTTGAAACTTTGCAGTTGGTATTCCATCGATTCCTGGAGCCCTTTACTTTTTTTTTTTTTCAATAATGTCTTCAGCACTGCTCAGACTTGCTCCTTCATTATTATCAGTTCTTGATCATATGCTACCTACTGAAAAGATTGAACATCGACCAATTCTTTTTGGTATAATAACTCTGTGTACTCCTTCCATCTTCTTTTGATGCTTCCTGCACTGTTCAATATTTTTCCCATATAAATGATTTAGTGGAAAATAATCAAAATAACAATTTGGTTAAAATAGGTTGTTTAAAAAATAAATATTCATGTTCAGTGGTTAATAACATATATATATTGCATACATACATTAATAACTGTATGTACTTTTAAGCACTGTGCCTATGTTTAAAATTTTTTTCCCTAGAGTTTGAAAGAGAGAGTTTTATATTATTTTGACTGTTTTTATCCTATAACAGCAAAAATTTGGAAATAACCTAAATGTCCAACAAGAAAGTTTTGGTCAAGTATATTAATGACATATTAGGTGGTTACAAGCCAAATTTGGGAGTCAAAGAAAGGGTTTACGTGCTGGATTCATCATTTGTTATCAGTTTTACTTTGTCGGGGCACCACATCCCATAAACCACAAAGCCAACATCCGTACAATTAGAAAACTAGAACCTACATCATAGGGTTACTTGGAGGATAAATCAAAAGAATATGCAAAGTAACCAATGTTGTTGTTGTTAGGCGCTGTTGAGTGAGTTCTGACTCTAAGTGACTCTGTGTAGAATAGAGCAAAACACTGCTCAGTCCTGCACCATCCTAACAATTGTTGTTGTATTTGAGACCATTTTTGCAGTTACTGTATCAATCCACCTTGTCGAGGGTCTTACATTTTTTGCTGACCACCTGCTTTATCAAGCATGATATCCTTCTCCAGAGACTGATCCTTCCTGATAGTATGTCCAAATTATGTGTAGTGAAGTCTCACTAGCCTTACTTCCAAGGAGCATTTGGGCTGTTCATCTTCCAAGACAGATTTGTTTGTTCTTCTGGAAGCTCACAGTAACCAATATAGTGCCCTTACCATGGTAAACATTCAATGAATGTCCAATTTTATGTGTTGTATGTGCCTGTATGTGTGTCAGCATACTTTAGTAGGAACAGAACAAGATTTGGACCAGTCTAACGCTCTTACAAAGCTATATGACGTCGAGTGTGTTTCTTAACTTCCATGACCCTCAGTTTGTTACTTTATATAATAAAGATAGCCATATTGAATTCAGACCTGTTGCACAGTACTTGGTACACAGACCTTGATACATAGACCTTGGTACATAGGTCACATCATCATTCTTCCTACTGTTAGTGTTTTTTAAAGTCCTGTCCTATTTAGAGGTCATCATTTCAGAAAGCTTCAAATCTCTGATTGCTTTTTAATATTGTCCATTCATGTGTTTATATGGGTGTCTGCTGTCAGACGGTCTTCTCATATAGGAGAGTTTCATGTCGCATCTAGACATTGACTGGAGAGCTCTCTTGAAAGCACACACCCAGACAGAGTCCAAATCTATGCCAATGAGTGAATTGTAACTCATAGTGACGCTATAGGACAGAATAGAGCCACCCCATAGGGTTCCAAGGCTACGGTCATTACTGAAACAGACTGCCACATGCGTCTCCCATGATGTGGCTGGTGAGTTTGAACCACCAACTTTTCAGTTAGCAGCCAAGAACTTAAACACTGTGCCACACACACTTATGTAGAAAATACCATCCATGTTTAGTAAATTGTGGGGACTCTTCAGTGGCAAACATTATTTCCAATGTGGGAAGACCATTCAACTTTTACAGATGTCTAAATAGCACAGATCTTAGAACTACTAAGGGAAACAATTGATGATCAGGAATTAAACCAAAAATAGCTCTACTATCATTCTTGAGAGTATCTGTCTTTTATTATTATAACAAAGTTCACTTTTGCCAGTCCTTGTAGAATTTCAAAAAGGGGTTCCATTCCCTAAGGAAATCATTATAACAGGACTCTCTGGAATGTTTACACATCAAAATAAATTTTAAAATAAAACAGCCTTAAATAACTCTTCCTTGAAGATATTCAAACCTCCCTTGAACTACTTAACAACCCCATTCAGGGAATCCTCTAAATTTCTACAACACAAGGGCAAGGTTGTTGTTGATTTTGTCAAGTGTCATCAAGTTAGTTCCAACTCATAATGACCCTGCTTCGGGTTTCTGAGGAGTGGCTGGTGAGTTTTGAACCACTGATCTTGCAGTTCAAACAGACCTTGTGGTCCAATGCTTATCCTACAACGCCACATGAAGACGCCGATTAGGGCAAGGTACTGCCCCCATAGCCAGGGCATCCCTTCGCCTATATGGCACATTCATGTGAATTTATAAACAACACTTTCCCTCTGTCTAGATGAAATGGTAACTTTTCATCTAGACATAGATAGAATTCTTTATGTTAGAAAACGCCTAGCACAAGGACTTGGCAGATTTCCACATCCACTTGCCCTGCCCAGTCGGCAAGGGGCCAGGTGCCTGCTTAACACAACCCTGCCCCCACCTCCCTTTTTCTTCCCACCTCCCACAGTATAAGAGACTATAAACAGGTTATCCTTTACCCAAGGTCATAGTCTTAGCCTAGCAAGTTGGGAAGATAATGACAGAAAAGTACAGCCTCCTAAGCTTGGTATAACATGAAAATGTTTTCTTGCATACACTCCACTCTAGGCAATAGCTGCCTGGACTGTGTTGAGAAAGATTTGAGACTAAATCCACTTCTAGCTAGCAGAAGTGGTAAATGGATTAGCAATATATCCATTTGTTTCTAACAATACAAATGCCTCAGATTTGCTCTCCTAGCCCAAACCACCCAATATATGCAGTGCTCCTTAAGCTACTGTCATATGCAGACACTGTGAGAAATGTTTTGAAACAATCCACTCCTTCCACTCCTGGTCACACACTGGAGTCTCCTGGGGGCTAAAAATTATCTGAAGAGCCTTTACAATTTATCCATAAATCTAAAATTTGTCATATGAACAAAGTATTTAAATACAAATTTTTGAAAAATACAAATCCTTTGGCTCCACCTTCAGAACTGCCAGATAGGAAGCTCCTCAGATGACTTTAATGTGTCCATTTACTGAACTCATAAACCGCTTGGAGGCTACCAAGATAAAAAAAAAAAAAAAACTAAGTCACTTACTCCACACTTACCAACTATCTCATTATCTGACATTTCTTATTTATAATGATTTTAAAATTCTTCCTTCCAACTATTTTGCACATGAACCTGGATTTAGTCCCAGCATCCAGCTCCCTCCAGCAGAGCCACCCTTTTCTCTCAGGCTTCCATCTGAAGCTACTAGCTCTCCACAAGGCCTCTTGTCAGTCCAATTCCCACAACTGGAACCCTCTTTGAGGCTCTTTATATGAAAGAGATGACTGAGGCAGATATTAATGGAGCCCTTCAAAGAAGGGCACACAATGGCCACAGGGATCCAGGAGGCAAAGGACATTGCTGATACACCTCCCCTTTACTCAAGCCCCTTGGAAGGATCAAGTCCTGAAACGGAAGAGTACCGAGGGTAATTCAGAACCTGGAGACTGCAGCAGATACCAGCTGCCCTTTCTTTGTCTGGCCAGGACACTAATCTCTTCTTCCAAGTAGCTGTCAGCCTTTAGACTTTTGGCCTCAGATTCCAGGCCCACCAAAACCACAAGTGCATGCCTCATTTCTGTTGAGTCTTTCCCTGTCTTTGGGCAGCAACAGATTGCTGAAGCTGCCAAGGGTTGGCTGTTTGGAGCATTGACTTGGCAGCAACCCCTACCAACCAGCTTGACCCCTGACTCCACTGGTTGACCAAGCTCCAGAGCCATCAGCCTCCAGGCACCATGTCCATTCCAGCACCTATTCAGAAGGCAGGGCCTTGGGGTCCAGAGCACAGCAGTGTGGGGACACAGCAATTCTGAGAGTCTGGGCTCTAAGACTACCTCCACATCCCCCTCCTTATATAACACCTGGTCTTTGGAACTGAACCACATCTATACGTTCTGATGTATACATTGTGTTGTTCTGCATCACAATGAAATTATGTAATACTTTGGGACACGTGTCAAAAGTGTTTGGAATGAAATGGTCTAAATTAAATGCTTTACACTGCAATTTTAGGATCCTTTCCTCTCTTTTGTTCCCTAGTGTTAACTAAAAAAAAAAAAAAATGGCTTACTGTCACCCACAAACTCTCCATTATAAATTATAAATGGATTCCCTGTCAGTAAGATGGAATTTCTTTGTTGCTTCTTCATGGGCCAATGTCATTATTCTACATTAATCTTCCTCCAAATTGAATGGATTAAGTTTTAGTTCTCTGGTGGTATTTTTAGACTGTGATGTTGTGCTGAGGTTCTTTATTTACTTAGAAGGAAAGCAAGAGGAAATGGTATTGCTTAGCAGACAGAGGGAGTCCAGCCAGGTAAAATGAAAACTTCCCTGGTCATCAGGACAGTACAAATGACAATGGGTCATTGGGGGTTGTGATGTGAAATGTGTAAGTCTGTGGAAACAAACCAGATTCTTATCTGTCTGGAATTCCTTACACAAAGCCTGTCTGATGAGCAGGACATGGCTTCCAGGCATGTAATACTATTTCTGCCCTGCATCACTGAAACATCACAACAAACATAAAATGCATCCTCATAACCCCAAGTCACAGAAACCAAGAACAATCACACAGTGTTCCTCAACCAGAGCACAGTGGCAGTTGGGAGGACAATTCACTGTTGTGCAGGTAGACTGGAGCATGGCAGACTGGTTTAGCATCCCTACAAACTACTCAGTCTCTTAGTGTCTCATTTCCTCACCAATAAAGTGAAAGAAAACAATGTGCTCTTCCTATAGGGGTAAGGTTGTGTGAAATATGCACAGCACTCAGCACAACACCTGACAAGTACAAGAATTCATTAACTTCCTTACCCCTCCCTTTAAACTTGTAGGATCTAAAGAAATCGAATTTTGTAAGAGCCTAAGTTTATGAAAGACTTGGCTCTAAGTTGTTATACCACAGCCAATGATTTCTGGAACTATAAGTCTTTATTCATAGGAAGAATAATGCAACTTTTCACTCTGACAAGTAGTCATGTTTCTATTTTGTTTTATCTTATTTGGGATTGGAAGAAATTATTAGAAAATTTTCTTCTCCCTCATTATTGTTGTTAGTTGCCATCCAGCCTGACTCATTGTTGTTACGTGCCGCCGAGTTGGTTCCGACCCATAGCAACCCTGTATAGGGCTTCTGAGGAGCAGCTGGTGAGCTTAAACCACTGACCTTGTGAACCGATTTTGCAGTCCAGTGCATTAACCTATCATAGCAACCTTATATTCTACAGACCGAAATTTTGTCTAGTCTTCCATCATCCTTACAACCACCACTTTATTTGAATTTATTGTTTTGTCTATTGTGCCAATGCACAGGGGCTTCAAGAAGTTTGGGGGGAAATTGAATTAAAATATAATGGAATTTTCCACAAACGTTTTGAAGGCCGCTCATACATTTCATGCTTGGCCCACCTTGCTTCATCAAACCTGATGTTCTCCTTCAGCAATCGATCCCTCCCGATGACGTGTTCTAAGCGGGCAAGCTAGACAATGTGTTGTGATCAATAAAGTTTTCATTGACTTATTTTCAGAAGAGAGATTCCTAAGTCTTCCTTTCAAGTGTCTCTGAGTCTGGAAACCGCACTGAAAGTAGCCCACATGGGTGACCCCACTGCCTGTGACATCATAGCAGTATGCAGCCACCACAATATCACACGCTGACCATCTTCTGTAGTAACCGTCTTCTTTAAAATCACCTGAAAACTTTTTTGTCTTTCTTACCATGATGGAACTGTGTTCCTATTGAAAAGGATTAGAAATGAATATATATATGTGTTATGTGCCGTGGAGTCAGTTCTGACTCAGCGACCCTATACAGGGTTTCCGAGGCTGTAAATCTTTACGGGAGCAGTAAGCCTCATTTTTCTCCCGTGGAACAGCTGGTAGTTTCGAACTGCTGACCTTGCGGTTCGCAGCCCAATTCGTAACCACTACGCTACCAGAACTCCTTGTGTGTATATATATATAAAACAAAGAAGATTATATATATATCGCCCAACCCTGAATGGGAGTAAAAAATGTTCATTTTATTATGTTGTATAAAGAAATGTATAATTTAATAATCTTCTTTCTACTATTCCTCTCAGAATACATTGACCAAAATCCATCTTTTCAATAATTAAAAGTTTTGATATGTCTTTTTCAGAAATGTGAAGCTGGCCTCTTTCGTTCACTGTCAGGAGAATGCTTGCCCTGTGACTGTAATGGTAATTCCAACGAGTGCTTGGACGGCTCTGGATTCTGCCTGGTAAGTTGAGGACACTTGTCATGCTTCACGTATCTTGGATGGGAATAAAATACTCTTCCGGGATGTTTGAGCTACCTAAGAGCAGGCAGTTTTCTTACCCTTCGCCTTTTCCTGTAAAGCACATCGTGTAAACTACTTATGATTATAAGGGGTCACCAAGGCGTGCGTGCGAATATGTTCCATGATGTAACTGCCTCCCCATCCTCAGCAGCTGGTTTCCTGCTGTAGGCCAGTGGTGATGGGAATTGGAAATAATACACAGAGAAGGAAATCATCCATCCAAATTCCTCCGTAATAGTATAGTTTGCCATATGTTTGGCTTCACTCCACAGAAAGAAACCAGGCGACTAAAACAGTTGCTTTATAGCTTATTTTAGATCTTAATATAATCAGGTCGATGGATCAAAAGGAGTCAGGAAAAATTTTTAAGTTTCTGAACCAAATAGCTAATGAAAATGAAGTTTTGACCATGTAGTCTTTGTATTTCTAATATCCAAGCACCCAAGAGACTTTCCTTTTCTCCCTAATTGAAATGAAGTCTCTAATAGAGTGTTCTTCCGTGAAGCATGATAAAGACAGGAAGGAGTGAAGAATCTTCCCAGCAGAAAAGTCTACACAACGGCCCATTTCCATTGGGTTGGAATTGACTGACAGCTTAGTGAAAATGGGTACAGACACACTTCTCTGAAGTGGCTTCTGGAGAAGTGACAGAAGGCATTTATGCCCTAAAATCATGTGTTTTGAAGTTTCGCTGCTGTGTTTTGATGAGCTATTTTGCTATAAAGGTCCTATCAGGCCAAAGAGGCTTTCCAAAAATGAAAGCTTTCCAATTGCACAAACAGCACGAATACTTAATTAAATACACCTACTCACCTCCAAATTAGCATAATTATCGCTATTAGGCAGATCATTGTGATCATAAGTGGCCTCCAAGGCCTGTACCTGAAGGTACTACTTTACTCACTCATTACATTAGGATGCAAATTAGGTCTTTTCCATTTATTTTGAACCTAGAAGTTACCATTTGTCTAGGGGCAAAATGAATTCAGAGGTAAAACACTAAATGTTGCTACTTCTTTGTAGTGTTTTGTTTAGTCCTTTTATTTCCGTGCTCCCCTCCCCCCAACTTCTTAAATAACCATTCCATCCAGGATGTCCTGTGTTGTGGTGTAGGCACATGCAGCTGCCAAAGTCTACCCCTGCCTACTGCTTCATCTCCGGTTTCCTGTTATTTTCATCCCAGTGACACTTGAAAAAATGTTATGTACATATGTGTGTGTGTGTGTGTGTGTGTGTGTGTGTGTGTATACAGAGAGAGAGAGAGATGTCTATAACCATATAGCCATGGGTATGTTTTTGTTGTTAAGTGCCGTTGAGTCGGTTCCGACCCATAGCGACCCTGTACAGGGTTTCCGAGGGTGTAAATCTTTACAGGAGTAGAAAGCCTCATCTTTCTCCCGCGGAGTGGCTGGTAGTTTCGAACTGCTGACCTTAAGGTTCGCAGCCCGATTCGTAACCACTACGCTACCAGAGTTACATCTCTGATGAGTTGACCAATTAAAGGCTCTTTGTTATCAATTTTATTAAAATATGAGTACACGTTGTTGTTGTTAAGTGCTATTGAGTAAGTTACAACTCAGAGCGACCCCAGTCTAGGGTTTCCAAGGAGCAGCCGCTGTGCTTGAACTGCCCGACCTTGTGGTTCTCAGCCCAGTGCTGATCCTACAGCACCACAAAGGAACTGGCAATCCCATGGGCTGTGCTTAGCCAATCAGTAAGTAACTCAAAGCTTCTGCTTTGGCCTTCCAGCCAGCCAGGGCCTATGGAGAGCAATGACAAAGCCAATCTCCTTTACAGTGCCATTGCCAGAAATAGGATCTGATGACATCATCTTTGACCCAGACACGAACTTCTGTGAGGGATGCTCACATGATTCCTGCACAGATCCTGGGACTTGCACAGCTTGACTAAGCATGTGGGAGTGGGCTAGGATATAAACAATTCTATGCCCACGCAAAGAAGTTGCCATGCTTTCCGCAGTTACTTTGTTCAGCAACAGAAAAATTCTAGCACAAAGAAGTAACTACTCATTCTATTCATGCCAGTGGTAGTTCCCCGTCCACACTTGTTGTCCGACTCATAGCAACCCTGCATATGGTTTCTGAGGAGTGGCTGGTGAGATTGAACCACCGAGCTTGAACTGATTACCCAGAGAGAAATATCTTTTTTTTCCCCTCTGATGAAAGTAACCAAAAATACAGCTATACATTCCATGTAAAAGTCCTAATAACAGAATAGGTATACACTGCATGGGAGATATAAAGTGAAAAATATATTATTTGTATTTTATTAAATATGAGGGTTGGCAAATATACAAAGAATATTTTATCACTTACTTGACAACTATAGTAAGTTTATGATGTCACACTGGAATCAAACGCACTTTATTCTGTTTCCTTTGGCATCCCTGTTTCCATCTACTGAAGAAACAGCATCAGTTTCTCAGCGCCAGTACTATGACCTCATCTCATTATTAGTTATCAGGGAGCCAGCAAAGGAGCAGCCATTTCCACCCGAACACTTACTTCCTCATAGTTAACGGTGGGCACCAGGTTTCAATCCGTTCTTAATAGTTGTGTGGCTCAACACATTTCTCCAAGGAACCCTGGTGGTACACTGAAAAGGCAGTGGTTCAAGCCCACTGGCCACTCTGCTGGAGCAGGAGCAGATTCACAATAAGGAAGGTAAGCATGGGCTTACTTGTGCTCACTTGCTAATCTGTAATAAAATTCCACATTTTTCACCACATCTACTTACTTACTAATTTATAGTGGACAGTTCCACACCATGTGGTGAAAGACGTGAAACTTTTCATTACAGATTAGTAAGTAAGTACAAGTAAACCCATGCTTACCTTGCCTTCTGGGCACTCTGTCCAATGAAGGATAATAATTTTGAAAACAAGAGTTTTTTATTCTGTAGGAAGGTGCTATGGGGTCGAGACAGAGATAGATGGCCGGCATACACAGAAGCAGAATCTTTGATGCGGTGAAAATGTGAGATTGTTGACTTCAGACTAGTAAATAGACACATGAAACCCATTATTACCCAATTTATTGGATAATCTGACACTGTATGGGAGAAAGATTAGGCAATCTGCTTCCATAAAGCTTTACAGCCTTAGAAACTCTATGGGGCAGTTCTACTCTGTCGTGTACGGTTCCTGTGATTTGGAATCCACTCAATGACAGTAAGTTTGGAAATGCATTTCTCCCACCTTCTACAAGCAACCAAAAATAGAATTTGTCTTATTTTGCTTTTATTTTGAAGGTTTATAATGCTTCTGCATTTACCTTGTCCTCTCCATCTGCTTCTAATTTTTCCTCGATTCCACTGTCCAGTTTCTAGTTGACTTTGTACTTTACAGATTTTTGTTTTTAGACACCATCTTATTGCCTAGGACAGACAAGAAGCGATTTACAGACTGACTTTTAAGGAAACAAGCCATTCAGGAAGAGAATATAGAGTAGACAAAGTTATGCTATCATTTTAGATGTTTCAAACAAGAATAGTGCACTAACCATGCAAATTCAGAAAAATGATTGAGCTTAAATCAGTTTAATCAATGAAATTTCATGTATTGGAAGCATAGTTTGTCTTGCTTTCAGTTGAATCAGTTAGAGAGGGCTCCAAAGTCCAGGCAGTTTCCAGAAATAGGCACCAAGAGGGAATTGGAAGGAAGAAAAAGATAGAAGCAAACAGGCAGCTGGTGGCCAGAATGTCTGGTCATGTTGTTGTTGTTAGGTACCATCAATTCAGTACCGACCCACAG
>NW_006408545.1:14767427-14768827 GCF_000296735.1 Chrysochloris asiatica
CTCTAAATTCAGATGGGATATATTCAAGGTCATATTTTGGCTCTCGTGGGCTTGTTTTCATTTTCTTCAGACACATTGATACCCTATGTACAACAGAACAAAACATTGCCTGGTCCTGTGCCAGCCTCACAATCGTCACTACGCTTGTGCCCATTGCTGCTGCCACTCTGCCAATCCATCTCATTGGGGGGTCTCCCTCTTTTCTGCTGACCCTCCATTTTACCAAGCATGATGTCCTTCTCAACTGACTGGTTCCTCCTGATGATATGTTTTAAGTATGAGAGGCAAAGTCTAGCCATTCTGGCTTCAAAGGAGCATTCTGGCTGTACTTCCAACACAGATTGGTTTGTTCTTCCGGCAGTCCATGGTCCTTTTAGTATTCTTCTACACCATAACTCAGATGCAGCAATTCTTTTATGATCTTCCTTATTTATTGTTGAATTTTGGGTTGGCCGCACCTTAGTCCTCAAACTGACACCTTTGCTCTTGGACACTTTAAAGAGGTCTTGTGCAGAAGATTTGCCTAATGCAATATGTCCTTTTTTTTCTTGACTGCTGATTTCATGAGTGTTGATAGTGGTCCAACCAAAATGAAGTCTTTGACAACTTCAGTCTTTCCTCCATTTATCATAATGCTATTTATTGATCCAGTAGTGAGGATTTTTGTTTTCCTTACATTGTTTCCTTTACCCCATATGAAGACTTGGTGCTTAGTCATTAAGGAGAAAATCAAGAGTCCAATGTCTAGCAACAAAATGGAGCAAACCTGACCTGAGATTCACTGCTGATACAGGACTCCTTAAGAACCCATTGATAAAAGGATTCATTCATTTATTGATTTCACTCATCTATTTGACACGTAAACATTTATTGAGCACCACATAAATATTGATGTGCCAGACATTATTTTACGTTCTGGGATAAGTAGTTCCCCTTGTATGGTACAAGGAGCTGCAGGGAAAGAACACCTACTTGGAAATGCTTGTGGACATTGTCTATGTCATGAAGCCCTAGGTACTAGGACCATAGGAGCTCTAGAAACATATGCAGAATTCCCATTTGCTCAGTGACAATCCAATGAAGAATGAAAGAGATTTAATCATCAGTGCCAACATTACAGAAAAAAAAAAAAAAAACCCTCTAAATCTGAATCAGAATATTTAATTGAAATCGTTAAAAAGAATTGCAAAAATATAATTGAAGTCTAGAGGGAAATACACCAAACTATTATGTGTTTATATCTGCTGGGCATAGGGTCGCTATGAGTTGGTACCAACTCGATGGCACCTAACAATAACAATGGAGTCCTTTGGTATGGATTGCATCTCAATGTAAAGAAAACAAAAATCCTCACCACTGGACCAATAAACAACATTCTTATCAACAGAGAAAAGATTGAA
>NW_006408545.1:14769677-14793590 GCF_000296735.1 Chrysochloris asiatica
GGCAACCCTATGAGTCAGTGGCTATGAGTCAGAACTGACTCGACTGCATTTAATAACAAAGGAACTATGGGTGGATTTTATTTTCTTCTTTTCACTTTAAAATATATCAGCCCAAATTTTCTACAGCAGCTATTAATAATTTCATAATTAAAAAGATATTGATATTCAGATGAACTTCTATCCTATGCTAATCATAATGAAGAAAGAAAGTAATCCAATATATTGATTGCTAATGAATTTTTTATTAGTCTCAAGGCCTAATTAAAGCACTACTCAGGAAAGCAAGGGCGTGGCTCTGTGGGTGAATGCACTGGACTGCAAGTTGATTTGAACCACAGGTCAGTGGTTCAAGCTCACCAGCTGCTCCTTGGAAATCTTATACAGGGTCTTTATGGGTCCGAATAGGTAGGAGTGTGGGTTAATGTGCTGGACTGCAAAGTGTTTGAACCACATTTTAGCACTAAATCCTACCAATTCATCCTAGTAAGGAATCTCTCCTCTCCTACCAGCTCCCACTGCCATATGTTAGTTACATCCACAGCCTTCCTCCTCCAACCTCTGCCACAGCCTCCCACTTAGTCATCAGCCGTTCCTCCTCTAGTCTATCTTCCAAACTAAGCAGTAGAGATCTATTTTAAAGACACAGCTTGATCAAGGATGTCCCTTCTCTAAAATCTTCATGAGTTTCAAATCCAGTCACACTGAGCTTCTCATTGCCAACTAATCAGGCTCTTTACTTTGATACTCTGTACCTCAAATGGTGTTCCCCTCTTCTCTACCTGGAATTTCTTGCTTACACTTCAAGGTCTCCTTGGAAGCCAAGATGGCCAAACTTTGTCTTTCTCACACTTCTGACATATTATCAGGAGGGACCACTCACTGGAAAATGATATCGTATTTGGTAAAGTGGAGGGTCAGAGAAAAAGAGGAAGGCCCCCAACGAGATGGATTGGCAAAGTGGTAGCAGTGATGGGTTCAGGTGTAGCAATGTTTGTGAGGTTGTCCAAGGACCAGGCAGTGTTTCATTCTGTCGTGCATAGGGTCGGTATGAGTCGGTACCAACTCAGGGCACTAACAACAACTCAAGGTCTAGTTTAAATGTCATCACCTCTATGAAGTCTTCTCTAGCTTTCTCAGAAAGATCTGGAAGAAGCCTTTCCTTTCTCTTTGTCCCACAGTATGTTGTTGTTGTTGTTGATAGGTGCCATCGAGTCAGTGCTGACTCATAGCAACCTTATCACAGCAGAACAAAACACTGTCTGATCCTGGGCCAACCTCACTATCGTTGCCATGCTTGAGCCAACTGATGCTGCCCCTTGGCCAATCCATCTCACTGGGGGTCTTCCTCTTTTTCTCATACCCTCCACCTTACCAAACATGATATCCTTATACCTCAGTTATAGTATCTAGCATACTATTGTTACAGCAGTTTTAGATTCGTGGTCAAAGAAATTGAGGCCACTCGGCGAGGTGCAGAGTTTCAGATTATATTAAGCCGACTGACTCAGAGGAGCTAAAATGGAGGGCAACATGGGCTGATATGGGGTCAGATTCTGGGGAGGGGCCAGTCTGCATACCTGTTTAAGGGCAGGGGGAAAACTGGGGGGTAGGGGGTTGGTTGGTCCCATTTGATGACCTGATTACCATTTTAGCTTGCCTCCTGGGTGGGAGAGGGCAGTGAATGATTTTTACCTTTTCCTGTTCATTCCCCCCTTTGATGCCCCTTGGGACCTTTTTCTACGTAAGGAATGGTATTTTGGTATTGGTTTGGATTGTTGGTACCCCTTTCGATTGATTAGTACAGTTCCCATGGCCCTGAGTGCTGGTGAGAGAAGGCATGGACTGATTAAGTAAATTGCAAATAAAACAGGACCCCCTCCCCACGAGGGTCTTGAACCATGTAAAGGTGAAGAACTACCCTCCCCATAGGCTCTGTGAGTTCCACCTACTCCAGGTTTGCACAGGGACATGGGCAACTTTCTGCATTTTTACAAGGTCTTCTACAGCCTGGTTCTGGTCATCTATTTGTATGCAGCAATTAGCAAAATTAACCTTCTCACATTCCTCCCCTCCCTCCGCAGCCAGTAAGTAGTTTAGGGCTAATCTATTTTGAGAGATGGCATTTAGTATCTGGGTCTGTTGACACATAAGGTTAGAACCACCTCAGTTCCATTGGTTATAGATTCAGTTACCTAGGAAGGTGCCCTCTCTTTTATTGCAACTATAGAAGAGTAGTGTGGTTACTGTTTGGCCCACCTTGGTGGTGTGGGTGTATAGATTACACAGATTTCTCCCTTTTCCACACCCCAAAGTCTAATTAAAATGAGTCCCACAGCAGACATCCTCATGCTTCGGCTGTGTGTAGGTCAGCCAGCTCCCGGTTTGTGGCTGAAGCAGGGTGGGTTGTACGTCTCAATGTTACCTTATGAGGGTTGGTAGGGTCAGTTTCAGCTTCTCATGGAGACGAGGCTTTCTTCAGCCTGTTGTGGTGAATCCAGGTGGGGACTCCTACCTTGGCTGCTGGGCTTAAGATAATTTCTTGTTCCAGCCCTCAGAAACCTTTGCAGATGCTTCTGGATGCCCTCCCTAAAGGAAAAACAAGGAGGGACCATGCTGGGGACTGGCCTCGACATAGGAACTTGGTTCACGAGGAGGGGATACCTGGCAGCGATAGGGATAGTAAAAGAGACACAGAGACGCAAAGAGAGAGACAAAGAGACACCCTGAAACCAGAGTGGATGTCGGACTGGCATCAGGCAGATCCTGCTTTTCAAACATCTCAGCCAGGAAGGCCGTAATATCCTGCATAGTAAACATCTTGGCTAAACCGGCAGTATGGTTGCAATGCTAGACTGAGCCCCCTGCATGCTGTAACGCACACCTTGCCAGTCGTAATGCACCTGGATTCGTTCTGCGCCTCTGTTTTATTTAGGGGAGGAACCATACACAAAGCTTGGAGGGACTAAGATGAGTTACAGCTATCAATCTTACTTTTCCAGACATTCAGGCAGCTTTACATCATACTTCGCAGGTTCGAATCTCAGGACCGCAACTTGGTTTCTCAAGCTTAATTAACATACCGTTTAGCACCTAGCCTCAAATGGGGGGAAGAAAAGGAGGATTCCTATTGTGTCAGCTGCCCAGCCAAGGTTCTTCAGGAAAAGAGGCACCTGGGTGAATGGGCTGCACCTGGAAACACTTTAGAGCGGGCATTCCTATTGTCCTTGGAACAGAGACCAGGGAGCCACCCAATTTACTTTTAATGCATTCTCTGAGGGAAGAACTTTGCCTGTTTGGAATTTTACAATCTTGGCTTTTAGGCCTCGGCTTTAGAAGGTTTTTACATTTATCTGTGGATATTAAGGGCTCCATGTAAGCAATTAATAACTGAACACTAGGATGAAAAACAATTTGCTATAATTGCCAGGTGACTAGAGTCTGTTCCTCAGAACCTGCGGCCTGTATGGTCTGCAACACTTGGGCCCACAGGGCCTCAAACTCCTGACCAGGTCTGCACGGTCTGCAACAGGACCAAGTCTACATCATTTTAATTATAGTCACTGGGCATTGTCTGTCTGGCTATTTGCCTAATTTGGGTTTGTTAAGTGAATGAATAAACTGATTAATAAAATGACCAACTTAAATGCCTTTCATTTTCTGAGATATTTGGGTCACTCCCTTATTACAGTCAAATGTACCTATGCCTAGTACTGAGTAACTAGGAAATATTTTTTGTTGTTGTCAGTCTTTGACTCATGGCAACTGATGTACAAGGAGGAAAATGCTGCTCAGTCTTATGCCATCCACATGGTCAGTTGCAGATCAGACCATTTGTGATTCATAGGGTTTTTCACTGGCTGATTTTTTAAAGTAGATCACCAGGCCTTTCTTCCTGGTCTGTCTTAATCTGAAAGCTCTGTTGAAACCTGTTAAGCATCAAAACAACATGAGAGCCACCACTGACAGAGGTGCAGTAGCCGTGCCTAAGGTACGTTGACTGGAAATCACACCCAGGTCTCCCATGGAAGGTGAGAATTCTATTACTGAACCACCAAAGCCCCTGTAATAAGTAAATAGTGCTACCTATATCAGGGATTTAAGGAGCCCTACTAGTGTAGTGGGTTACAAGTTTGGCTGCAAACTACAAGATCAGCAGTTCAAATCCACCAGCCAATCCATGGGAGAAAGGTGAGACTTTTGGCTCCCGGGAAGACTAAAGCCTCAGAAACCCTCTACAGGGTCACTATAAGTCAGAACAGACCCCACAGCACACAACCACCAACACAATTGCCATGCCAGGGGTTTCTATGTAAAGTATTGCTTCTCGGAGTATAGTCCAGACCAGCAACATTGGAATACTTGAGAATTTATCAGAAATGCAGGCTATCAGTCCCAACCCCAGCCTCCAGAATCAGAATCTACGTTTTAACAAGATCCAGGTGATTCATGTGCACAATGAAGTCTGAAAAGCATTGGTCTAGACCAGGGGTGGGGAACCTTTTTTCTGCCAAAATTTGTAACATCATTCTCAGACCATACAAAATTATCAACTTACAAAACAGCTTGCTATATTTGGTCAAACATCTGATAAACACCCCTAATGTAAGCACACCATCTGCTCCTCGAAAACCCTATACAGGGTAGCTATGGGTCAGAATCAACTCAATAGCTTTTAACAACAACAGTATGATGGCTGGAACTGTGGTTGCCTTGGCAGGGCCAGACCAAATGATTTTGTGGGTTGTAAATAGTCCACAGGTTAGATGTCCCCCACCTTTGGTCTAGATCAAGTAGTGGTTTTCAAATGTTTGGTCTCAGGACTCCTCAATGCTCTTAAAAATGATTGGCAATACTGAAGAATTTTCATTTATGTGGGTCATGTCAATCGATATTTTCTTTAAACTATATTGATATTGATATTTAAACTAAGAAATATTTTATTCATTTAAAATAGCAATTAAAAATCCTTTGTATGGCATTGTGGGTTAATGTGCTGGACTGCTAAATCAGTTTGGTCCACAAGGTCAGCAGTTCAAACTCACCAGCCACTCCTCAGAAACCCTATACAGGTTTTATATTAAATAAACATAATTTTACAAATTAAAAATTACTGAATGTCTAGCTTAATAGAAGGCAACTGGATTCTTATATCTACTTTCTGTATTCAATCTGTAGTGACATGAACAGCAACCTCCTACTATTGTTTTGAGAATAGATTTGACCTCCCTGGACAAACTTTAAGAAACACTAATCTAGATAGACCATAGTTTTGGCTTAAAATGCTGATGAATCACAAGCAGACAGACCTGATCCTTTCAAGCCTTCTTCCTCCATTAAGCTGGAGCTGTGGCCAACAGGGAGACACAGCTGGAGTCCAATCGTTATTTCTCATACTTCTCTGCAAACAATTATCTAAATGCAGCTTTCTTAACCACCCATCACAGATTCAGAAGGCTTATTTCATTTTTAAGTGAGTCCAGTTTTATTTAAAAAGAAAAAAATGATTCCCCCAACAACATATTTATTGTTGTGGTTTTGTGTGTGTGTGTGTGTGTCGTTTCTGTTTTTTAAATGGCAAAGCAGTGAAGATTAAGGGACAGTTGCAATCTCATCTGTAGGGCTAGATGAGATCTACTTTAAATCCTCATAGGTAAAGGAATGCGACACAGAAACCTCAAGTGACTTGGTCACAGTCACTCAGCTAAAAAATTACAGAGCTGGTGGCCTTGTCTCCTTGTTTCTAACACTCTCTATATAATGATGTTCATTGATGTCGTCTAGGGAATACTGTAACAAATGCTTCAGAAGGTAGATAAGAAAAACCAATGTTTGCACTCTGAGTATTTAGAGATTGAATAAGATTTGGTAGCTTTGCCCTTGAGGCTAACTGCTTTCTAAGACTGCCACAGCTGAATTTGAGCCTGACAAGGAATCCAAATCCTTGTCATACCATGTTGTTGTTGTTGTTAAGTGCCTTCGAGTCGGAGCCGACCCATAGCGACCCTGTACAGGGTTTCCGAGGGTGTAAATCCTTACGGGAGTAGAAAGCCTCATCTTTCTCCCGCGGAGCGGCTGGTAGTTTCGAACCGCTGACCTTAAGGTTCGCAGCCCGATTCGTAACCACTACGCTACCAGAGCCATAAGGGGTCAAAATCAGAGATTAACTCATTTTTGCTTTTTAGTAGGTTTTTCTTGCCAAAGAATAGCCTAACATGTTACAACAGGATTGTTTTCTTCTGCACAGATGCATCTCATCTGTCCAACAAGGACTTAGACATATTTGGCCTCAGTCTACAACAATCTTGCCAAATTGTTTATGGCTTAGATTCATGGTAGGCAGAAAAGCTGGGCATGGCTCACTGGTTTACCTTGGGATGAAATACTACCACTAATTTCAATTTAGCTTTAGGTGCATGTTAATTTCTTTTACTTAAGACCATACACTAATTCAGTAATTCACTTTTCTTTTACCCCACCCCCTCAACAAATATTTCTGGAGACTGATTTAGCATAAGGCACAGTATTTAGGCTGTGAGAGAAATAATGTCTGCACATCACACTTTGTGTTTCAGAGGTTCACATTGATATGTCAATAGCCTGAGCAGGTTTCTAAATTCTGTTCTGATAACAGGGGCCAAAGGTTGTCCATACCTAATGACTAATCAAATGCTATAAAAGTACTTAATCAGGATAGCTTGTTGCTCCCTTAAAAAAAAATTATGGTAGCAAAATACATACAACAAAACATTTGATTTTCAATCATTTTTATGTGTATAATTCAATGACATTAATTTTGTTGTAGCTGTTAGGTGCTGTGGAGTAACCCTAGGCACAACAGAACAAAACACTTCTTGGTCCTGTGTCAACTTCACAATCATTGATGAACTTGAGCCAATTGCTGCCACTGTGCCAATCCATCTTGTTCAGGGTCTTCCTCTTAGCAAGCATGATGTCCTTCTTCAGGAACTGGTCACTCCTGATAATATGTCCAAAATATCAGAGGTGAAGTCTGGCCTTCCTGGCTTCCAACACAGATTGGCTTATACTTCTTCCAACACAGATTGGTTTGTTCTCCCAGCAGCACATAGTACTTTAAATATTCTCCTCGAACACTAGAACTCAAATATATCAATTCTTCTATGGTCTTCCTTATTCATTGTTCAATTTTCACATGCATATGAGGCTACTGAAAATACCATGAAATGAGACAGGCATACCTTAGTCCTCAAACTGGCATTTTAGAGACCTCTTTAAAGTGACATTGAACACTTTAAAGAGGTCTTGTGCAGCAGATTTGCCTAATGCAATACGTCTTTTAATTTCTTAACTACTGCTTCCAACAATGTTGATGGTTGATCCAAGCAAAATGAAGCCTTTGACAACTTCAGTCTTTTCACCATTTTCTTTATTTTGTTTATTGGTCCAGTGGTGAGTTTTGTTGTTGTTGTTGTTGTTGTTGTTTTCCATTGAGGTCCTACCCAGGCTGTGGTCTTTGATTTTCATCAGTATTTTAAACAAGTTGTATAATCTCCATATTGCAGGTTGTTAATGAGTCTTCCTCTAATCCTGATGCCACATTCTTCTTCATATAATCCATTTTCTCAGATTATTTGCTCAGCATACAGATTGAATAAGTACGGTGAAAGAATACAATGCTGGCACACACAGCTTTCCTCATTTTAAACCACCAGGTGTCCCCTTGCTCTGTTCAAACAACTGTCTCTTGTTCTATATAAGGTTCCTTATGTTCCGGAAAACTTACTCTCCACAATGTCTATAACTTGTCATGATCCACACAGTCGAAAGCCTTTGCATAGTCAGTAAAGCACAGGTAAACATCTTTCTGGTATTTCAGCCAAGATCCATCTGATATCAGCAATGATATCCCTCATTCCATGCCCTCATCCGAATCCAGCTTGAATCTCTGGCAATTCCCTGTCAATATACTGTTGCAACTGTTTTTTGAATTATCTTTAGCAAAATATTACTTGCATGAGATATTAATGATACTGTCTGATGATTTCCACATTCCATTGGGTCACCTCTCTTTGTAATAGGTACAAATAATGGATCTTTTCAAATCAGTTGACAAGGTAGCTGTCTTAAAATTTTCTTGGCATAGATGAGTGTGTGCCTTCTGTGCTGTATCAGTTTGTTGAAAGATTTCAATTTGAATTCCATCACTTTCCTGAGCTTTGTTCTTTGCATGTGCCTTCAGTGCATCTTGAACTTCTTCCATCAGTATCATTGGATCTTGATCATGTGCTACCTCTTGAAACATTGAGCATTTCTTTTGGGGACAGTGATTCTGTGTATTCCTTCTATCTTCGTTTGATACTTTCTGCATCATTCAATATTTTGCTTACAGAATCCTTCAATATTTCAAATAGAGGCTTGAATTTTTTCTTCAGTTTTTTTAATTTAAGAAATGCTGAGCATGTTTTTTCCCTTTTGGTTTTCTAACTCCAGATCTTTGCACATTTCATTACAAAACTTGACTTTGTCTTCTCGAACCACCCTTTGAAATTGTATTCATCCCTTTTACCTCCTCATTTCTTCCATTTGCTTTATCATCCGTATGCTTGAGAGCAAGTTTTAGAGTCTCTTCTGATATTCATTTTGGTCTTTTCCTTCTTTCTTGTCTTCTTAATGATCTTTTGCTTTCTTCCTGTGTGATGTTGTTGATGGCATCCCACAACTCTCCTGGTTTCCAGCCAGTGGTGTCTAATGCATCAAATCTGTTTTTCAGATGGTCTCTAAATTCAGGCCATAGTTTGGCCCTTGTGGACTTATTTAAATGTTCTTCAGCTTCAACCTGAACTTACATATGAGTAATTGATGGCCTATTCCATAGTATGCCCCTGGCCTTGTTTTGGCTGATTATATGGAGTTTTTCCATCATCTCTTTCCACAGATCTAGTCAGTTTGATTTCTGTGTATTCTATCTGTTGTTCATGTGTATAATCATCTTTTATGTTGTTTAAAAAAGGTATTGCTATGAAAAACTCATTGGTCTTGCAAAAATCCTTCATGTGATCGCCAGCATCATTTCTACTATCAAGGCCATATTTTCCAAAGACGGATCCTTCCTCTTTGTTTCCCACATTTGCATTCCAATCACCAGTAATTATCAATACATCTTGATTGCATTCTTAATCAATTTCAGACTGAAGAAGTTGGTAGAAGTCTTCAATTTCATCATCATTGGCTTTAATGATTGGTGCGTAAATTTGAATAGTGGTTGCATTAATTGGTCGTCCTTGTAGACATATGGATATTATCTTGTCACAGACATGATACTTAAAGATAGATCTTGAAATATTATTTTTGATTATAAATGTGACTTCAATTGGTCGTTCCTGGCATAGTAAACCATGTAATTGTCAGATTCAAAAGGGCCAATACCAGTCCATTTCAGTTTACTAATGCTTAGGATATTAATGTTTATGTATTCCATTTGATTTTTGGAACTTCCAATTTTCCTAGATTAATATTTTATATATTACATGTTCTTATTGTTAATGATGTTTACAGCTGTTTCTCTGAATCAGCAGTTGAAGGTCCAGAAAGCTTTACTCCATTCGTGTCATCACAATCCACTCTACTTGGGGGAGACAATTCTTTTCCAGTCATATTTTGAGTACCTTCCAACCTGAGGGGCTCATCTTCCAGGACTACATCTGACAATATTATGGTGCTCTTCATCATTTTTCAATATTTAATATTCTGGTGCTATCTATTATAAGGTTTTCAGTGGCTAAATATTCGGAAGTAGTCCATCTCTCCTTCTTCCAATTCTGTCTTAGTCTGGAAGCTTAGCTGAAACCTGTCCACCATGGGTAACCCTATTGATATTTAAAGTACCAGTGGCATCGCTTCCAGAATCGCAGCAAAACCCAAGTCACCACAGTATGACAAACTGACAGATGAGTGTTGGAATGGCATAATTACATGCACCATATTGGAAAACATCACCACTACCATTTCCAAACTGATTTTGTTTTATCACCCTTAACTGAAACTCAGTACCCCTTAAGCACTAACCCTTCATTTTCCCCTCCAATCCATCCCTGTCTGGTACTTATTAATAAGCTTTGGTCTGTAGGCCTTTGTCTACTCTGATTATAACATGTAAGCAGAGTCCTAAACTATTCGTCCTTTTGTGCCTGACTTATTCCATGCAGCATGATATTCAACCACAGTTTAGAATAGCATTCTATTATATGTATATACCACATTGTAATGGTCTATACATCTGTTGATAGATGTTTGCTTTGTTTTTACCTGTTCTTTTGTGAATAATGCTATAATAAATATTATCTGTTTGAGTCCCTACTTTCAATTCCTTTGGGTATACACCTAGGAGCAGAATTGTTGGATCATATGGTAATTCTCTGTTTAACTTTTTGAGGAGCTATCATACTGTTCTGCATAGCAACTGTACCATTTTACAATCCCACAACAATGGATAAAGGTGATTTCTCCCTTTGAATCATATGTTGAACTTCATTTAAAGCTCAAATTTTCACTAAGATAGTCTGACGTTTTCTAATGCAGTCATTTTATGATTGTGCTTTGGGAAAGAAACCGTTTCTCCAACAACTTTGGAAAAGCAGTATAGCATGAGAATTAACAGCAGCCCTGCTGGAGATAGACTGCCTAAGTTTGAATATCACTTTTGCCATTTACTAACTGTATGATTCTGGGCAATTTACTTAACATCTGTGTGCCTTTGTCTCTTTTTGTGTATAATGACAAAAATTAATAACCTACTTCAGGCTTGTTTTGAGAATTAAATTAGTTAACCAATATATTTAGAATGTAGAGGATCACTATTATTTTATTCTGAACCCCAAAATAAAATATAAAGACAAAATAAAAAGCTGTGATTTCTACCCAGTAAGGCCCCATCTTGTCTTTTGCAAGGTAGCTTCATAGAACACAGAAAAGACGTTGTTCTGTTGAAGATCCTGTGTATAGACGTTACTAAGGGAATTAATTACTCAAATAAGAGGATTTTTGGAGATGGAATTCTAACAGCCTAATATTTCACTAAAAAAAACCATTTCGTTGTAATACTGCCATTAAATGAAAATATCATTGTGCCTGGTGTGGTACTGTAGGATAAACACTTGACTACTAAACTCAAGGTCCACAGTTCAAACCTGTTAGCTGCTACTAGGAAACCCAATACAGAGTTGCTGTGAGTCAGAACTGATTTGATGGCACTTAACAACAACAACAATGGCGTTATCTTGCATTATCCAGTTGGCGAAAAATGTTAGTGTTCTAGCTTATGTAATGCAAGTTATAAGTTAATTCATTTGTTTACAAACAGTTACAGAGTGCTGAAAACCTTGTGTTGGGGAGGGTAGCAGAGGCTGGCCACAGGTGCTGATAGTGCAGTGTGGGAGAGTGGAAGAAGCACCAGTGAGGGAGCACAGGGAGAACTTTCTGGAGGCTTGAGGCCTAGTGCTGATCTGGAATGATGGTAAGGCTTTCCAGACAGTAGGATCAGCCTGTTTTGTACTTTTATTCTTATCCAACTCATAGCAAATGCAAAAATTATGCTAATAAACCTTACTATTTCTGTGTGTCACTATCCAAAATGCCAGGCCATTATCAAAATGCTTTTCATCTACCTTCCATTTTTGCTTCTGTCTGTGACATTTTGTTCTTTCAAACCCTTAAATCCATGTGGTTCACGGATAAACACTTGACCTGTGGAGATCACAACTGGTTTTGTTTTTTTCTTATTACATGTTCATTTCAAGTCAGTAAACTGATGCTTCTGGAACATCCAGAGTTTGAACATTATCATTCTGAACTGAAATGAGGACTAGATGAGTAGTCTCCTATGCACAAACTCTAAAGAGAGTCCCCAGGCTGGCAGCGCACACTGCAGTCCAGGGTAAATTCATCCACCACTTGCCCACACTCTGTAGCCCTGACTGAGGTACCCCTGGCTCCTCTGAGCTGACTTGATGCACACCATCTGTTCTCCCAGGCCTGCTTGAAGTTCCCGGATTTATTATCTATAAATTTTCTTATGTTTCTTCATTGTTTCTATCTTTTGTCTTATAGAACTGCCTGAGAAACACAACAGGAGAGCACTGTGAAAAGTGTCTGGATGGTTATATTGGAGATTCCATCAGGGGAGCACCCCAATTCTGCCAGCCATGCCCCTGCCCCCTGCCCTACCTGGCCAAGTAAGTTCTGGAGAAAGGTGGTCTATCTAGACTCTTCTATTGCTTAGCACAACTTTTTTTTTTTTTACCTATCCACGGTTCTAAGATTTTTTTTTTTGTACTTTCAAAACTGAAGATCTCAAGTTGAAATAGCAACATTCTCCAGCATCAATACACTTTTGGGGAGGTCTGGTAGTATAGTGGTTATGAGTCCAGCTGCTAATCTCGAGGTCAGCAGTTCAAAACTACCAGTGGTTCCACAGGAGAAAGATGAGGCTTTCTGCTCCCGTAAAGTTTTACAGCTTTGGAAACCCTATACAGAGACACTATGAGTCAGAACCAACTCCACGGCACATAACCACCATAACCAAGCTTTTGCTGTATAGGTGATAAGTCCACTCCTAGTATATTGGGGTGCATCATAAGATCAGTGAAGGCACCCAAGTTTTATAAGTGAGGTTAATTTCATCTTTTATGTGCTATCCCAAGACCACAACTGATAATGCCAGCAAAATCAAAAACACAAACTCAATCCTGTTGAATCAATTTCAACTCACAGTAACACAACAGCACAGGGCAGAAGTGTCACAGAAGGCTTCCGTGATGGTAAATCTTTCAGGAAGCAGAGTGACATATCTTTCATCATGGAGCAGATGATGTGTTTGAACTGTTGACCTTTCCGTTAGCAGACAAGCACTGTAACCACTGTACCACCAGGTTTCTTTGAAATGCCAACAGACTTTTTATAATGCATTTTTTTTTTTTTTTTTTTTAGTAATGTTGTTTGTTTTGATTCTCACAGAGTAGGCATTTCCCTGTATACGGAAGCCAAATAGGCTTGTCAGTCAGAATCTGAGCACAGATCAACGCAATTCATGTTTTAGAATAAGTAGGTCATAGAAGATTTCCAGGGAACCTAATTCTCACTCCTGACTGTATTTTGACTTGAGTTAGAAGTTAAAGAGACTAGATAACATCTTAACAGAAACAGTGGAATTCATGCAAGCACATAACATGTACAAACTTATATCATCAAGGTTTGCAAGAAAGGCATGGTTGACCATTTATGTACTTACAAATGACAAATTTAGAAAGAAAGTGGTGTCATGAAAAAGTAGAGTCCCTGAGCTGTGCCAACAGTTAACAAATGACTGTTAACCAAACTGTTAAACGTTCAAGTCCACCCAGAGGCACCTCAAAGAAAGGCCTGGCTACCTATTTCCTAAAAATCCATCTTTGAAAAGTTCTACTATGGAGCACAGTTCTGCTCTGACACACATGGGGTCTCTGTGAGATGAAATGGACTTGGAAAAAATGGGTTTTGTTTTGTTTTGTTTTGTTTTGTGGTGTTTTGTTTTGTTTTAGTGGAAAAAGAAATGGACCTAGACTCAATACCAGCTTTGTCACATAACAGCTGTGTGGTCTCACACAAGTTACTTTTTCTGTGCGTTTCATTTCTCATGGAATTTAGAGTCAGGGACACCAGATTCAGATGTTGGCTTCGTTCCTTGAGTCCTTTATCTGTTCTTAATCTCAGCTTTGTCCTTTGGTGTGAGGCTCTGCCTTGTATAGTTGTAAGCAGGGGGCTAAGATATTATGTGTGGAGCACTCAGATTGTTGCCTTGCAAATTACAAGGTGTTTGGTAGATACTGACTTTATTGAATATACACATTCTATTTTTTATAATGCATATTTTGCTTATTCTGTGCCGGACACTGTTCTAAGTACTTAGATATAATATTTGTATTGTTGGTAGATACGGTACACATCAAATCAAATAACATATAAAATTATAAGGTAATACCTCTATCTCAAACACATATGTATACATTCATAAAGAGAAAAGAGAGAGAATAGACAGCAACCAGATTTTTCCCAGTTCTTCTTGATTGAAAACCAGTACCAAATATAATTTTATCTAATAGTTTGTGATGTATTCAAATCCTCTGATGAATTCAAGAATGTGGACATTGAACAGCACATGTTTCTTCAGAGCAATTGAACTGCCTCGGCACTTCCTTTGTGATTTTTCAGGTCTGATAATATTGATAGTGTATGTAAAATGGATCAGAGAGAGTAGACAACTCAAACATTACATTAAATGTCCTGTTGTTTTCACTCGTGTGGCCTGATTTGTGAGCTCACTTTGCCATATCTAGGACCATTCTTTAATTGTTCATTAATATTCTGCGTTCAAATATTAGATTTAGGCACAGCTGAAGAGATGTTTAGCATGTCACTTGTTTGCCATGGGATAGTTACTTTATTAAGTATATTTATATTTTGCTAAATATATATTTTAAAGTGTCAGACTATTTTAGTAATAATTTGTTTATCAAAAATTCAGTACCTGGCTTCCTAATAACAAGTTTCCCTCATTCTTCCACATACATGAAGATGAAAAGCACCATCTACTCAGGGAAGGTTTATACGCTTTGAGCTGTAGACAGTTTCTTTAGATAGTAGCAGATGAATTAGAAAGGCAATCTAGCTGGTTCCTCCTAATTATACAACTGTGTTGCCCTACTACCCTTCAGTTGTCTGTCAGTGTGTCATACTGTGGTGGCACGTGTGTTGCTGTGATGCTGGGAGCTATGTCATGGGTATTTTAAATACCATCAGGGTCACCAGTGGCAGACAGCTTTCAGCAGCACTTCCAGACTAAGATAGAGTAAGAAGGAAAGGCAAACACTTCAGAATGTTTAGCCCCTGAAAACCTTATAAATAGTGGTGAAACATTATCTGACATAGTGTCAGGAGAAGATAAGCCCCTTTAAGTTAGAATCATTTAAAATACAACTGGGGGAAAGCTCTCTCCTCAAAGTAGAGATAGCTTTAAGGGCATGGGTAGAGCAAAGTTTGAGGGACATCGTTTGCTGATATGACACAACTCGAACAGAGAAGAAACAGCTACAAGCATCCATTAATAATCAGAATGTGGGAAGCACGTAGTATAAACCTAGTAAAACTGGAAGCCATCAAAAGTGAAACAAAACACATAAACAATTATTTAAATGCATTACTGAGCTGAAATGGACAGATATCAGCCATTTAAAATTGGGCATTGATATGATGTACTCTGCCAGGAACAACAAATTGAAGAGGAATGGTATAATATTCATCCTCAAAAAGAACATCTCAAGATCTGTGCTGAAATATAATGCTATCTGTGGCAGGATAATATCCATATTCCTACAAGGAAGAACAGTTAATATAATTATTATTGAAATATACACACCAACCACTAAAGCCAATAATGATGAAACTGAAGAATTCTACCAGCATCTTCAGTCTAAAATTGATCAAACATACAATCAAAATGCATTGATAATTGCTGATGATGCAATGCAAAAGTTGGGAAGAAAGAGGAAGGACCAGTAGTTAGAAAATATGGTCATGGTGACAGAAATGATGCTGGAGATCACATGATAGAATTTTGCAAGATCAATGATTTCTTCATTGCAAATACCTTTGTTAAACAACATAAAAGGCAACTATATACATGGGCCTCACCAGGCAGAATACACAGAAATCAAATTGATTGCATCTGTGAGGAAAGGCAATGGAGAAACACAATATTGACAGACAAAACAATGCCAGGGGCCAACTGTGCTCAGATGCAAATTCAGGCTGAAGCTGAAGAAAATAATTAAATTAAGTCCAAGAGAGTCAAAATATGACCTTGAGTAAATCGTCACCAGTGGACCAATAAACAACATTCTTATCAACAGAGAAAAGATTGAAGTTGTCAAGGACTTCATTCTTCTTGGATCAACGATCAACACTCAACGGAAGCAGCAGGCAAGAAATCAAACAACATATTACATTAGGCAAATCTGCTGCACGAGACCTTTTTAAAGTGTTTGTTGAAAAACAAAGATGTCAGCTTGAGGACTAAGGTGCACCTGACCCAAGCCATGGTATTTTCATATGCATGTGAAAGCTGGACAGTGAATAAGGAAGACAATAGAAGAATTGATGCTTTTGAGTTATGGTGTTGGAGGAGAATATTGAAAATGCCATGGGCTACCAAAAGAACCAACAGCTCTGTGTTGGAAGAAGAGCAGCCAGAGTGCTCCCTGAAGGCCAAAATGGCCAAACTTTGTCTCTCATACTTCAGACATATTGTCAGGAGGGACCAGTCTCTGGAGAAGGATATCATGTTTGGTAAGGTGGAGGTCAGAGAAAAGGAGGAAGACCCCCAATGAGATGGATTGGCCAAGTGGCAGTAGTGAGGTTGGCCCAGGATTGGGCAGTGTTTCGTTCTGCTATGCATAAAGTTGCCATGAGTCGGTACCGATTCGATGGCACCTAACAACAACAGCAACAACATATCCCACCTGAATTTAGAGACCATCTCAAGAACAGATTTGATGCATTAGACACTAATGACCAAGTAACAAGTGTTGTGGGATGACGTAAAGAACATCATACATGAAGAAAGCAAACAATTGTTACAAAGACAGGAGAAAAAGGAAAGACCAAAGTGGATGACAGAAGAAACTCTGAAACTTGCTCTTGAAGCAGAGAAGCTAAAATGGCTGGAAGAAATGATGAAATAAAAGAGTTGAACAGAAAATGTCAAAGAGCAGCTTGAGAAGACAAAGTAAAGTATTAAAATGAAAAGTGCCAAGACCTAGAGTTAGAAAAACAAAATGAAGAACACATTCAGCATTTTTCAAGTTGAAAGAACTGAAGAAAGTAGTTTGGATTGCAATAATGAAGGATTCTATGATCAAAGTATTAAATGATGCAGGAAGTATCAAAAGAAGATGAAAGATACTGACTTGACGGCCCTTAAACAACAAAATCATATATTGTTATAAGGAGACCTGGTTATGTAGTGAGATCAGTATTGGACTGCTAATAGAAGGCTCAAACTTACCAGCTATTCCCAAGAAAAAAGATGAAACTATCCAATAGAATTGGATTTGGCTTATGTTATTATGAAAATATTTTCTGGATAACTTGTTACATTAAAAAAATAAGTGTATACAAGGGGGGAAAAATTCTTTGTTGATTACCTGGGTGTAGGGGGTGGGACAAGGGGAGGGAGGAGAAGGGAGAGCATAAGGTAGGGAATAGACACAAGATAGTTTGGGTGCTTGGGGTGGGGGAGCAATACACTAGGAGGGGGAGGGGAATAGAAGAACAAGGTAGATGGGAGAACAGTTAGGCAAGTTTGCATGGGCTAAGTGGGATAGAGGTGTATGCTCAACCTTGGAACATCAGGGCTCTGGGATACAGAGATTGAGGCATGGTTTGAATGGGTAAAAGAGGGGAAATAATGTTAAGATGCTTGGCTCTCTTTTGAATTTTGGTTTTCTTTGCCTACTACTATAAAATAGACACTTGAAGGGGAGAGAAAGAAATAGCCAGAAACATCACCATAGAAAGCTTGTTAAGTCCATCTTCTGCCTATAACTGATTGGAATACCTAAAATGGGGCTACAATTTGCCCAGTGAGGGAGGCTTCCTGCAAAGCCTTTGCATTGCAAAAGACCATAGGCGGATTCCAGATACCCAAGCAGAATTTTCTGAGGTGGGAAATTTCCACTTAAAAAGACAAGCAAGCTGGCCAAGATTGCTAGAAGAACAGAAGATACTTCTTCAAAGAAAACCCAGCAGGAAAAATCAAAAATAAAAATGGCAGTCCGATGGACTACTATACAAACAAGCAAGTTACTCACCCAGGAGCCATCAGGGAAATCAGTTGGGTCCCCTCAGGACAAACCCCCTTCCTGAGGGGACCCAACTGGGGACGTTGGTCTACCAGTAAGGGAAAGTGGGGGGGGAAACAGCAATGAAGTTGTGAGTTAAGTCCGACCACATTCAACAGATTCCTGTCCACCTGGGTTGAGACCTAGTTGGCTAGTAGTATGGCAAGACCTGGGGACTCCTGGACACATGCCACAGAGGACTAGAGGGAAAAGTGAAGCATCCAGCTGATAAGAAGTGAGGGAAGATGCACAAGAACACTCATACTTGGAGAAAACACCCATTTGACCTGACTTCAATGATTGGATGATCAGAACTTGACTAGAGGAGGTAAAAAAGACTAATCCACTACAACTTGATGAACTTCACCTATACTTGTAGATATAGTAGCTCAAAAGAGGGAATAAATATTTACAGCACGGATCATTCCCAACCCCTTGGTGCACAGGGTTGACAGGACATTGACTACCCAAAATGGGGGGACTACAAAGGCATGAAGTGACTGGCTTATAAGCTTTCAAGAGGGAATCTATTTTCAGGAACCTAGACTCTCCACTGAGTGGTTTCCAACCTGTCTGGATGGGGCTGGCGAAAGGAGATGGGAATAAGACTCTTGCAGTTCAGTAGTGAATAATTGCTATCAGGACTGATAATGAGTATTGTAAATATAAAGGTAGACGTTTTGTAACAAAAAGAAGGGAGTGGATGATCTTGCAGTTCAGGAGTGGAGGACCCTGAGACCATCAAGGCAGAAGAGCAGAATGTGGGACCCTATCCAGAGAAGCAGTGACACCAGAGATGGAGGCAGAGATGATGTGGAGAGTGGAGCGGCTGGGGACCCTGGGCTCAGAAAGGGAGAGAGGCTATGTGCTAACAGCTGGGGTAGGCTTGCTGGGTGTGCCCTTTGGTTGTTTAAATGGTTATATATTCTTGAGTGCTTCAGGGTACATACAAAACAAAACAAAACAAAACAAAACAAAAAAACAGAAGGAATGGAAGCAAATGCTGTTGAATACTGATGCATAAAGGAGATTGTAATCATTGCAATGAAACGAAATACGATAGGATGAATGTAAAGCCAATGTTTTCCCATGTAAACTGTCACCCAAATCATAATAAAAAATTTTTAAAAAGTAAGTGTAAACTCCATGCTATCTTTTGTAAAACAGAGTAGAAGAAATAAACACAAAGCCACTGCCCCCAAAATAATTGGCTGATGCTCAACCATTTCAAGACGCAGCATGTGATGAAGAACTGATGGTAATGAAGAAATCCAAGCTGCTCTGAAAACATTGGTGAAAAACAAGTCTCCAGGAATTGATGGAATACAAACTGAAACATTCAACAAACTGATTCAACACTGGAGGCGTTCACTCATCTATACCAAGAAATTTGGAAGACAGCTACTTGATAAACCAATTGGCAGAAATCCATATTTGTGCCCATTCCAAATAAAGGTGACACAGCAGAACGTGGAAATCATTGAACAATATCATTAGTGTCACATGCAAGTGACACTTTGCTGAATAGAATTCAAAAACAGTTGCAACGGTTCATCAACAAGGAGCTGTCAGAAATTCAAGATGAATTCAGAAGAGGACATGAAACTCTGATATCAATGTTGATATCAGATGGATCTTGGTTAAAACTGAAAATACCAGAAAGACATTTACTTGTGTTTAATTGACTATGCAAAGATATTCTACTGTGTGAATCATAACAAACTTTGGATACCATTATGAAAAATGGAAATTCCAAAGCATTTCATTGTGCTCATGAGGAACCTGTACATAGAACAAGAAGCAGTTATTAGAAGAGAACAGTGGGATATTGAATGGTTTAAAATCAGGAAAGGTGCACACCAGGGATGCATCCTTTTATCATACTTACTCAATCTGTGTTGTTGTCGTTGTTAAGTACCGTGGTGTCAGTTCCGACTCATAGTGACCCTACACAGGGTTTCCGAGGCTTCAAATCTTTAAGGGAGCAGAACGCCTTATCTTTCTCCCGCAGAACAGCTGGTAGTTTTGAACTGCTGACCTTGAGGTTTGCAGCCCGATTCATAACCACTACACTAATGTTGATCAAAGAATCGGAGATGAATTATATGAAAAAGAACATGGCATCAGTTTTGGAGGAAGACTCATTAACAACCCGCAATATATAGATGATGTACCTTGCTTGCTGGAAGTGAAGAGGTCTTGAAATATTTACTATAAAAAAATCAAAGACTAGTCATTAGTGTGGCTTGCTCCTCAACGTAAACGAAGTGAAAATCCCCATAATTGGACCAGTAAATAACATCATGATAAACACAGAAAGATGGAAGTTGTCAAAGACTTCATTTTGCTGGAATCTGCAATCAATGCTTATAGAAGCAGCAGTAAAGAAATCAAAAGATATATCACATTGAACAAATCTGCTACAAAAGACCTTTAATGTGTTAAAGAACAGAGTCACTTTGAGGACTAGGTTGCATCTGACCCAAGCCATGGTATTGTCAATCACCTCATATGCATGTGAAAGTTGGGCAGTAAATAAGGAAGACTAGATGATGCATTTGATTTGTGGTGTTGGCAAAGAATATTGAAAGTGCCATGGATTGCCAGAACAAACAAATCTGCCTTGAAAGAAATATAGTCAGAATACTCCCTAGAAATGAGGGTGACAAGACTTCATCTCTTGTGCTTTGGCAGATGTCAGAAGAGACCCTGGAGAAATTGAAGTTGTCAAAAACTTCATTTTTCTTGGATCTATAAGTGGGGTCATGCTGGGAAAAGTAGACATCAGTGAAAAAATACAAGACCCTCAATGAGATGGATAGACAAAGTGGCAACAATAATGGTTTCAAACATAACATTTGTGAGGACTGGGCAGTGTTTTGTCCTGTTATGCATAGGATCACTATGAGTCAGAACAACTCAACAGCACCTAACAACTAACAATTGCCCCATTATTGCTATTTTTGCCCCATTAACAAGACTTTCTTAACTAGATTATGTGACATTACAGTCTTGAGATATGAGACTTTTGGACTCTCATTCCCTGTGCCCTGAGAAATCTTATCTATACTCAATCAACAAATATTTGTTGAGCACTTACTATGTGCCAATCTCATACTAGTCACTGGTGACACAGCAGTGAATAAACGGTCAAAAGTCTGCCTTCATCAAACTAGCAATGGATTTTGAAGCTCCTAGAATAGATTAAGGAGTCCTGGTGTAATGCTGTGGCTTAAGGCACTGGACTGCAACGTTGGTTTGAACCACAAGGTCAGTGGTTCAAGTTCACCAGCCACTCCTCGGAAGCCCTATACAGGGTACCTATAAGTTGGAACTTAACAACAACAACAACAAGAATAGATTTAAGGTGTCCTGATGACTCTGTGGATCAGGCACTGGGCTGCTAACTGAAAATTGAGGGAGAAAGATGAGACTGTCTGCTCCAGGAAAGTTTCACAGTCTTGGAAACCCTGTACAAGTCGTGATGAATTGGAATCAATCCGACAGTGGGGTGTTTTGTTTTGTTTTGTTTTTTGGTGTGTTATTTTAGAGCACAATAACTATTGAGCTAGTTTATCCAGCATTGCAGTTGAGCAAGAACTCTTCTGATGGTTAATAAAGCCGAAACTTACCACATGGGAAATGAGCCTGTCCTGAAGGAGGACCCAGTTTTTACAAGCATCAGGGGCCACTGTTTCTGCCCATGTGCTTGCATGAGTGAATCCCGTTCAGAGATTGAGAGGCTGACTGATTTCAGGAATGCACTGGTAATTAGGTCCCTATTCACAGATGCAAAAACTGAAGTCTCTGCAGTGCATAATGGAGGTTGGAAAACCTGCTGAAAATTATACCAAAACCCAAAAAGGTGTTACATAGGATTAAAACAATATTACGTGGAAAGGTGTTAGTAAGGTTGTGGAATAACCTACTATTTTCTCTGTAATGACAATAGATCTGCTTCTCTTGGGGGGAAAAGCTTGCTATAAAATATTTTTTTTTAAAGAGAGAGAGGTTAGTTTTTGTTCATAGATCAAGATGACTTTGCCTAATTCCTGTACAATTTCTAGCCTTTGATCTGGTGTTATCGATTTAGCTAACTAATCTCAAATACTAATCAAATATTTTATCAAAAATGAAGTAACCTATTGCCTTTCTGTTGTTGCTGTTCCATGCCTCTTGCTACTTATCAGAAGATATATATTGTTACTTTTTATAGAAATTAAAGTGCAGCAATGGGTTCAAATGTAAACACAATTGTGAGGCTGGCACAGGACAGGGCAATATTATCCTTCTGTTGTGTATAGAGTTGCTATGAGTCGGAATCAACTCTACGGCACCTATCAACAACAACAGAAGTTTTGTTTAGAACCCAGAAAGGCCCATATTAAGGAATCTGACATCCACTTTGAAAGCTCCTCTAGTTGAGTCTACAGACCAAGGATCTAGGTTTCTGAATTTCCTTTTACAATGGCCCTGTCAGAAAACAAAGTAAATGGTGTATTAGAGAGTTAATCAAACAAAGTGCTGAGTAGATTTCTTCTTAAATTTCCTAAAGGTTTTCAGTCAACAGAAGGCTCCCTTCCATTTGGAGGGGGCACCACGGAGATTTGAGTGGGCTGAGAGAAACACAATGTTTTCATTTCCTTACCCAAGCCCAGAAAAAAGATAAGAAAAACATAAACCATCAATGTTGATGAAAAACAAGACACCACTCAATGGTGCTTCTGCGGCTCAGGCCACTGATACCACTGGCCACACACTTGTTCTCAGGGATTATTCGCATGGGGTTTATTTATTTAGTTTGGGGTTGGCCAGACGTCCTCCATGCCTTACAGTAGCTGTGGTGATCTCTCCCATTAAGGGAAATGTCATCTGTTTGAAACAGCAGGACATCAGCTCAAGGCAGAGGACTCCAGACACAAGCAGATGTTTCGACCCTTCAAGCCGTGGGCGGGCTGCTGGGTAGAACACCTTCAAAGAGAAGATGCAAGGGGAACTGTTCATGTTCTGGACTCTGAAACTGACAGTGTTTCTTTAAGCAGGCTAAGACATAAAAAACAAGCAAAATAAAGGGTAAATGGCCAAAGAAATGTAATTTTGCTGAAATGTTCTCCCAACTGTTAGAAAAAATAAATTGTGAGTATTGCCTTTCACTGAGAAGCACGTATCATTTTCTGGCTGATTTTATAAATGTCCTTGAACAAAGCAAATATATCCATTTGCTTTCCTCCAAAGACCACTTGTGTAGAATCGCTGATACTTGTAGGAATATGAGAGCAGCTTGGTCACACTCCAATGACTATACAGTCCCTAAGCCAAAGCTAATGTAAAAGTCTTTACAAATGTTCACATTCTCCTATATAGGATGAGTTTGTATGTCAATGTAGACTTTTCTTAACGTGTTGTTGTTGTTGCTAAGTGATATAGGCAGCGATGCTCCACTTTTACTGCCTGGGTCCTAATTTTTACTACCTGACAAGAAAAAGCAAAGTCAAGAGGCGGGATCCTTTGTTTATAGACCCTATTTCTTGCTTGAGTACTTGCTTTGTGACTGATCAACTTAGCCAATTTCTGCATCCTTTATTCCCAATCTTTAAGGTTCTCGTGGAAGATATTAAGAATCTATGGAGATTGCATAGTGCAGTTTAGGGTGGAAGAGATCTAGAGCAGAAATAAAAACGGGGGGTATACAGGTGTATACAGTCAGCTTGGAAATGTATACTCACAAAGTAGTGAGGTTAAGAGGGAATTCCATTATACAGCTAAAATTACATGTAAGTTTTTACTTCTGGCTTTGAAATATGTGCTTTAAACTTATATATATATATATATATGAATGTGTATGTATATGTATATATATTTATATATAAAGGAGCTCTGGTAGCATAGTGGTTACGAATCGGGCTGTGAATTGCAAAGGTAAGCAGTTCGAAACTACCAGCAGTTCCGTGGGAGAAAGATGAGGCATTCTGCTCCCGTAAAGATTTACAGCCTCGGAAACCCT
>NW_006408545.1:14793921-14800115 GCF_000296735.1 Chrysochloris asiatica
ACCGACTCAACGGTACTTACCAACAACAGCAACATATATACATATATATATACATATATTGTTGTTGTTGTTGTTGTTAAGTGCCGTCGAATCGGTTCCAACCCATAGCAACCCTGTACAGGGTTTCCGAGGCTGTAAATCTTTATGGGAACAGAAAGCCTCATCTTTCTCCCGTGGAACGGCTAGTAGTTTCGAACTGCTGACCTTGCGGTTCGCAGCCTGATTCGTAACCACTGCGCTACCAGAGCTCTCTCTCTCTCTATATATATATATATATACCTGATGTTCTGGAAATTTGCCCTGATCCAAGGAAAAATAATGAAATGCCTCTATGGAGAGTTAAGTAACGTAGATCTGAAAAATTGCCCCATGAATGGACAAGCATTTTCTACCTGGGCACACTGGTCTATATTTAGCTGGAAGGACAATGATGTAATTTAAGTAAAGACAATGGTCACACCCATTTGAATTTAAGCGGGAGCATGATAAAAATGATTATCAAAAAGCCAGGCAAAATCTTAGCTCTAATCAAAAGTTCACACAGTGTCTACAGTGTGCCATATGTAACTGATTCCTGATATTCTGTTACAATTCTAGTTTTGCAGAATCCTGCTATAGGAAAAATGGAGCTGTTCGATGTATTTGCAAAGAAAACTATGCTGGACCCAACTGTGAAAGGTAAGTTAATAAGATTCTCTATTTTCTGTATCAGAAAAATGAACTTTTTCTTTCTAACCCTCATCAGCTCTGCCATACCCCCATTCGGAAAGTCTGGAAGTGGGTGGTTAAGCTGAGGAGTTGGTGGTGGTGTTAAGTGCCATCGGGTCAGTTCTGACTCATAACAACCCTGTAGAGGGTTTCCAAGGAACATTTCAGAATCCTTTAGGGAACTTTCATCAAACTCCATACCCTAGATATAACTATAATAATATATTTCCTGGAGTCCAAGCCAGGACCAGTTCTCAGGGTGAAGAAACAAAGAAAGAGGAAATTGAGTGTGTGTGTTTTGACTAGGTTCTGTTGACATATTTGATAGCACTTTGTTCTCTCTGTACTATTGAGAACCGGTACTACAATTCATGATTGTTGTCGGTGTTGTTGTTAGGTGCCATGGAGTCAATTCTGACATACAGCAACCCTATGAGTTTAACACAACAAAAGATTACTCAGTTCTGTGCCATCCTCACAATTGTTGCCACATTTGAGCCCATGTTTGCTGTCACTGTGTCAAAATCATCTCATTGGGAGGTCTTCCTCTTTTTACTCTGACCCTCCACTTTACCAAGCATTATGTCCTGGTCCCTCCTAAAAACATGTCCAAAGCATGAGAGATGAAGTCCCGCCATCCTAGTTTCTAAGGACATTCAGAATGTACTTCTTCCAAGATAATTTGTTTGTTCTTTTGGCAGTCCACAAGTGACTTGTATATTCGAACTGCTAACTTTGCAGTTTGCATTCAACACTGACCCACACTACACTACCAGGGCCCTTAAAACACACAAAAAAATGTTGCCATGAAGCTAATTCCAACTCATAACCATCCCCTATAGGACAGAGTAGAAATACTCCTTAGGGTTTCCTAGGAAAGGAGCTCTGGTAGCGTAGTGGTTATGAATCGGGCTGCGAGCCGCAAGGTCAGCAGTTCAAAACTAGCAGTCGTTCCGCGGGAGAAAAATGAGGCTTTCTGCTCCCGTAAAGATTTATAGCCTCAGAAACCCTGTACAGGGTCACTATGAGTCGGAACCGACTCCACGGCACATAACAACAACAACAACAATTTTTACGGAAGGCTGACTTTGTTCTACAGAGCAGCCGGTGTATCCAAACCCCCAACCTTTCCCTTAGCAGCACAGTGCTTAACTCCTACTGCCCTGAAAAGTCATCAAATTCCATGAGAGTTTGTGTTTTCTGGATCTCTGTTTTATATTTATACTTAATCATTTTAAATTGCTGTGGACTTTGCTCATATAAGAGAAGCATTTGGTCACTAATGATGTGAATGTGCTCATTTAATGATTTCTTGCTAAGACATTTCCCATTTTGTCCACCTTCCTCACAGTTTTCTAAGTTAAAGTGGCTTCTGCTGAATGTCACTGAGAGGTCTTGTTTGAAACAGAAATGCCATAAACATTGCCCTTACTTGTTGTGCTTAGGCAGCCAAACAATGTGTGGTGCCTTAAAACAGGGACCGATGAGCCAGGAGCCCCTCCTCAAAGCCAGTGGGTGCTTGCCTCAGAAACAACATGCTCAGGCTGCACCTCTTCAAGATGACTCCCAAACACAGGTGGGGTTTAAACTAAGCAATCTTGCTTCTGAAGAAAATATACTCCAGCTCTCAAATTGTAGCTCTGGAACTCTAAATAGCCAGAGTGCCTACATTACAGAGAAAATCTCTACACTTGGAAAGATAGAATGATAGCTGCTATGGCTTCCATTTAGATTCATGGCAACACTGCACAGTCATGCGTTACACTCACAACTGCCGTTATGTGCAAGTTCGTTGTTGTGGATCAAGCACATCCCCTGAGGATTTCCTTTGCTGGCCCTCTGCTTCACCAAACATGAGGACCTCTTCCAGCAGTTGATCCCTTCTGATGATGTGTGTGTCAAAGCAAGCAAGTTGGACAATGCTCTGGTTTGTTCCATAAGGTTTTCATTGGCTCATTTTTGGAAGTAGATTGCAAGTCCTCTGTTAATAGTTTGTTTTAGAAGCTCCAGTAAAACCTGCGCACCATGGACAGCCATTGGTATCTGAAACACCAGTGGTATCGCTTCCGGCATCATAGCAACACACAGTCCACTACAGTACAACTGACAATAGAAGAGCATTGTTATTATGATTGTTATATGCATAAAAATATGGTGAATTATTTTATTAAATGGGTTTTTACTAAAGGGTTGTGGATGGGTTTTGGGTTTTGGGGGTGTTTTTGTTGTTGTTGTTGTTTCCTATAAGGGTAGAGGGAAAGTGAGGACTGATAGCCTACATGATTAAGCGATTACCTTCACGTAACTCTTGTATTTTCTATGTGAGGACTCAGGAACTGGAGGTACCTGATTGACTTGCTCAGTGGGGGTCTGAGAGGATGGTTAATCAGACATGCATGAAGCTTTTCCTTTGCGATGTCTAAGATAAAGCTCATTTTAGTCTGATAATGATGGGGAAATGATACCAGCTAATAGGTGTTGATGACTTCTATGAGGGGAGTTAATGGCCTTGAGTAGGGCCCTGCTGAGCAAATGCAGTGCCTCTCAGAAGTGAAATCATCTCAGCCCCTATGGGCTCAGTACTGCAGAATAACACACAGGCACAGATGAGGGTCTGTTAGCAACAGTTGTGGGGGCTTGCTTAGGATAGCATGCTCAACTTTAGATTTGTTGTAGGGACAGAAAGAGACCCATCTTGACATATACAAAGATTACAGAGGCTCTTTATTAAGTCTCAAACAGGAGTGAAAACAAGACACAGACAAACACTGATAACCCAGATAAGGGAAATCAGATGCTCTAATGAATTCCCAATGTTCTACCTCCATGAAGTCACCTTTTATAGGGCACAAGAGAAGAAAAGCTTCTCCTACCACAACTGACAGGTCTAAGGATGCCGGGAGGAGACTATTGCAGATAGGAAAACTTGCATACTGTCTCTGAGGCTATTTGGGTATGACATGACAAATACATGACCATTAAGGCAGCCATTATAGGGGCATGCCCAAGAGAGTTCCTGGGAAGGCCAGCTGGATGAAGTGGCCAAAAACCCACTTTTAAATATACTCTACTTCTAACTCTGGCCATTCAGCTGTCAGAGGTGCATGAGATACTCCAGAAAAAAACGGCATCTGAACATTTAAACATAGGCACAAGATGGAATTAAGGCCTGCCTGTCTAGAGTCTTTCTCAAGCAAAAAGCCTTCAGGTTTCATGCTCTACAGCAGATTGTACATGATAAATCCCTGACCTACAGTGCAGGCTCACAGGACATGCATTATCCAGGCTGGGTCACACTTAGTGTTGATCAGACCTGAGAATGATATTAGTGAGGTAAGAGCATCAATTCTTAGGAGGTGGAAGGGAAGTAGTTAAAGTATTAGATTTGTTCTGGGGGGCTGGGGGGATGGGGGAGAAATGCCTCAAATTCAAATATATTTTACTGAGAACCCTTTAATTAGGACCGAAACAAGACAAAGACAAATCATCAAGTTGAGAAAAACCATCAGCATTAGTTCATAATGGTGTCCAAAGGATTCATAGCTATGCGGCTGATTGTAGATGATAGAAAACAAAGGAAATCATCACAAAATCATGACTGGTAGAAGAGCAATTCACCACTGTAGCAGATGGGACTAGAGAAGCAGGGAAAGGACCGTAACTGGGTTATGTACACAACTGCAGATTAGAAAAGTTTACAGGGTTCACTCTGGGTCCTTTCAATTGCCTGGCTACTAGATGATTGGGGTATGACTCATGACCAGGGGGCCCAGAAACCCCAAACTCCAGACGATGCATATATGTAAATCATTAAGGGCACACCCAAGGAAGTCCCCTCAGGGCAAGATTGCCCATCCCTGGGTTGGTTGTTGTTAGGTGCCTTCAAGTCAGTTCTGAAAAAAAAACAAAACAATACATCCCTGTCCTGCACCATCCACACAATTATTTTTTGTATGAGTCCATTTTTGCTCCCATTGTATCAGTCCGTCTCATCGAGGGCTCTTACACTTTTTCACTGGCCTTCCACTTTTCCGAGCATGAGGTCCTTCACCAGTGACTAGTCCCTCCTGAAAATATACAAAGAACAAATGGTGAAGTCTCACCATTCTCAATTTTAAGGAGCATTCTGACTGTATTTCTTCCCAGATATATTTGTTTGTTCTTCAGGCAGCCCATAGTACTTTCAGTATTCCTCACCAACATCATAATTAAAGGCATCGATTCTTCTATATCCTTCCTTACTCATTGTCCAACTTTCATATGCATATGAGATGACTGAATCGCTTTGGTCAGGTGTACCTAAATCCTCAAAGTGACATCTGTGTACTTTAACACTTGAAAGAAGTTTTCTGTAGTAGATTTGCCTAACACAGTGTATGTTTTGATTTCTTGACTACTGGTTCCCTGAATGTTGATTGTGGATCCCAGCAAAACAAAGTCTTAGACAACTTGAATCTTTTCTCCATTTATCATGTTGTTATTTATTGGTCCAGTTGTGAGGATTTTTATTTTCTTTCCATTCAGGTGCAATCAATACTTACATTAATTAGTAAATATTTCAAATCCTCTTTACTTTCAAGTTGTTAATGAGTCTTTCTCCAATCTTGATGCCATGTTTTTCTTCATATAAACCTTCTCGGAATATTTGCTCAGTATACCTATTGAATAAGTATAATAAAAAGATGCCCACCTTTCCTGATTTTAAACCATTCAGTATCTCCTTGTTCTGTTTGAATTACTGCCTATATTTTTGGTCTATGTATAGCTTCCTCATGAGCACAAAGAAGTATTCTGGAGTTCCCATTCTTTGCAATGTTTTTCATAGCTTGTTATGATTCACATGGTCGAATAAGTAAACATCTTTCTGGTATTCTCTGCTTTCATCCAAGATCTACATAACATCACCAATGATATCCCTAGTTTCGTAGCCTCTTCTGAATCAAGCTAGATTTTCTGACCGTTCCCTTTGGCTGTACTGTTGCAACCAGTTTGAATTATCTTCCGCAAAATGTTACTTGCATGTGATATTAATGATATTGTTTGGTGATTCTCCATCATGTTGGGTCACTTTTCTTTGGAATGTGCACAAATATAGCGCTCTTCCAATCAGCTGGCCAATTAGCTGTCTTTTCAATTTCTTGGCATAGTGAGTGCCTTCAGTGCTACATCAGTTTGTTGTTGTTGTTGATACTGTTAAGTGCCGTTGAGTCAATTCTGACTAATAGTGACCCTGTCTAGGGTTTCAAAGGAGCGACTGGTGTCTTTGAACCACCGCCCTTGCAGTTCAAACTGACTTTGCAGTCTATTATGTTACCCTGCAGTGTCACCCCAAAACTCCACATTTCAGTTGGAATTCGGTCAATTCCTTGAATCTTGTTTTTCACCAATGTCTTCATTCAGTACAGCTTGGACTTCTTCCTTCTGTACCATCAGTTCTTGAAACTATGGTTGAACATTGAGTGATTATTTTAGGTACAGTGACTCTG
>NW_006408545.1:14802680-14813372 GCF_000296735.1 Chrysochloris asiatica
GAAACCTTGTACAGGGTCACTGTGAGTTGGAAATGACTCCATGGCACATAACAACAATAACATATCACCATATGATTAATTAGTTAATTCATCAATGCCAGATTTGTGGAATGGAAAGAACAATAAAGTTGAATTTCCACAACAGATATTGGTCAGTTCAGACTCATAGTGACCCTGCATAAGGTTTCTGAGGCTGTAAATCTTTATGGAAGCAGAAAGCCTCATCTTTCCCCTGTGAAGTGCCTGGTAGATTTGAACTGCAGACCTTGAGGTTAGCAGCCCGACTCACAACCACTATGCTACCAGAGCTCCTTACAATAGATATTAGCCATGCAATATGGGACTGCGAACCACAAGGTCCAATGTTCGAGCCTGCCAGACATTCCACGGGAGAAAGATGAGACTTTCTGCCCCTGCAAAGATTTTAAAAACCTTGGAAATCGTATACAGCGTCACTATGAATTGGGCACTTAACAACAACAATGCAACAACATTGAGCAAATCATTTAGTTCTCTGGGTTCTAGTTTCCTCATCTATGGTGCCATTGAGTCAGTTCCATGCCGAATCACAACAACTCACTATAGGGTTTCCAAGGCTGTAAATCTGTATGGAAGCAGAAAGCCTCATCTTTCCCCTGAGGAACAGCTTGTGGATTCAAACAGCTGATCTTGCAGTTAGCAACCCAATGTGTAAACCACACCACCACCAGGGCGTTTTCCACATCTATTGTTGTTAAGTGCCATCAAGTCGGTTCCGACTCATAGCAACCCTGTATAGGGTCTCCAAGGAATGGCTGGGGAGCTTAAACCACAGACCTCGTGATTCAAACCAACCTTGCAGTCCAGTGCATTAACCAGTAGCACCATACCTCAGTCCTTCAAATCTGTAGGGACTGGTGTTTAAAATGTGACTCCAGAGCTGCCTCTCAATCTACCACCAAGCAATGTTCTTGAAGCTCAGGATACTTCCAAGTAGATTCCCATTGTAGTTGAGATTCTGACTTATAAAGTAGACAGTGTAGTTCTTCCCTTGTGGAAGACCAGGAGACAAACTACAGACGTAAAATGGTGTGGAGTTAAATAGAAAAGAAAACTGAGTTTGGGGAAGTAACTGTGAATTTGGCCTCTAGGAATTTGAAAGAAAAGTCCCTTCAATCTCCTGAACCTTAAGATTTCGGGCTACATACTGAAATGGTAGGTCTGAGCCCCATGTCAATCAATGGGCCTTAGATTGCTCTGGTAATGAACTACAGAAAAAGAAAGAAATTCTATCTAGCCATGCATCCCATAAAGGAATAAATTTATGCTGGCTTCACAACCAGAGGGTCTGTAGATCTGAGACATAAAGATATGGGAGCATGTGAATAACAAAGCTCATTGAACATTTCCTCTTAGGGCATCTCTTTGTGGGTTGTGTAGCATTTCTATTTGTTCTAATCTTTTTCATAGATCTCAATTGCTAAAGTCCACAGTATTATGTATAATGATGTTTGATTCATTTCCTGTTCTTTCAAAGCTTCAGTTGTGTATTTTCCTCTCCTATCTTCTTCCATCCTTTACATAAAATGGACATGAATTGTGCTTCTGTTGGATGAATTCATTCATTCATTTATAGCAGCATCAGTGTGCTCTAGGGTGGAGTGAAGGGAAGAGCATCAGGGTCAGGCTATGTTCTGTGACTTCCTAAAAATGTGACCCTGGAAATCCAAAGTAGCCTCTTAGAGAGCTGGAATATGTGACCTACCTCCCAGAAGGCTGTGATAACTAAACATGAGGGCCTTCAAATTGTTCCTGGAAAAAAATATATTGTCTTTTCATTCCATTTTCCATGAACTTTTTGAAGCCCCCTCATAAGCTCACCTAGGTGAAAGTCTAAACTATGCAAACAAAGAATATAAGGATTGAATGAACACCATTATCACAACTACACAAACACACAAAAGATTGAGACATAGGAACAAAGACTGGAAGAACAGACACAAAAATTGGACAGTGATTTTGTTAGAGTTCTGGGTTATGGATATTCTTTCTTTCATTTCTCTGTCAAATGTTCTGAATCATGATCCTCTTACTTTAAATGGAGACCTTTAGAAAAGGTTGTTGCTTGGTATTAAGTGTCATCAGGTTGGCTCCAACCCACAGTGACCCTGTATAGGGTTTCCAAGGAGCAGCTGGTGAGCTTGAACCGCCGACCTTGTGGCTCAAACCAACCTTTCAGTCCAGTGCATTAACTCACAGCGCCACACCAGGACTCCTAATAAAAGGTTTGTTGTTGTTGTTGTTGTTGTTGTTTGCCATCGAGTTCATTCTGACTCATAGTGAGCTTGAATCACCAACCTTGCAGTTCAAACGACTTTGCAGTCTGACGCATTAGCCCACAGCGTCACACCAGGACTCCCTTACTTTAAATGGAAACCTTTATAAAAGGTTGTTGTTTGTTAAGTTCTGTTGACTCCATTCAGCCAGTATTCTATACTAGTTTAGGGTCCACAGCAGAGGAGAGTTCATAGCCAGTCAGCAAACATATGCACCTTGGCCCAGACCACATTCTTACAAAGCTTGAGCCAATTTAACAATTGAGATGTCACATAAAAATCCAGTTTCCACTTGTTTCATTAAAAACAGGGTGTCTGGCAACACAAGTCCCTCTTTCCTTCAGTGCTCAATCTGGCAAGGGTGCATTTAAATGGGGCTTCAAGTCCCATAACACCAGGGCCTCTGCTGGCCACAGAGCACCTTCATAAATACTTGAGAAAGGCATTTCTTCCTTCTGACAAAAGCAGCAATGCCCAGAGTGCATAGCTTGGCAAAGTGAACAAAGGCTGGATGGGTTTCAGTATCCACTCTCCTCCAGCTTGGCCATGTTCCCTTGTTCAGGACCCAGTCCACATAACCAGAGACACCTGCTCACCCCACAAATGCAGTTAGGTACCTCTCCTCTGTAGGCACAAATATCTAAAATGTCCAGAAGAAAAGCAGTATTGTTGTAAATCTATCTGTGTTACTCTCAGCTCTGCCCTCGGCTTTGTCTCCAGGCTGGCTTCAGTCACAAGTTGGTTGCCAACAGCTAAGACTGCTACTTGCCTCTTCTTTTGCCTGCAGATGAAGAGAATGCCTTCCCACACCCTTAAACAAGAACTCTGAGCTACGTTCTGACTGCCTGTTTTCTGAGTCCATCCCTTTGGGCCAGAGAAATGCCAGGCATTGATGGGCAGAGACTTGGGTTATTGGAACTGTGGTGAGGTCGACGGTGATAAAGACCAATATTTCTCAATAGGTGTGTTATGAACATTTTGGTCAAGACAATTCTTAGCTGTGCTCTTCTGTGTTTCTTTTTCAGTACATTTAACATATTGACCCCATCTATCATAGGCCAGCCCTGCACACCAGTCTTTGGGATGGCCAAAAATGCTCTTTACACCATGCAGATCTAAACAGTTCTGCATCTGAAGGCCTGGCCAAACGGAATAATCTCAAACACAATGGAGGAGAGCTTCCTTAGAAACAAAGTCTGGTCCATTAGGAAGATAGAAAGAGTGGGAATGGACTTGTGGAGGGCATCCACACCTTTCTTGTAGCATCAAAGAAGACAAAAAGGAAGAAAAATGATGACTGCTAACACTTTAAGCTGTGATTCCCCTTCAGATGTGCTCCTGGTTACTATGGGAACCCCTTACTGATTGGAAGCACCTGTAAGAAATGTGACTGCAGTGGAAATTCAGATCCAAACCTGATTTTTGAAGATTGCGATGAAGTCACCGGGCAGTGTCGGAATTGCTTACGTAACACCACGGGATTCAAGTGTGAACGCTGTGCCCCTGGCTACTATGGGGACGCCAGGAGAGCCAAGAACTGTGCAGGTACTGTACTGTAACACCTAATTCCACTGCCTGGCCAGCATGGACCTGATTATGCAGGATGTCTGACAATAATGAACATAGATGAAAAGCCCAACATGTGCCCCCTTACCGCTTTTCTAGAACAATGTATATCCTCAGGAATGTGCATCTGAAATTCATGAGAGACAAGATTTCTTATGAACATTGTATATATCCTCAGGAATGTGCATCCGAAATTCATGAAAGACAAGATGTTTTATGAAAGCTATTAGAATAACTTAACTCTGATAAGATGAACCATGAAATGCTAACACAATGAAATTTTGTCTTATAATTTTATCTTTTTTATTATTATTTCAATATTAGACTTCTAGGAATTATCTCTCTTTAACCAGAGGACTGAATGAAATCAATCTAAATATTTTCTTATTTTGCAGCCCAAATCCTTTCTGTCAGTTATGCATGATAAAATTACATTTTGGCAAAATTGATTAGCAAATCAAGGGTAAAGTTTAATCATCCTCTGCCACACTTTCCTCAAATTTGCAGAGTAACTATTTCAGGAAATAGCAAAGGAAATCTTCCTGGTTAGATTTTAACTGAAAAGGAGGCATTTTGTTCATGGTTTCTGCAATCTCTTTACCACATGGAGTGAAGCTCTTCAGAGGTAAAGTGAAATTGCTTTCGTCTAGGAGTACAGAAAGGCTGAGGTAATGTCTTACTTTTAAGTGACTTTGAGGAATGAGAGGTACAGGATGCAATATCTTGCTCTTGTTGCATGCCTTTATAGGAAGTCCTCTCACTGAATCCGATTCCCACCTGAAAAGATCTTAAGTCAGGATTTATCACTGAGAAGGAAATGTATATGACCTGTCAAGTCACAATAAAAGTAAACATGCCTATAAGCAAGCAACATGATAGAGGCATAACACCAAGAATGGTCGAGGGAAGACAGGATCTGTGTCCTACCAAACTAAAGGGAATGAAAGCAGTCATTAGAGAGGCATGACAAAACCAAGACCTTAAACTATATGCCTTGCCTCTCAATGTATTTACTAGACATACAAGCATGCTTTAACTACAAAGATTCAGATCACTCTGAGAAGAGAAGCTAATGTTAGAAGCCATAAAGTCACAACAAAAGGCCCAGGACAGAGCAGGGGAAAATGTAGGAAAAATAAAATTAATAAATAAGATCAGGCTTGCTGTTTCTGACAGAGACTAAAGGAACCCCCTGACTCCCACCCCAGACTAAGACTATAAGCCTTCTGACCTCAAAATAAAGCCATTCCTAGAAACCATCTTTCAGCCAAACAATAAGCCCATAAAATAACATTAACAGGACAAAGGAACTTGTGTCTTAAAACAATCAATTATACAAGATCAAAAGGACATTTGCCCCAGGGCAGGAAGGGGTAGAAAATCTGGACAGAAGGAAATGGGGGACCCAAGGTGAAATGGGGAGAGTGTGAACACCTTGTGGAGAATGCACCCAACATCATGGACCACTTTATATATAAGCTGTCCAGTGGGAAATGAATTTCTTCTGCAAACTTTCACCTACAGCACAGTAATTTTTTTAAGAAGCATTGAAGCATGATCTTGTTGAATTTTCTAATAAATCTGGGGAAACATTAAACACCTGAAATGTAATATACGTACATTCTCCTAGAAGCTAACTTTCTTATTGTTCTGAAAAGACAGTCAAGAAATTAGAGAAAAAATTTCACAATTCTAGATAGCCTGTTGCTGTCATTAACTACCATTGAGTCAGCTCCCAACTCATGGTGACCCCATCAGACAGTTGTGAGCCATAGGGTTTTCACTGGCTAACTTTTGGCATTAAATTGCCAGGCTTTTCTTCCTAGTCTGTCATACTCTGGAAGCTCTGCTGAAGCCTAGTCATGCTGTTGTTGTTGTTGTTAATTGCTGTCAAGTCAACTCCAACTCATAGCCACCCTGTATAGGGCTTCTGAGGAGCAGCTGGTGGTCCATTGCTTATCCTACAACACAACACCAGGACTCCATCATAGCAACATGCATGCTTCCAAAACCAGATGGGTGGAAGCTATGCACAAGGTGCATTGAACAGGGACCTAATCCTATGTGGAAGGTTAGCCACTGAAACACTCCATCACTGCCTCCACCTCCCCCGATAGAGAGCTTAGGAACTCCCTTTGGAATATTACAAATTAAATTTTACTCAGAAGCTCAGTGGAAAATTAAGTCTGATGAGATCAGGGTTTTCTTTTTGCTTTTAGTTTTTCCAAAAGGTATTATTGAAAAAAATCAGTGGATTAATAATATATTCTTTGATCTCCTAAATGCCTATAAATATGTTCCTAAATCTTTCCATATTATTCCTGGCTATCCCACTGATGACTTCCCTCTCCCAGTGAAGATGTAGAGGTTTGGAGCCTCTCTTGCCAAAAATCAAACACTGTGGGAGTCAAGAATTGCTCTGGGGCACCCTCACTCACTCCTCACTAGTCTGCTCCTCCCTCTCACCTGGCAGTGATCAGCCCTGAAGTTGGACTTAACTGGATAATCAGTCAGTGATGAAAGGATGGCTTCCAGTTTCAAGTTGAATGATGCACCCCACGGTGGTCATTTATCTTATGAAAACTACCCAAGATCTTTTTGGACTAAAGCAGTTATACAATCAAGTCAGAATCCCAAAGAGTTGAGAGAAAAATCCAAGAGAATGTAGGTTCACATACTCCTTAGAATCACCTTTGCAAGTCTAGTTGGACTAGGGCTTCATTGGGTGAGGACATAATCCCGTTATCATACAGAGATCCCATCAGGCTTTAAGGAAGAATGAAATTAATCCCCATTAAAGAGCTATACATTGATAACCAGTATTTCTAGAAACCATGAAAACATTGCTGTAGTTCTAGCTTTAAGAAATGAATCCCTAATCTCTTGGTTTTGCTTTCCACAGTGTGCAATTGTAGGGGAGGCCCTTGTGACAGCGTAACTGGAGACTGCTTGGAAGACAGTTTTGAAACCCCTACAGGCATGGACTGCCCAACCATAAGTAAAAATAACAGTACATGATTGACTAACCCCTCTTTCTCTAATATGCTGCAGGTGTGGGATTAGGGAGAGCTATGCAATATGGCTCTATCTGGGTTGACTCCTGTCCCTGGCTTTAACTCTATCTGTGCTTCAATTAAATAGACCCTAAACAAGAGATACTTGGTGGTTTGCTTAATTCTAATAAGCAATTCCAATTAAACCTCAAAATACATTTAAATAGCTCTATTTTAAAAAAGTTCTTTTATCAAGTCTTTGAACTCAGTATCTTAACTGGTGAGTAAATACAAAGCTAGAAATATAATTCCCAAAAAGAGATATCATTTTAGCTTCTTTTTCTATATTATGTAGTAAATCATGGATAATATGATATAGAAGATAATGCTCTACAATAACTGGGAAAACTGAGATAACAAAGAGATTTAAGTGACTCTTCCCAACTCACTATAGACCTGAAGTGGAACCTGAAATAAAATATTCAGGCCTTCAGTACAGCTGCCATCTCTCTTTTCTGGGTTTTTCTAACATGAGCCATCATGTCATGATTTGATGATCAGGACATAATCAGGAGATCAATTTGGTATAGGAACTATTTTAACATAAGAAACATCCACCTCCAAACAAAAGTCTCTTCACCTCTCAGTCCCACTGGACTCAGAGAATCATATTATCAGTAAAGGCAAGAAGTCTCTCAAGTCTTTGAAGATGGCACAGGCTAGGTGGCACATACAGGACATAATTTACACACTGATGGGATAGGTATAACCTAGTCAAGGTCATTTAAGGACATCAAGATGCCTGACTGAGCCTAATCATTTCCCCCATAAGCCTGATGTGCTAAGACTAAGGAATCATCTTAAACTTTAAATAACACATTAACATATTAACAACCATTAACCCTTTGGTCTGCATTCATCAGTTCTTTAGAGGGGAACATAACTGACAGAGATTGGGAACAGGCATGTTTTAAAAGGTGGTCAAGACGGGTTCCAAAGCCAGGCCCTTTTTAGTATGTCGCAGGAGGGCTCTGGGTTCTTGGGGATGATGACAGTGGCCAGAGAAATTCACACATGAAAAAGAACAATGCAGGAAAACTATGACCTGTCTCACCTGGTGCCAAGGTTCAGTCTGGTCTCTGGCACCATCTTCACAGATCAGACACACATCATTCACACACAGTGACACCCCATAGATCTGTTTCTGCTGAGATGTTCATTCAGACAGGAGGTTGGGCCATGGAAAGGAACAGAACATCCATGTGGTGAGGTGAAGGCACCTGGATACCGAAAAAAGGAAAGGTGAGAGAGAGGTGCCAGGCAAGGAATTGTCTTTACCAGCTGATGCCAAGCAAAAGACCAGAACCTGAAATGAATAGAAGCATTCCAAATTATCTTCCCACCACTAAAGAAAATTGTTGGTTGTATGGCATAGTGATGTACTTAATGTGGCTGAACTGTACATGTAGCAGTGGTTGAAATGGTAATTTTCTTAAAAAGAGAAGTGGGGGAAAAATATATATATGTAAGGCTTCTCCTTATCCACCATCTCAGGTAGTTTGTCCTTCTGGGCTTCCTTTCTTAGTTCATTTGGACTGATGTACCCAGTTTCAAGTGTTGTCTGTTTCCTGTTATATTTTACATGGAGACAGTGCCCACGTACAGTTTGGTTCATCTTAGGGTCTACTCCCTCTTTGAGTATAAAGATTTAGTTCTGGGGACCAGGGAGGTTTCTCAGGCAAAAAAATAAGAGTAATATTAACCAGGGATGTACACCTTCATTTAGAGCAACATGCTTACAGATTGACTTTCCAAGGTGAATTTAAAGAGCTGTGATTTCCTTCTTACCTGCAGGCTGTGACAAATGCATCTGGGATCTGACTGATGACCTAAGGTTAGCGGCACTCTCAATAGAAGAAAGCAAATCGGGTCTACTGAGTGTGTCATCAGGTGCCGCAGCTCAGAGGCATGTCAATGAAATGAACTTCACCATCTACCGTCTCAAAGTACGCAGTGTTCGACCTATGGCTCTATTTTTATTCTGGTTTTGTAGAATTACTCCTAACAACTCCCTCTAGGACCTTTTGCTATCTGACTTGCATATTTGTGTTAGATTACAAATTGTTAGCCTAGAAATTTTTGGAAAGTTGATTGTTACTGTGAGCTTCAACATAAAACAGGAATTTTTTGCTGTTAAATGCCATAGAGTCGATTCTGACTCATAGTGACCCTGTTTAGGGTTTCTGAGGAGTGGCTGGTAGGTTTGAACCACCAGCCTTTCAGTTCAAACTGACCTCATAGTCCAGTGCTTATCCTCCAGTACCACACCAGAACTCCAAATCAGGAGCAGCCATCTATAATGAGGTTATTATGAAAGTGAACTCACTGAAATATTACTATCTATGTATAAAATTGTTGAAGGAAAAAAATACTCTTATTTCCATGATGAAGCTATAGATTAATATTCAGGTAATGACCACAAACGTACTCCATAGTTTTAGCCTCAGTTTGTAAGGTTTCAAGGAGTCGACCTAGAAATTTCCTTTTCTTTCACCCTCATCCTTCACCCCATCTTTCATCTCAGACACATTCTCTCTCATTTTCCCTCACTCACACGTATTAAACAAATCCACATGCTTTTTCATCTGATCAGTGGAGGTGGTGTGCCGTGGAGCCGGTTCCAACTCATAGCAACCCTGTACAGGGTTTCTGAGGCTGTAAATCTTAACGGGAGCAGAAAGCCTCCTCCTCCCAAGAAATGACTGGTAGTTTTGAACTGCTGACCTTAAAGGTTAGCAGCATGACTTATAACCACTATGCTACAGAGCTCCTTAGGCTAACTGATTGTTGTTGTTGTTAAGTGCCGTGAAGTCAGTTCTGACTCATAACGACCCTGTACAGGGTCTCCGAGGCTGTAAATCTTCACGGGAGCAGAGAGCCTCATCTTTCTCCTGTGGAACAGCTGGTAGTTTCGAACTGTGGACCTTGAGGTTCACAGCCTGATGTGTAACCACTGTGCTTCCAGAGTAGCTAGTAAATTAGTTAAAGGTGGATAGTAAGCACAATCTACTATAACTGTACTTACATACCTAAACTTTCAGAGGTCCTTGCTTTTCCCTAAATTATGGGCTGCTAACACAGCCAATAAATATTTTTAAGACAATATAGCTGAAAAGATAATAAAATTAATACTAGTACATTTTTTTTTCTTTTGTAATCAATTTAGTGATTATGAGCATAAACCTTAATATCAGATTGCCCAGCTCTGGCATTTACTAGCTGTGTGACCTTGGACAAATGTCTTCACTTCTTTCTCTTCAGTTTTCTCATCTGGAAATGCGAACAATTATTGCACCTATTTCATGGATTGTTGATAGAATTCAATGAGTTGATACAAGTGTACGTAAACCAGTTAAATAGTACTCAGCGTATCAAATGCTCATTACTACTTCTTACTCTACTTTTTAGAGCTGCACATTATGTTCTTAGGAATTGGCCACATATTCCAAGGGAGAGAAAAAAAAACAAAAACATAAAGTTATAGAGCTGGAATCTTAATGATCCTTCTATCCCAAACTCAGGAATTCTTAAAAACTCACTTCTTTAGGCACACACAGGCACTAATCTCAGAAGAGTAACCTGGACACGGCATGTTAGTCCCACCCAAATCCTCTTTCTCCAACAGCTCATTTCAAAGTGGGTATCCCATTACAGCAGGCAGAAAGTCAGTGCCAACAATGAAGGTCTTAACTCCAAAATAATCTGAGATTTAAGCCAAATTCCTCAAAAATGGAAAAAATAAAAGAGAGTTGCTTTCT
>NW_006408545.1:14813472-14813941 GCF_000296735.1 Chrysochloris asiatica
GTGCCATCGAGTCAGTTCAGACTCATAACAACCCTGTGCACAACACTATCTGGTTCTGTATCTTCCTTACAATTTTGTTTGTGCCCATTGCTGTTGCCACTATGACAATCCATCTCCTTGGGGGTCTTCCTCATTTTTGCTAACCCTCAACTTTACCAATCACAATGCCCTTCTCCAGGGACTGGTCCCTCCTGATAATATGTCCAAAGTATGAGAGACTAAGTCTTGCCATCCTAGCTTCTAAAGAGCATTTTGGCTGTCTTTATTCCAACATAGATTTGTTTGCTCTTCTGGCAGTCCGTGGTACTTTCAATATTTTCCTCCAGTACCATAACTCAAATGCATCAGTTCTTTTATGGTCTTCTTTATTCATTGCCCAACATTCACATGCATATGAGGCTATTGAAAATACCATGGCTAGGGTCAGGTGCACCTTAGTCCTCAAAATGATATACTTGCTCTTAAACAC
>NW_006408545.1:14817269-14817827 GCF_000296735.1 Chrysochloris asiatica
GCCTTTCCCCTTGTCTAACAAACCCAGTCATGTCACCAGCTTGATGAGCAAGGGTTGGGAGGATTTCAGTCCTTACAGTCCTCAGTCACCTCATTCAGATCCCAATGTTCATAACTGTCCATAACAGCTGGGGAGGTCCTACTACTTTGGAACAAAAGCTGGGGGAAGGACAACATTCTCCATTCTCTTACACTGAAAGAGTTTTATGTTTTATTTTTTAAATTCTATGATGCACATCTACTAATTATTGTCAGAATACATTTTTCCACAGACAAAATTATCAGAAAGAGAAAACCAGTATGTCTTAAGAAAGATACAGATCAACACTGCTGAGAGTACTATGAAAAGCCTCCTGTCTGATGTGGAAGAATTAGCAGCTAAGGTAGGTGTCAGTTCCTGGGACAGCCTTCAGAGAAAGGTTTTAGCTGGTGTGGATCTTGCTAGTCACCAAAGACTGGACTTACTATGGCCAAGAAAATATGCAATGACCCATGTACCTGAAAATAAATCTCCTGAGGAGAAAGTTAACACCCTCTGTTTCTATTATCTTCCTTTTTT
>NW_006408545.1:14818587-14820921 GCF_000296735.1 Chrysochloris asiatica
TCTGAAGTATAAGAGACAAAGTTTCATTATTCTGGCTTCTAAGGAGCACTTTGGCTGTACTCCTTTCAAGACAGCCTTGTTTGTTCTTCTAACAGTTCATGGTACTTTCAATATTCTTTTCCAACACCAGAATTCAAATGCATCATTTCTTCTATCATCTTCCTTATTCTGCCAATACCAAGGAAAACAGCTAAATAAATGAAAAAGTTAACTAGACTAAGAAAAATATTTAGATAAAAATGACTGGTAAAAGCTCTCACAAATTAACAAGAAAAACATTAAAACATGCAGAGTCAATATGAGAGACTATTCAATACATTCCTCAGAGCCTACAGGAAAAATATGCAGTCTCGGTGCTGCCTTTCACTGTTTGGGTCTCAAAGGTACACAGCAGAGTGCTGAGTCACAGAACCCAGTCACCAAGGTGTGGCTCAGCCAGGTGCCTCACTACCCCCTTCATCTCCCCTGCCTCTGCTTTCCTCCCTATTTCTCCAAACACAGCAAAAGTAGCCTGTAAAGAGATTCTCAGACTGGTAGATCACTGCATATATCCAAAGGATCTGAGACCATTCTCCCCCTCCAAAGAAAAAAATCCCACTAAACCAATGCCATCGAGTTTGTTCTGACTCATAGGGTTTCCCAGACGATAAATCTTTATGGGAGCAGACAGTCTCATATTTCTTCCATGGGTTTGAACCACTGCCAACCTTGTGGTTAGCAGCCCAATGTCTAACCCACAGCATCAGCAAGGCTCCTTTCCTGCCAAAAAGACGGGATGAAAATAAGGATCTCTTTCAATTCCATAACCATCAATGAGCACCTGGTATACGACAGTTACCTGAAAATGGGAATCCTGGGTGGTCACACAGTTACAAATGTTGGCAGTCTAACTGAAAGTTAGAGTTAGTCCACCCAGGGGCTCCTCAAAACAAAGACCTGTCAATACACTTATGAAAAATCAGCCAATAAAGACCCCATGGAGGGTATTCTACTCTGACACACATGGGGGTTACCATGAGTCAAAATAAGATCTCTGCCCACGAGGAACTCACAGACTAGTAAGAGAAGCTGTTGTTGTTAAGTGCTGTCAAGTCGGTTCCAACTCATAACAATCCTGTATAGGGTTTCTAAGGAGTGGCTAGTGGGTTTGAACCACTCACCTTGTATTTCAAACCGACCTTGTGGTCCAGTTCTTATCCCACAGTGCCACACCAGGACTCCAGTAGGGGAAGCAGATATGTAAAAGTGAATGATAACACACATTTTGAAAACAGAGGTATGATACAGTCTAAATAGCTAACTCAGCAGGAGTTCATTAAGAAATGCTTCTCAGAGAAGGTGTGGCTTGAACTGTATTTTGAAGAATGATTAGATACAGATCATTTACTTTCAAGTAAGGGGAAATCACCATAAGAGCACAGAAATGTGAAGCAACTTGATATGCTCTTGGGACTACAAGCACTCTGACTTAGGCCTGCCAGAAGACTAATTATTCAACAAGGAATAGAGGAAGTTCTCAGAGGAAAGATCATAAAGAAGACTCAGGAATATGGACTTCATATTGTGGACTTCAAAATTATGGAAGCAATTACCTAAAACTTTGACTGACCAGCTTTGTGTTTCAGAACCATTCCTCTACAGTATGGATGTTAAACTGGTGAGTGAAGACTTTGAGGAGGGGGACACCAGCAGTTAGTAAACTCTAGATGAGAGAATGGTTGACTGGCTTCATTTGAAAAGGATTCACATTGAACTGAGATGAATGTTACAAAGATAGTAAAGATGAAGAAGAAAAGAAAAAAAAAAAAAGGTAAAATCAACAATTTGGTAACCAACTGAATGTGATGAATGGCAAGGAGGGAAGCTCTGGCTTGGAGAAACAGATTACTAAAATTAAAACTACAGAATGAATTGCCCTGGGTATTTAAAGAGTAAGCTATCTATGGAGATACCTATGAGGCAGATAAGATATAAATCGATAGCTGAGATGAGAAAACAGGACTAGAAAGATATTTGGAAGGCATTAACACTTTCAAAAGGTATACACAAAGCCACTGTATCAAAAAGACATAGTTGATGTTCAGCCATTTCAAGAGGTAGCATGCGATCAAGAACTGATAGTACCGAAGGAAGAAGTCCAAGCTACATTTAAGGTTTGGGTGAAACAAGTCTCCAGAAATTGACAGAATACAAATTGAAATCTTTCAACAAACAAATGCAGCACTCATCTAAGCCAAGAAATTTGGGAATAGCTAACTGGCCAACTGATTAGAAGAGATCCATATTTGTGCCCATTCCAAAGAGAGGTGACCCAATGGAATGCAGAAACCATCA
>NW_006408545.1:14821496-14823603 GCF_000296735.1 Chrysochloris asiatica
CCTTTAATATGGATTGTACCTCAATGTAAGGAAAACAAAAATCCTTACTAGACCAATAAAAATATTAAGATAAATAGAGAAAAGATTGAGGTTGTCAAATACTTCATTTTGCTTGGATCTGCTATCAATACTCATGGAAGCAGCTGTCAAGAAATCAAATGACATATTACATTAGGCAAAGATGCTGTACAATACCTCTTTAAAGTGTTCAAGAGCAAAGATATCAGTTTGAAGACTGAGCTGTGTCTGACCCAAGACATAGTATTTGTAATTGCCTCATATACATATGAAAATTTGACAGTGATTAAGGACAATGTTGTACAATGATTAGTAGAAGAACTGATGTATTTGTTATGGTGTTGAAGAAGAATATTGAAAGTACGATGGACTGCCAGAAGAACAAACAGGTCTGTGTTGGAAGAGGTACAGCCAGAGTGCTCTTTGGAAGCAAGATGGCAAGACTTTGTCTCCATACTTTGGACACATTACCAAGATATGTCTGTGGAGACGACCAGTCCCTGGAGAAGAACGTTATATTTGGTTAAGTGGAGAGTAAGCAAAAAAGAGAAAGATCCCCAACAAGATGAATTGACACTGTGGCAGCTCAAGTGTAGCAAAGATTTGTGAGAATGGCACAGGACCAGGCAGTATTTCATTCTGTTGTGCATAGTGTCACTATGTGTCGGAACTGACTCAGAACACCTAGCAACAACAACATTTTCTTTACCTATAGGGCATACAGTGCCCACCTGATATGGTGCTGTAGCATAAGCACTGGAATGCTAACCACAAGGTTGGCGGTTCAAACCCACCAGTTGCTCCTCGGAAACCCGATACAGGTCGCTATGAGTTAGAACTGATTCAACAGCCCATAACAGCAACAATTGTATCAAAATTCATACTACCTCAAAACATTTTTTTCTTTCATTTCATTCCAAATGCTTTCTGTTACTGAAACGCACAATTTCGACGAAAACTCAAAGTAGAAAGTCATTTGGTCTTGAAAAGGATTCATATTTTAAGGCCAGTTGCCATCAAGTTATTTCTGACTCGCTGACCCCATTGTGTCAGAGTAGAACTCCATAGGCTTCCAGTGGCTGACTTTCAGAAGCAGATCTCCAGGCCTTTCCAAGCCACCTCTGTATGGATTTGAATTTCCAACCTTTTGGTTAGCAGTCAAGCACATTAAACATTTGCACCACATAAGAATTCCCATTAATGTTTCAGCAGTAGGGATACCCATAGAAGAATAGCTATCCCTGTATACATTCTGGAATGGCACACCATTGTTCCTACTAGAGGATCCCAGGGTGATGCAGATGCCTAACACACTGAGCTGCTGACTGAAGGGCTAGAGGTTCAAGTCCACCCAGGGGCACCTTGGAGGTAAGGCCTGGACATCTACTTCCACACATCAGCCTTTGGAAGTACAGTACAGTTCTGCTCTGGCACATGTAGAGTCACCATGATTCAGAGGCAATCCAGCAGCCACTGAAAAGGTTACTGCTTCTTCCTAATAGTGGTTTACCTGGGGCCTGTTAATGTCTCAGAGTAACCATTAACAGTTCTCCCTTTCATTCTCTACAGAGTATCCAAGGGGAAAATGTGAACCATGCTGTTACACTGAGGGAATCACAATTAACGTTATGAAATAAAATGTGTTTAAAGGATTGAATAGAAAACACATTTGTCCATTAGCCAAACCACAACTTAAAAAAGAAACTGTGTACATGAGGAAAACCTCATGGATCTTTTCTTTATTATAAAGTTTCCCAGTTTCTAAACTAAATTATATGATCATCCTGGAAACTGGTTACCACCCCTCTTTAATCTGGTTAATTTATTTAAAATTAAAACTTTAGGAGTCCTATTCTTTATGTCTATACATAAAGTGAATAAGGAAGATCGTAGAAGAATTGATGCCTTTGAGTTATGGTGTTGGAGGAGAATACTGAAAGTGTCATGGACTGCCAAAAGAACCAATTGATCTGTTTTGGAGGAAGTGCAGCCAGAGTGCTCCTTGGAGGCCAGGATAGCTAAGCTTCGTCTCTCATACTTTGGACATATTGTCCGGAGGAAACAATCATTGGAGAAGGATGTCATGCTG
>NW_006408545.1:14826273-14843979 GCF_000296735.1 Chrysochloris asiatica
TAAGGTGTAGGGTCAGAGAAAAAGAGGAAGACCCCCAACGAGATGGATTGGCCAAGTGGCAGCATCGATGGACTCAAGCGTGACAACAGTAGTGAGGTTGGCCCAGGATCCGGCAGTGTATCGTTCTGCTGTGCATTAGGTCACTATGGGTCGGTACCGACTCGATGGCACCTAACAATAACAACAATTTAAACATACATATACATATGAGTAAATAAATGGTGGAAAGATGACACCAAGAATACGATTCAAATTATTCTTTGCGTCATCTAATTTTTAAATGACCATGGGTATTGTTTCTTTGAAAAGTGCTAGAAGAAGTCAAGAGAAAGACTAGAATTGGAGGAAGGAGTGCAATGACTCAGAACCCCACACCCATTGAGAGAGCCCAATTTAGTCATGTGACTTATGGCCCCATTACCATTCCACAGGAAGTTTGCATGAAGGGGCTTACAGACAAACCTGAGCGAGAACCTCTGTGGCATATGTTTGCAGTGATATAATTTCTACATTCTCTTTCTTGGACATCTTAGAGGACCACTTGCTTGGATCATATCTGGGAAGTGTGAAAACATTCCATGTAAAATCATGGAGTATTTCTCTAGATAGAACACTGGACAAAGGGAGAAAGGTCTAAGAAAGCCTCTGCCCTAACCTGGGGACACTGTACAATGAGTCTATCTGCACTCTGTACCTCATTCAGGTACTGCATGCAGCACTTTAAAGAGCTGAATCAAAAGGCGCCCAACAAGACAAGCAGACATCTACCAATGCTAGACTGAAGAGCTCCTCCTCTTAAACAAGGCCCTTGTGTTAGTCCCTCTGATGTCAAAAGGAAATATCCATTGTCCCGACAATGTGCACAGAGTGTGATGTGTGTTACTGTTGTTAAGTGCCGTCGAGTCAGTTCCGACCCATAGCAACGCTAAACAGGGTTTCCGAGGCTGTAAATCTTTACGGGAGCAGAAAGCCTCATCTTTCTCCCGCGGAACACCTGGTAGTTTCGAACTGCTGACCTTGCAGTTCACAGCCCGATTCATAACCACTATGCTACGAGAGCTCCTTAGAGTGTGATGTTTGGCTTTGACCAATTTCTATGCTCATAGATCAGTGTCTATCCTTAACCATACAAACACAAACATGCCCACACACTGCCTTTTTCAGAAGCCATATTTGAGTTGGGATTTCATTTTCTCAAGCACCATGTGGGACCTTGGCAGCAGAAGCTCCCAAGCTGAGAGAATGAAGTCAGCTTCTCTGTTTCTCAGAGAAGCACTCCAATTACTCTGAGCCAAATCTGGGTGAGCAGTTATTTGTACACAAATGCCATTGATGTTGATGGTGATTTGGAATGCAGCACTGAAAACAGCATTCAGCCCACCGAGTATAATCCTTTAAATCTCTATGGTAATTCAGTCTCAGCAGTGTCTGGACCACCCAGAAACCACTGATTGCATGGATCCCATCAAAGTCTGTCCACTTCTTCAACAGATTTCTCTTTGAACCTTTAGGCTCTTTCTTCAGCACAATGTCAAACTGATCATCTCAAAGTCAAACTGGGTAATTTTCTCATCTGACATCTTGAGGTACATTAGAAATTCAGATGGTAAATAGCATATGAAATGCAACTGGTTTGGATTGTGCTGTGACCAGTGGTATAGAAATAACATCTGATTTTAGAGCGTTCTGTGATTCTAAGACTAGTCATCACATCAGTCTTCATGCATAATTTCTGGTACCATTTTATATGTTAATAGAAGTTTCTTATGCCAGGAAAACTATATGTATGAATGCATTATGCTTACCTAACTCCAAATATACATATCCAACATGCCTTTCTCATAAATGTAACCTAGTGTCTATATGGATTATTGTAGGAAAATCAAGCCTCAAGAAAGGGTCAACTAATTGAGAAGGAAACCATGGATACCATCAATCATGCAACTCAGCTTATGGAGCAAACCCATGAGATGAGGGATAAAATCCAAGGTAAATAAATTATCTTCTGATTCAGCTTAATGTAAAGGGACCGTTCATATTTTGAACAATAAGAATAATGTCTAGCATCAGCACTTTCCTATGTGTCAGGAACTATTGGGAGAGCATTGGATGTTTAAACTTATAGGAGGAGACTTCAAAAAGTTTGGGGGAAATAGAATTATAAAATAATGAAACTTTCCCCTTTGTATAAGGTCTTCATTTCAGGTTTATTTTTCTGGGTTTTCAGAACACTCATTCCGAGTTGCTAGATGTTGATTTTCAAGAGTAAATGTCCAGAATCATTCCCATTTCAGGCATTTCACAGAAGTGGGATGTCCAGCAGAGGAAATTGTATGATATGGTTTCCCTAAAATGCTATGGTTGAGTAGGCATTGCACATCATTCTCAGATATTTACAGAGAAAACATTGCCTTTATTGAATGGCAATAAACTGCCAGCTAATCTAAACCATCATAAGTTGTTTGGATTTTTGCTCTTTCCCAAGGATCAAGCAAGTAATATACTCTGGGTTCCCAACACAGAAAAAAAGAAGGGAAACTGCATGAGATTTCTTTGACTTAAATCATTGTGGCAGATTTTACCTTCCCTCTTGAAGATTTATTTACTTGTGCTCTGTCATCTGATAAGAGCAGGCTATGTCTTGAAGAACAGCACTGAAACTGGTTTTCTATTTACCAACAGAAAACAAGCAATTTCATTTGTTCTAGATAGAGAAATTCCTTTGGCTAGAGTGTGAAGATATGGTATTTGCAAATTTCCGTCATTTAAGTGGGTTGTTTTTTTTTCTTTATATTAAAGGCTGTATGACAATACCAAATGTCTCTCAGGGCACTTTTGCAGTCAAAGGGCCCACAGTGAGAGATGTGTATCTTTATTTTGAGGTATCAGGCATATTCCAGACAAAAGGATAGATCGGGCCAGCATTAGTCACTTGCTATATTTCCTTTACTATCTGTAATACACAATAAAAACAAATGACATGAATTTCAAACACTCCCTGCTCCCGTCCTCACTATCTCAAGCTTTTGCATTTACAGAATCAGTATTGTTTTCCTATAGTATTTTAGAGTAGTTCATGCTACTGTCGCTACATGCTGTCAAGTCAGTTCCAACTCATAGTGAACCACATAAGGTTTCTGAGGCTGTCAATCATTACAGGAGTAGAAAACCTCATCTTTCTCCCATGGAGTGGCAACTGGATTCAAATGGCTGGCCTTGCGTTTAACAGTCCAATGCATAACCCACTACACTATCAGGGCTCCTTTTTTTAGAATTACTATTAATTTATTCAAAAGTAACATTGAACCTAGAAAATTAGATGACCTAATTCAGTTAAGAAATAAATGCCTATTTAGGCAGCATGTAGAGCCAACACACTACAAAGCTATTCAGAGCAAATAATTCACCTTTGCTGTTATAACTCAGATTTAGATTTTAATATGGTTCATTTGGGAAGAAATCTGAAATCCTCTGACCCTTTAAGTCAGAATTCAAAAAGATGAAAAACACATATAAATGGTAACTGATTATTTCCACCAGTTTTTACCTTTTAAACATAATGCATCAACAATCCCAAAGCCTAAGGGGAAAATGTTATTGGCTACATTTCCTTTTATAATTTATGCCAGGCATGATGAAAACAAAACATACCAAAACTGCAAATACAATTCTTGCATGAAAATGCAAGAATTCTGCATTGCAAGTGCCGGAACTAAGGGGGAAAAGAAATCTTTGTTTCATTTATTTCAGGGTTTAATATTGTTGACTGTCACTTGAAAATAGAAGTTTAATCTTTCCATAGTTTTTTGTGGGTTATTTTACATTTTCCCAAGCATATCGGATTTCCTTATAACGTTCTTAGTAGCATTTATAGCATTAAAATCCCTTTCCCCTGGTTATCACTCTTCCTTTGGAATTCAGGAATGCTGTACAACACCATAATGAATGGGGTGTCATTCATTATTCCCAACCATGTCTACAATAACTGCTGGTGACCTTCAAGTTATTATCCAAATAAAATACAACCCCATATCACGGTTTGATTTATGTGACACCAGTGTTTGTTTACCCATCTTGTTGGGCCAACCACATAGATCATAGTAAACCACAGACACACAATTCTATTCATGCCAGGAAGATAAAATGCTTCCTCCCACAGCTGCCATAGGATAAGGTGGCAATAACATCATTTTCTTCTGATTAGGTATAGCAGGAAGAGTGAGTCAGGGAAGTATCCCACTCTGCTATTATTTAGACAAGTCACTTACTTGCTCTGAGCCTTAGTTTCTTTCCCTCCTAAAGTTCTTCATCCTACTATGGAAGTTCCTTTCCATCCTAAAGCTCTTCATCCTACCATGGAAGTGGGGTGAGAATGACTGCGAGTCAATAAGGCACAGTTGTGACAAGTAGACATGCAGAAGGCAAGTAGCAATTGGCACAAAACTGATTTTATGAGTAAAAACTCCCATACAAATTCCTATTTTATAACATACTGTTATTGTTGTTAAGTGCTGTCAAGACAGTTCTGACTTATAGCAACCCTTTATAGGGTTTCCAAGGAGCAGTTGGTGGGTTTAAACCATCGCCCTTGGGGTTTGCAGTCCAGTGCTTATCCTATAGTAGTAGGTAAAATAACTGGAAAGACTCAGTTGAGTTACTATTATTAACATGCTATCATTTTGGAGGAGAGCTTTGGCCCAATTCTTGACAAAAAAAAAAAAAATGAACCCCTGAAAAGTGTCTTACAGATGACAGGTATCATATACCTCAGAGCATTTTCTCCAGATTAAATATTTTATATTAAAAAAATCCAAATTTGTATTCCTTACATATTAAAGTCCACAAATCACTAGATGTAATGACTGGAAGTACAGCTACCAGATGTGCAGTACAGGACCACTGAAGTACAGTGACCAGATGTAGATGAGATAGGTTTTGTATTAGACCCGGTCCCATTTTGGAAGCACCTCAAGGGAAGCAGAGACAAGTCACTGCCCAGGTTTTACTTCTCACTGGAGTAAGTGATGAGCTCTGAGGCCTCATGGGTAATTGTGTTGACACCAGTGTACTATCTTTGACTGAGCCTCTCTTTCTGTTTTAGGATCAGCCCCATCCTCTGCCCACTACTCTTATTTCCCTGTGTCTTCTATGGTGTCTCTATAAAATGCCCAGCCATCTCTTCCTCCTGCCTGATTCCACCACATCTTCCTTTCAGAGATCAACAACAAGATGCTTTATTATGGAGAGGAGCAGGAACTGAGCCCCCAAGAGACATCTGAGAAGCTGGTGTTGGCCCAGAAGATGCTTGAGGAGATTAGACGCCGTCAGCCATTCCTCATCCAACGGGAGCTTGTGGATGAAGAGGCCGATGAAGTGCACGAGCGTAGGTGTTTTCAATTTCAAGATGTCTCAGCAGATGTTTGCTTTCTTTGTGGGTCTAAGAGAGGACAAAGAGTCTACAACATGTGGTCAAAGCAACCAATTCACACTATTCAGAGCTATTTAGAACCTATATGTGTACTCAGATATTCATTCAGGTCAACTTACCTAGATGAGCAAATTTTTAGACTCAGGCCTAACCTTGAGCCCTTGGAGAATAGCTGAGATCCTTCAAGGAATTTATAGAACTTTTACTCCTGTGGGAAAGAAGTATGATCTGAATACTTGGTTAAAATGTATAAACAAGGGAAGAAGAGTTGAGAAGAACCATTTTCCAGAACTGCAGTAAAAGAAATTTTCTCAAGAAGAAAGAAAAGCTACAAGCCCAGCCACATTTACATTCTCAGGGCAATGGGTGACTATCAGTTTGTTGTTGTTGTTGTTGTTAAGTGCCGTGGAGTCGGTTCCGACTCATGGAGACCCTGCACAGGGTTTCCGAAGCTGTAAATCTTTACGGGAGCAGACTGCCTCATCTTTCTCCTGCGGAACAGCTGGTAGTTTCAAACTACTGACCTTGTGGTTCACAGCCCGATTCGTAACCACTACAATACCAAAGCTCCTTAGGTTTTTATTATTTCAATTTAAACAACTTGTATTGATTTCCTCTGCACATCGGTGTGCTGCCTTTAATAAGAGGCTTGCAATATCTTTTCTAAAAATTCAACTTCCTTCAGATTTGGGTTTTATTTTCTACCTTAATCTAGTCTCCTGTGATTATTAATGGGCATCTCCTTAAAAAAAAACTCAGAAGGACCTTTGTACTAGCCCAGGGTCAGGAAGAATGGTGGACAAGCTGTGTTTCATTCTGTAGGGACCTCAGAGAACAGAAACCATGATGAAAGGGAGAAGAGGCAGGGTCAGTGGGGATGGGCAAGTAGGGGGCGCAGTGTGTGGAGGTCAACCCTGAGACTACATAGGAAAGCTAGCATGGTGTGTGAAACAGGAGACATATCAGAACCCAGCCAAGGAATGTGTACAGTTACAAGAATTGCCCAGGCCAAGAGTTCTTTACTGGGGTCCACAAAGTTTGTAAACTTAGATAGGAAATAAATTATTTCTTTATTTTCACTGACCTCCAGTTGATATTCAACATTCCCTTAATGATGAATATAGACATCTTACCATAGTAGTATTATCAAATCTATGACTTGGTCACTAACAAGCCACCCCAAAATTATTGGTTTAAAGCAATAACCATACTACTTATTTGTTCATAATTTTATGGATGGGCAGTTTGGGCTGGGCTCAACGTGGATAGTTCAGCTCACTCACATTCTTGGGTCTTAGCTAGGATGTCTTGGCTTTGCAGTCCAATAGAGTCTTAAGCTCAAGGAGGCCAGCCCACATTCCCAAAGGGCTCATATGGAAACTACAAGGTCTCCTAAGGCTCAGACCCAAACAATATCACTGCCATCCCATTGGATTGGTCAAAGTCAGTCCAGATTCACGAGGTGAGAAATTAGACTCCACCTCTCTATGGGAGGAGCTGTGAAGTATTTGTGACCATTTTTCATCCAAACTACCCATAAAAGAGAGCTCAGGTTTACACTACATTTCAGCTATTGACTATCTCACAACATTATTTAAACTCATCAAGAATTCAAAATTATGGTAGTTATTAAACCCATCCCTAGATCATGTTATTTAATGCTTTAGTAAACAAGAACATGTATTATTATTTTACCAACTGGGTTTGTATTTTGTTTTGTTTTTAATACATAAGTAGGGGTGCTACAAAAAGTTCAAAGAAAAATGTAACGGAAAGATAGTGAAATTTTTCCATGAACTTTTTGAAATCCCCTCATATTACTCTCCTTTTAATCTTGTGTAGTATTATGTATTACACATTGTAAGAAAGAATCTATAGTCTTCACTAGATTTCAAAGGGATAAGTAGTACAAACAGTGTAAGAACACTAGAATTTGGTCATCTTCTTACAATTGTCACTGTCAACTTTTGCTAAGAGTTATTATGAATATTCTGGAAGAGAAACAGTCTTTATATAAAGATGTATTGTGGTTTCAAGCATGAAAAGTCTTAGCAACAACAAGGACCAGAGAAAAGTCTTAGGATCAGGCTCATTTCTGAGTCAGGAGAAGGCTGGCAGTCAGGATGGCTGGTGCTCTGATATCACAGCTGCTACTGCCAAGCTCCTTGTTTAGTTTGGAACTCACCGAGACTACCTTGGGAAAATGGGACCTGTCTTGCCTAACTTCCTTCAGCATAGTGAGTGCCTTTCAGCTCCTTTCTTCACTCATAAATTGTCTGATCATCATGAGGAATTAAAATACAAAGCCTCAACAGGACAAACTGATGTTCCCTGAAGCCCACAGTGAGTGCCTATGTTTTTTAGAGCAGAGAACACACAGCTTAAGAATATCAAAATAAAAAATAAAAGAATATCAAAATAATGGTTTGGATTTGACTAAAAGAAACCTAAGATGATCCTGGAGAGAACACAGAAAATAAATAATTATAAATATAATTTTACCTTATTATTGAAAAGATCATCTTGGCTATTTTAATAGTAAAAACTATAGCACATCCCAGTCTTCTTTAAGTAGTGTAATTACTAATATTCTGAGTAGTGAAAAGCCTAACATTATGACTAGTTTCCATGTAAAGCACAGTGATATCAACAGGAATGTAATCATACTCTTCTTCTAGATTACTGTGTAGTCCAATGGCTCCCAAACTCTGCAAACTAGCACTCATAATTCAAATGTAGAACATAAGGATGCTTTTGTGAAAAACAGCTACCATCTCCATTGTGGAAGATGAGATGCCATGGCCTTATAAGTTTGCACCATTGCTAAATACTAGGTGGGATGGGAAAGGTCAAAGAAAACCCCAGGGTGAGTCTCTGTCTCCTTTTTGTCCCAGTGTTGAGTCAGGCTGAGAACTGGCAGCGGCTGTACAACAATACACGCACCCTGTTTCCTGTCGTCTTGGAACAGTTGGACGACTACGATGCAAAGCTGTCAGACCTCCAGAAATCAATTGACCAGGCCCTTGACCATGTCAGAGACACTGAAGACATGAATAGGGCCACAGCAACCAAGCAGCGGGACCACAAGGTACATTTCCATGCAGACAGCATGAAGTTACACTGAAAAAAGAACAGTTGGTATAAATGTTTGTTAAATAATGGTGCATTTAATGTCTCTATTTTTTTTAAATATTGGCACATTGGTTGCTGCTGTCATTTGCTAAAATGATATAAATGTGTGTGGCTAAGGAGTCCTGGTGTGGTGCTGTGGGTTAATGTGCTGGACCTCAAAGTCAGTTTGAATCACAAGGCCAGTGGTTCAAGCTCACAAGCCCCTCCTCAGAAACCCTATACACTACGGGTCACTATGAGTTGGAACCAACTCGATGACACTTAACAACAACAACAATATCAGGTTAAAACAATTTCATTATTCATATCTTGCATTGATAAGAATGCAATTATTCTTGGTGCTAGTGTCCGTGTGTATGGATTCATTGCTCTTGCAAGTGGATAAGCAATGTACTATTTCTATGCATAACTATTAAATATTGAAATCACTAGAACACCAACGCAACCCACACCCATGTTCCTGAGAGGGTATTTGTAATTTCTAGGAAAGTAGGATAAGCAAATCAAACTTCCTACAGCTGCAGAATAGGAAGAATGATGCAAAGCCATGCAAATGCAGAGTGGTGACAAAAGATCCTAGACATGTTCATAGCACGTCATAGCAATCAACCTATGAGGTCAAGATGTATGCATGCCCACATCTACATGGGTGAGAACTGCTAGTGGTCATGTGACAACTCCAAGCCGGCTAAGACTTCTCTGTTCCCAAGAGAGGATTCAGATAATTTAAGTACAAGAGAAACAACACTGCAACCTCACACCACCATTGCAGAGGTTCACAGATGAAAACTGAGAGGCCTCCACCTTCAGAACTGAGGGCCCTGAAAGGATAAATGGACCTGCCAACTCCAGCCAGTCCTGATAAGACAACCAACAATTCATAGAAGATTCCAGTCAGACCAGAACTTCCCTTTAGCTACAGGAAGTAAAGTTTTATTATCTAGGAACAAACAAGACCTATAACTTACTAAAGCAGGACCCCTTCTTCCTTTATACTAATGCAGTCCTTAGCAGAGTACCCCTGAATGATGACCTGTTACCATCAAGTTCATTCTGACTCATGGTGACCCTGTGTGTTACAGAGTATAACTAATGCCTCATAGAGTTTTTAACTGGGCCAGATCTCCAGAACTTTCTATCACAGTACCATTGAGTTCAAACTGACCCAGAAATCAAACCATCTGGGTCACTGAGGAACCTACTATTACTTACTGGTAGAGGTCAACTGTATATGATTTTCTTTTCAAATTGTGAGTTGTCAATCTCAGCAAAGTGCTTTGGATCTTCTACAAAAATAACCATGGCAGAGTGCACATGCAAGTATATTGTGTGCTAATGTGTTCAGTTCTCTGTTGACATAGGTGGACAATATGACCTATGTGATTTCAGTTCTAAAAGTAAATGCTTTGCAAAATTGCTTTTAATTAAACTTTTCTTATACACAATTTTTCATTAAACATTATGCATGTGGATATCAGAAATTTGGCATTGTCATGATTCAGACAGATGATAGACCTCCGATAGATTTGCTAAACAGACTTTTCCACTGAGTACAAATGAGCAAGAGTTCAGTAAGAGAAGATGCATGTCACTGAAGCATTTCTCAAGCCCTGTCAGTTCTTTCTCTTCCACACTCTGGATGTGGGCATTAGTCAAAGGTTCACCCCTTTCGCCCTCAATGTCTTCTCTCTAAGTAAGACATTACTTACTACTCTCACCACTTCAGTTCTTGAGAGGAATTTGTAGGTCTTCAAAGGAGCTCTGGTAGTGTAGTGGTTACAAGTTGGGCTGCTAACTGCAAGGTCAGCAGTTTGAAACTACCAGCTGCTCTGTGGGAGAATGATGAGGCTTTCTGCTCCCGTAAAGATTTACAGCCTCAGTAATGCTATACAGGGTTGCTATGAGTCGGAACCGACTCCAGGCATACCACCACCACCATGCTTATCCGTAACTACTCTCCAGGATGCAACTTTCATATCGGTACCTGTCTGTAGCAATTACCACATAGATTCACTCACTTTTATCTGCTAAAAGCAACATTTTCTGCCAAGTTTTCTTCCATATTTCGCCTTTTCTGTTGGACTAGAAATTGGGGGTATTTTCTCTCCCTTACAAGTCCACAGGCTCCAAGTCAGCCCCTCTACCACAGTGGTTCTGTGAGTGACAATTTTTCTAGCCTCACCTATGAATGGTTTTATAGGCCTCCTCATTGGGCTGCCTGATTTCTTACCCACTTGATATTACTATCATATGAGACTTCCTAAGTTTTCCTAAGGAATAAATAATACATTATAAACTCTTTTGAAAACCTTCAGTGGCTTTCAACTTGTTGTTGTTGTGAAGTGCTGTCGAGTAGGCTCCGACCCATAGCGACCCTGTCTAGGGTTTCTGAGGAGCAGCTGGTGAGTTTAAACCGCCCATCTTGCAGTTCAAACAGCTTTGCAGTCTGGTGCATTAACCCACAGCACCACACCAGAACTCCTTGTTGTTGTTGTTAGGTGCCATCGAGTTGGAACTGACTCATAGTGACCCTATGCACAGCAGAATGAAACAATGTCTGATCCTGGGCCAACCTCACTACTGTTGCCACACTTGAGTCCATCAATGCTGCCACCTGGCCAATCCATCTTGTTGGGGGTCTTCCTCTTTTTCTCTGACCCTCCATCTTACCAAGCATGATATCCTTCTCTAGTGACTGTTCCCTCCTGACAATATGTCCAAAGTATGAGTGACGAGGCTGTGCTCTTTGATCTTCATCAGTAAATGTTTTAAGTCCTCTTCACTTTCAGCAAGCAAGGTTGTATCATCTGCATATCGCAGGTTGTTAATAAGTCTTCCTCCAATCCTTATGCCACATTTTCTTCATAGTCCCCAGCTTCTCGTATGATTTGCTCAGCATATAGGTTGAATAAGTATGGTGAAAGAACACAACCTTGTCGCACACCTTTCTTAATTTTAAAACACTCATTATTCCCATGATCTGCTCAAACAACTGCTTCTTGGTCCAGGTACAGATTCCTCATGAGTAAAATTAAGTGTTCTGGAATACTTATACTTCGCTATGTTGTCCATAGCTTGTCATGATCCACACAATCAAAAGCCTTTGCGTAGTCAATAAAGCATAGGTAAACATCTTTCTGATATCCTCTGCTTTCATCCAAGATCTATTGGACATCAGCAATGATATCTCTCGTTCCACGCCTCTTCTGAATCCAGCTTGAACCTCTGGAGGGTATTGTAACCATGGAAATGAAATGACATATGATAGGATGAATGTAAAGCTAATGTTCTCCCATGTAAACTATCACATAATTCACAATAAAAGATTTTTTTTTTAAGTAAACTACCATCTAATCCTTTAAACGTCAGGCATAGAGAACTCTGTGGAGCACATTTCTTGTCGGACACAGGTTAGGTCTCCATGAGTTGGAATCTGGTAGCTGTGTCATCACTTTCATACTCAAAAAGAAAAGTTCAAAATCGTTCTTGAAGTATAATGCTGTGTGATAGGAAAAATATCTGTATGCCTACAAAAAGACCAATTCATACCACTAGTATTCAAATTTGTACACCACCTACTAAAGGCTATGATGATGAGATTGAAGAATTCTACCAACTTCCTCAGTAGGAAATTGACCAAACATGTAATCAAGATGTTTTGATAATTACTGGCAATTGGAATGCAAAGGTTGGAAACAAATAGGAAAGATCAGTAGTTGGAAAAATGGCCTTGGTGACAGAAATGATGCTGGAGACCGCATGATAGAATTTTGTAAGACCAATGACTTCTTCATTGCAAATAATTTTATAAACAACATAAAGACGACTATACACATGGACCTCACCAGATGGCATACAAATTCAAATTGGCTACATCTGTGGAAGAAGACAGTTCCATATCATCACCAAAAACAAGGCCAGGTATGCAACAGACCACCTATTGCTCATATACAAGTTCAGGCTGAAGCTGAAGAAAATTAAAACAAGTCCATGAGAGCCAAAATGTGACCTTGAACATATCCCAACTGCATTTAGGGATCATCTCAAGAACAGGGTTGATGTATAGATCCTAATGACCAAAAACCAGAGTTATAAAATGCTATCAAGAACATCATACAGGAAGAAAGCAAAAGGTCATTAAGAAGACAAGAAAGAAAGAAAAGACCAAAATGGATTTCAAAAGAAACTCTGAACCTTGCTCTCCAGCATAGAGATGCTAAAGCAAATAGAAGAAATGAGGGAGTAAAAATGATGAATAGAACATTTCAAAGGGTAGTTTGAGAAGACAAAGTCAAGTATTATAATAAAATGTCAAAGACCTGGGGTTAGAAACCAAAAAGGGAAAAGCACACTCAGTATTTCTTAAATTTAAAGAATTGAAGAAAAAATTCAACCCTCAATTTGCAATACTGATGTGTTCTATGGCCAAATATTGAATGATGCAGAAGGCATCAAAAGAAGATGGAAGGAATACAGTCATTGTAACAAAAAGGAATGATCAGTGATCAACCATTTCAAGAGATAACATGATCAAAAGCCAGTGGTACTGAAGGAAGAAGTCCAAGGTGCACTGAAGGCCATGGCAAAGAACAAGGCTCCAGGAACCAATGGAATACAAATTGAAATTTTTTAATAAACTGATGCAACACTGGAGGAACTCAGTCATCTATGCCAAGAAAATTTAAAAGACAGCTAGCTGGACAACTGATTGGAAGAGATCCATATTTGTGTCCATTCCAAAGAGAGGTGAACCAACAAAATGTAGAAATCATCAGAAAATATTATTAATATCACAGCAAGTAAAATCTCACTAAAGATAATTCAAAAATGACTGCAACAGTATTTTGAACAGGAAACTGCCAGAGGTTCAAGCCAGATTCAGATGAGGACATGGTACAAAGGATATCATTGCTGACTGCTTTACTGACTATGCAAAGGCTTTCAACTATGTGGCTCATGACAAGCTGTGGACAACTTTGCAAGAAATTAATGTTTCAGAGCACTTAATTGCGCTCATGAGCAACCTGTACATAGACCAAGAGGCAGTTATTCAAACAGATCAAGGGGACACAGCATGGTTTAAAATCAGGAAAGCTGTGTGCCAGGGTTGTATTCTTTCACCATACTTATTCAATCTGCGTGCTGAGAAAATAATCCTAGGCACTGAATTATAGGAAGAAGAATATGGCTAAACCAGCACTGTGGGATAAGCACTGGACCACAAGGTTGGTTTGAACTGCAGGTAGGTAGTTCAGACTCAGCAGATGCTCCTCAGAAACACTATACATGGTCTCTATGAGTTGGAAATGACTCCACAGCACTTAACAACAACAACTATATATGGTTATGTATGTATCATATATTTGCATATTAATATTATATTTATATGGAGTCCTGTGTGTGGCACTGTAGGATAAAGCACTGGGCTGCAAAGTTGGTTTGAACAACAAGATTAGTGGTTCAAACCCACCACTGCTCCTTGGAAACCCTATATATAGCCACTATGAGTCTGAACTGATTTGATGGCACTTAACAGCAACAACAAAATCTAAAGATTTTAATAAACTGATTACATTCAATCCATTGTCCTACTTCACATTTATAGAGAAATAAGTCAAATGTCCTCTGATGTGTTCCTTCTTTGAGATGATGATGTCAAAAATTATAACCATAAATAAATTTTGAGCATCCCAAGGTGTTCACTTTTGTTAAATCCATATCATAAGTGAGAAAGCTGAGCATTAGAGGGGTGGTTTCCCAGAATATCACAAGTTAGTGGTGGACCTAGGACATGAACCAAGATTTGTCTGAGTATAAAACAGCAATTTGTTTGCTGTATATGCCAATGTACCTGATACTTATTCTAAAGAACATTGTTTTTCTCTCTGTCTTGCTCTTCCCTCCTGAAGAAACAATATGAGAATGTGAGGGAACAAATGGAACTGGTGAATGCTTCTCTGAGGGCATCTGGTGATTCTCTGACAACCTCACGCCTGACTCTTTCAGAACTTGATGATATAATCAAGGTAAGAACATGTGATTTATTCAGGTTTGTGTTGCTAGCAAGTTAAAACAATGGTTCGGTGTCACAGAAGAATAATCTAATTCAAATCAAATCTATCAAGTTAGCTGGCATTGTAAAAATAATAAATGATGACTGAAATTTTCACTTTCTTGCATTGTACAGTGGCCACTAATCACATATGACTATTTAGGCTAATTTTTAAATGATTTAAAATCAGATAAAATTAAATTTTTAATTCATCCATTTGAATATCTGTTTTCCAAGTGCTCAAACCCGGCCCATGGCCAGCATCGGACAGCAAAGGTATCTTCCCAGAAAATTCTATTGAAAGCCCAGATGTAGATCCATCCTACTCACTCTTTACTCACAAGTTGTGGTTTGAATAAAGCTGGCACTTGGGTTTAATAAGGATGGCACTCAAAAATTGATAAAACTCACATTTGAAAAAGTAGAAATTTTCCAATAAAATTCAGTGAACAAAACCATCATGAAATCACATAGCTCATGTTTATTATATCTGTTGTTGTTAAGTGCCTTTCCAGTCCGTTCTGATGCATTAACAACCCTGCATCGGGTTTCCAAGAAGCAGCTGGTGGATTTGAAGCAGTAACCTTGTGGTTAGCAGTCCTGTGCTTGATCTGCAGCACCACACATTTAGCAGCCCATAATTTTATGGCCATCTGATCACCATCTCACTCTTTATCTTGGCACCAAGTTCTGTGTTTTCCTCTCCATTCCAACCTCCATCACTGTTCTAAGAAGACAGCAAAATCCATATGCTTGAGCGCACCATCTTTCCACTTTCCGGTTCTTTGAACTTTTCCTTCCCAACAAGTTTTTTTCTCCAATTCATATCTGCTTTCTCTCCTATAGTCACAACCATATTTTGACATCAGTAACAGAACTCCCAATTCAATTTTTAAGCACCTTTCTCCCAGAACCCTATCTTTTGCTTCACTTACCTTAGAATCCTCACTCCAATAATTCTCCAACTACACTGAGACCTACCTCCACCACCTCTCATCTCCTTAGAAGTCAAGATGGCCAGACTTCATCTCTCATATCCAACTCTCTCATATTTTCTCTTTCCTTCCTAGGCAATTAAGATAATCAATATGATTCTTTCTTACAAACCCCTTAACTTCCATATTCATTTGGTCCCCTGCTGTACTCACCTGTGAACTCTAAACCCCTGATTAAACAAACCTAAGTATTCTTTCTAGTATTAGACTGGTAGGTAACTTATCTCCCCTTCTATCAGTCCTGTCTAGTGATTGTGCTTCTTACTTCATTGAAAACATTAGAAATAAGCAGACCTCGTGTTTCCTTTCCAGTTCTACAGCTCACCTTCATCTGTTTCCACATCTTTATCACCATCCTGTTATAATTAATTAATGAAGTCAAATCCTTCCACTTTTCTCTGAATCCCATCATTCCTCACCTTGAAGCAGGGTTTCTAGGTTTCTCTTCCAACAATAGTCCCTGGGTCTTTGAGTTATCCACTTGTCCCTTTACTGAAACATTACTGTCAACATACAAACATGTCTAGTATCTCCTATCTTTTAAATTTTTAAAAGAAAAACAGCCCTTGCCCTTACATGAATTAAGCTTCCTTCATAGGAAGGAAACATCAGCAGTATGGAAGAAATGTTTCCTGCTAACAGCTTATGTTTTCCAAATAAAAAGAAAAGAAAGGGATCTCTTTAGAATTGGGTGGGATTGAGGGAAGAACCATTATTGGCTTGCGAGTGGTGGCAGCTACTGGACAGCTATTTGTGTGACTGAGAGAACAAATCTTTAACATTCAGGGTCCAGCTGAAGTTGTAAGTCAGGACCACAGCAGCAGCAGAATGCACAATTGTGTGATTTGGGGGACTCAAAGTGCCTTTGAGTCAGTTGCAACTCATAGTGACCCTGTATAGGGTTTCCAAAGAGCAGATGGTGAGTTTGAACTGCTGACCTTGCAGTTCAAACCAACCTGTGGTCCAGTGTTTATCCTACCGTACTGCATCCAGACTCTAGAGGAAGGCTACGGTTGGGTTGAAAACGTAAAGAAGTAGTGACATACAGTGGGTGCCAGGGAGGGAGTCCTGATGGGGTGCCATGGGATAAGCACTGAACAACAAGATGTGTTTGAACCTCAGTGTTGGTGGTTCAGATTCACCAGTCACTTCGCAGAAATCCTATTCAGGGTGGCTATGAGTCAGACCTGACTCAACAGCACTTAACAGCAACAATGACAACATGGGAGGGAGTAGTCAACCAAATGAAGTATAGTTGAAAGGTCAGATGGGGGCCATATGATGCCTATTGGAGTTAGTCACTTAGATGTCTTGATAACACCATCAAATGGAGTAAAAACCAGATTGGTTAAAGAATAAATAGAAAGTGAGAAAATAGAGACAGCAGGCATAAACAACATTTTTGAAACATTGTGATATGAATGGAATAGAGAGGTGGGGTAGTAACATTAGGGAGATGTGTGGATAATGGGGGAATTTTCTTTAGTTCAGTTTAATTTGTTTTTAGATGGAAGATGGCTGAGCATGTCTGAATGCTAGGAAAGAAATACAGTCAAGAAGAATGTATTGAAGTTGCAGGAGAAGTAGACAAATATTTTCTGATAGTATTTTAGGCTCACATATACTTGACCTGAAATTTATTAGACTTCACAATAAGAAATAATAGAGTATCTTTTGGAGTTCCCTGGGGGGGAAATGTCTTAAGTCCATCTCAATTAAATTCATTGATTTAAAATTTTTAAAAAATTTTTTAGAATGCATCAGGGATTTATGCAGAAATAGATGGAGCCAAAACTGAACTACAAGGGAAATTGTTCAACCTGAGTAACCTCAGTCAAGATTTGGTCCAAGAAGCTATTGATCATGCACAAAACCTCCAAATAGATGCTGATGAAATGAACAGGTGAATTACTGATTTCAGAAATGCAAATAGTATCTATATGGGCTGGATAAAATGAAAATGTTTTTATATAGCTCCTCATGCCAAAGCTACTGGAATGCACTGTTGGTTTTAGAATGGGATTGGTTGGTTGGTTGGTTGGTTGGTTGGTTGGTTGGTTGGTTGGTTGGTTGGTTGGTAGGTAGGTAGGTAGGTAGGT
>NW_006408545.1:14844079-14849808 GCF_000296735.1 Chrysochloris asiatica
GGTTGGTTGGTTGGTTGGTAGGTTGGTTACTTGGTTGCGTGGTTGCTTGGTTAGTTCCTTTGAGAGGAAATCATAGTTAGTTAATGGCAGGTTGGTTGGTTGGTTGGTAGGTTGGTTACTTGGTTGCGTGGTTGCTTGGTTAGTTCCTTTGAGAGGAAATCATAGTTAGTTAATGGCAGTTATTTAAGGAGAAGGTTTTTTTGTTTTGTTTTGTTTTGTTCTTAATCCACCAGATTAAAAACCTGTGGGGCCAGGGGAGGGAGTCTCTGTGTTTTAAAGAAGATGAAGGAATCTGCTCTCAAAATTATTAATAGGGAGACCTAAGGCATTTTTGTTAGGGGCATAACTGCTGTGTAAAATATAATCAAGTAAATCAGATCTCTTTACAAGACCCAATTCTACCATCAACGCCTATCAGCTTATAGACAGCAATAACTTTCGACACTCAAGTGTGTGAAGTAAATCAAGTTGAGAGTTGGCAATACAATTGTCTTCTGGTAAATACACTAACCACTCGCAGTACCCAGCAGGAGCTATTTGATTTCAGCACCTGTTAAGAGAAAATCAATTGACAATTTTCCTCACGGCATCTAGAAGAGAGTCATGCACCCGCAGGCACTCAATTAGTGTTAATTGAAATGTACTGAAAGGTTGGAATTGCATCCATGACCCTGAAATAATAGGTAAATAATGAGATCATTATACAGAATGACTACAACTCTGACGATTAGCAACAAGGACCAGTGAAGGTCATCCATTAATTAAGAATCAATATTAACTTCTGTTCAGAACTTAAATAGCCCCCTTTCTCCCTGATTGCCAAGCATTCACATATCCTTCCAGATCTTCTGAGAATTGAGAGAAAGAAAGAACAAGAGTAATAGATATCACAAAATCCGGTAGGTGAAATAGTGTTAGATCCAGCTCAATGTCATATCCCATAAAATGTGCTTTTTATCAAAACAATAAAATGCAGCCGTGAGAAAATATGGTTTGGGGGAACATACTGTAATGGTAGAATATTGTTTTTATAGTTCATCCAAAGAACTCTTCGTAGTTCTTTTGACATTTTAATAAGTGCGTTTCATTGATTGGGATCCCAGAACATACCTTCTCTAAATGTCACTCTGTAACAGTATTCTAGCATGATCCTAAGAGACTTGGTACATACTTTACATGTACAGAATATCAGTAGTCCTAAGGTCCTTTTTGTGTCAAAGATGCTTCTGACTGAATATATGCAGCAAATATCTGAATTTATAGATGTCTTCTTCAAATTGTGAATGTTTGTCTACGTCTATCTGGTATACACAATAATTGGCATGTTACACTCCAAGCACAGAAATATATAATTCATCAATGAGCTTAGATTCCAAAAGCATATTTTTATTATTAATATTTAGTGTCTGTTCTGTACTTTATAATAAAAACAAAATAATAGAGGCTTAGCTTCATGCTCTTTTTACCAATCTAGCCAACAAAGCTATATAAAAGATACTATTAAATATTTGTAACATTTTAGTCTTCATTTCCCTTTGTTTTAAAATTTTTACTACCTTCCTTTTATGTGTCATTTCTAAGAACAAGGAGTTGGGGGAGAGACAAAGTAGCAACTATTTGGATGAGAGGTACCTAAATTTTTTTAAATTTTGTGGACACTTTTGCCTTTGTGGACTCCACCCACCATAAAAATAATACTAAAAATTGTATTTTATAACTGTGTTGTTATAAAGACTAATAAAATTATTATTGCATCATTTTTCTTTTAGTTTGAAAAAATTAAAATGAAAACATTTTTGTGAGCCCCTATAATATTATGGGTCCTAGACACTGTGCCCCACTACAGAGGAGTCCTGATATAGCTCTGTAGGATAAATACTTGACCATAAGGTCGGTTTGAATCACAAGGCCAGTGGTTCAAACTCACCAGCCACTCCTCAGAAACTCTATACAAGGTCGCTATGAGTCGGAATCAATTCTGTGACACTTATCAGCAACAACACCACAGAGGAGACAGAATGAAGATAGACTTGAATAAAAGAAAGGGACAAGTATACAAGGAAATGCAAAGTCAGGGTAGTCTGAAGAGATGAGCTAGTATAGGACCTGCAATCTTATACTTTTCAAAAAAGTCATAGGAAAATTCCATTATCTTTTCATTGCATTTTTCCATAAACTTTTTGATGTCTCCTCCTATACTGGGTAATAGAGTATATTCTGGAGGTTCCTGACAACTTGCAGTCTGTCCATTTGACTTACTTTGGTGGCCTATGTGTCGCTATGATGCTTGAAGCTATGCTATTGGTGTGTTGTTGTTGTTTTCTAAAACCCACCAGGGTTACCCATGGTGGACAGGTTTCAGTAGAACTTCTAGACTAAGATAGACTAGAAAGCAGGAGAGGTGGACCAATTCTGGATGGTTAGCCATTGAACACTTTATAAATAGCAGCAGAACATTGTATGAGACGGTGTTACAAGATGAGACCCTCAGGTTGGAAGGCAATCAAAATACAACTGGGGAAGAGCTAGCTCCTCAAAGTAGAGTTGACATTAATGACGTAGATGTACTAAATATTTGGGGACCTTCATTTGCTAATGGGACACAGCACAAAATGAGAAGAAATAGCTGTAAACATCCATTAATAATCAGAACCTGGAATGTACAAAGTATGAATCTAGGGAAATTAGAAGGCATCCAACATGGCATGGAACACATTAATGAAGTGAAATGATCAGGTATTGGTCATTTTGATTTAGATAATCATATGATTTTTTTAGGCCAGGAATAACAAACTGAAGAGGAATGGTGTCTCATTTGTTGTCATAAAGAGCATCTGTGATAGGACAATAAGCATATGCCTACCAGGAAGACCAATCAATAACCACTGTTATTCAAATTTATGCACCAACCACGAAAGCCAGTGATGAGGAAACTGAAAAATTCTACCAACTTCTTCACTCTGAAATTGATTAAATATGCAATTAAGATACATGATTACTGGTGATTAGAATGTGGAAGTTGGAAACAAATAGTAATTGGAAAATATGGCCTTAGTAATACAAATGATGTTAGAGATCACATGATACAATTTTTGCAAGACTAATGACTACTCATTGCAAATACCTTTTATCAACAACATAAAAGGTGACTCTATACATGTGAACTTCACCAGATGGAATACACAACAATTAAATTGAGTACATTTGTGGGAAGACACAATAAAGAAGCTAAATATCATCAGCCAAAACAAGGCAGAGTTGACTGTGGAACAATCATATGCAAGTTCGAGCTGAAACTTAAGAATATTAAGACAAGTCCACAAGAGCCAAAATGCGACCTTAAACATATCGCACTTGAATTTAGAGATCATTTCAAGAACAGATGTGATGCATTAGACACTAATGACCAAAGACCTGAAGAGTTGTGTTGGACATCAAGAATATCATACATGAAGAAAGCAACAGTTTATTAAAAGATAGGAAAGAATGAAAAGACCAAAGTGGATGTTAGAAGAGACTCTAAAACTTGCTCTTAAAAGTAGGGAATCTGAAGCAACTGGAAAAAATGGTGGAGTAAAACAGCTGGACAGGAATTTTTAAGGGGCAGCTAGAGAAGACAAAGTCAAGTGTTATAATGAAATGTGTGAAGACCTGAAGTTGAAAAAACAAAAGGAAGATGCTCAGCATTTCTCAAGCTGTAAGAATTGAAGAAAAAAGTCAAGCATCAGGTCTCAATATTGAAGGATTTGAGGGGGAAGTACTGAATGAAACAGGAAACATTTTAAAAGAAAAAAAAGATGGAAGACAATAAAAATTAAAAAGAAGAAGATGGAAAGAATACACAGTCAGTGAACCAAAAGAGTTGGTCAATGTCCACTCATTTCAAAAGGTATCACATGATCAAGAACCAATGATATTGAACAAAGAAGTCCAAGCTGCACTGAAGGCATTGGTGAAAAATGAAACTCCAGGAACTGACAGAATACAAATCAAAGTGTTTCAACAAACTGATGCAGTGCTGGAGGTCCTCATTCATCTATGCCAAGAAATCTGGAAAACAGCTACCGTATCCACTGATTGGAAGAGGCTTGTATTTGTGCCCATTCCAAAGAAAAGTTACCCAACAGGATGTGGGAATCATCATCAAATAGTATCATCAATAACACATGCAAGTAAAATTTGGCTAAAAATAATTCGCAAATGGTTGCGGCAGTGCACTAACAGGGAGCTGGCAGAACGAGGAATATCATTGCTGATGTTAAGTCTGTCTTTGCTGAAAGCAAAGAACATCAGAAAGATGTTGACTTGTGCTTTACTGACTATGCAAAAGTGATCAACTTTAACAAACTATGAATACCATTGTGAAGAATGGATATTCAAGAACAATTCATTTTGCTCATGAGGAACCTGTACATAAAACAAAATGCAGTCATTAGAAAGGAACAAAGGGTACTTGATAGTTTAAAATCAGGTAAGGTTTGTGCCAGGGTAGTGTCCTTTCACAATATTTATTCAACCTGGGCAAAAAATAAGAGAAAATGGAGTATATGAAGAAGAACATGGCATTAGAGGAAGACTCATTAACAACTTGAACTCCTGATGTGGTTCTATAAGATCAGCACTGGACTACGAACCAGCTCTTTGGAAACCCTATACAAGGTCGCTTTGAGTTGGAACCAACTGGACAACACTTAAAAACATATGGAGATGACACAATCTTACTTTGCTGTAAGTAAAGAAGACTTGAAATACTTACTGATGAAGATCAAAGACTACAACCTTCAGTATGGAATGCAACTCAGTGTAAAAAAAAAAAAAAGATAATCCTCACAGCTGGTCCAATAAATAACATCATGATGAATCGAGAAAATCTTAAAGTTGTCAAAGACTTCATTTTGCTTGAATACAAAATCAATGCTCATGAAAGCAGCAGTCAAGAAATAAAACGACCTACTACATTAGGCAAATTTGCTGTGAAAGTACTCTTTAAAATGTTAAAGGACAAAAATGTAACTTTGAGGACCAAGGTGCACCTGACCCAAGCCATGGTATTTTCAGTCTCCTTATATGCATGTGAAACATGGAAAATGAATAAGGAAGGCCATAGAAGAACTGATGCATTTGAAATACGGTTTGGGAGAAGAATCTTGACAGTATCACGGACTAGAAGAACAAACAAGCCTGTCTTGGAAGAAGTACAGCCAGAATGCTCTTAAGAATCGAGTATGGTGAGACTTCATCTCTCTTACTTTGGACATTTTTTTAGGAGGGACCAGTACCTGGTGAAGGACATTATAGGAAAAATGGAAGGTCAGCAAAAAAGAGATAGATCCCCAATGAGATGGACTGACACAGTGGCAGCAACAGTAGACTCAAACCTAACAATTGTAAAGATGCACAGAACTGGGCACTGTTTTGTTCACTTGTGCATAGGGTAGATATGAGTCAGAACTAACTTGAGGGTCTAATAACAACAATCATCAGTGTTTGTAAAGGAAAAAGTTGGGAGGGGGGAGCTGGTGGATTCCAGACTGAATAAAATTGAGATAAAAAATTTAGAATGAACTTCAGAAGGTCAGATGAAGTTTATAGGGGGGGGAAGTATATATCAGTAAAAGAAATTATGTCAGATATACTTACAATTACAAAAGGTCAAAATGGATGTCAGAAGAGACTCTGAAACTTGCTCTCCAGCGTAGAGATGCTAAAGCAAATGGAAGAAATGAGGA
>NW_006408545.1:14851435-14870504 GCF_000296735.1 Chrysochloris asiatica
GATTGGCCAGGTGGCAGCATCAAGGACTCAAGCGTGGCAACAGTAGTGAGGTTGGCCCAGGATCAGACATTGTTTCGTTCTGCTGTGCATAAGGTTGCTATGAGTCGGTGCGGGTTCGATGGCACCTAACAACAACAACAATACTAACAATTGGAATTTTCAATTCAGGAAACAGTTTAGGTGCTAAAATAATAGACTTAATGTTTATCGGATGCCAAGTATAGTACCAAACACTTCACATAGTTTATCCTAGTGTTCCTTTGCATCAGACCTATGAGGCACAAACCATTACTGACCCCTGTATGTGAGGTGCCTGATGGGTGCTCACTAAGTATTAGCTCATTCATACACTGACCAGACAGGTGCATAAAGGTGTATAAAGGTAAGGGTGGGATAGGAGTGGAGCGTACAATGAAGGAACACAGCTGAGTCTCAGGAGTGAGACAAATCATTACAGTATGTTCTCTGGGAAAGCCAAATAGCCTCTCAAAGCCTCAGTTTCATCTATGAAGACAGAATAATCAATCTATGTCATGAGTGTGGTAACAGTTAAAGAAATAATGCATGAAAAGGGGCTAGCCCCAGATTTGCACATGAAAGATGCTCAATACATGTTATTTTTCTTCCTAGGGAAAAATATGATCTATTATATGAAGTGAATAAAAGGAAAATAAAATTGAATGGACAGTGAAACCAACTAATACATTCCCTTAAGACCATGATGAGGCTATGCACCCTCTCTCCAAGCATTGCTTTCTTTTTAAAACAGGGAATAATCATGCTGATTTGGTTGAATAGTAGGTGGGGCTCACTATGTCTTCATTCCTCTGCCTGACTACCGCCACATAACAAACTTGTACTTGATGCTGCTTTATCATCTTTTCCTTTTGCTGTGGTTCCCACCAGGCAGACAACTGGCCATAGACCTAAAAGGGGGTAAAGTCTTGGGTGCAACACAGATCAGGAAAGCTCTGCCCAGCCAGATGACCTTGAGTAACAGAGAGGAAGCCCTGTGATCCCTGTGTTATTGAAATCAAGCCCTAGAAATGGATTCATTTTTTAAGAAGAAATAATGAAAAATGTCTTCATTCACAGGAACTTGCACAGTTCAGATGCCAATGGGCTGGTACAGAAGGCACTGGATGCATCAAATGTCTATGAAAATATTGCCAATTATGTTGGTGAAGCCAATGAAACAGCAGAATTAGCTCTGAACATCACTGACCGAATATCTGATGTGAGTATTTCCTTCTTTTAAAGTTTGATTACATGATGCCTTTCCCAGCTTTTGGTTTTCTATTTTCAAATGCCATCTCGTGAGTTTCCAATGTAAAATACAAATGGCAGAAAGTCTGGCTGGGCTAAAGAAAGGCCATTATGTATCTGTTGTGAACATTTCAGTTGGACAAACTCTCTGAAAAGTTTTCTTTAAACAAAGTCAATTAAGAAAATACGTAAGACTTGTTTCTGTTGGTGCTTTCTTCATATGTTTTTAACTAAAATTTATTTATTGAGTGGCATCTATATAGCAGGCACTTGGGTGGAGCAAGAGTACTGGTCTAGGTTCACTGAATTTCCTCAGAAAAATATTTATCTTGAAAATATCAAGGACATTATTTTCTCATATTCACATTTGTTCTTGGTTTTGAGCTATGAAAATAAGCCATATGGATTTTGATTGGTATTTAGCAGATAAACTATGTCATTTAAACCCTCAAACCATGAAAAGCTTTCTTATGCTGTATTTCTTACTCTCTCCACCCAATTCCTTTATAGGCTGTGAGTGGAATTGATACTCAAATCATTTACCATAAAGATGAAAGCGACAACCTCCTCAATCAAGCCAAAGAGCTGCAAGCAAAGGCAGATTCTAGTAAATATCTTTCCTATTTTCCTATTCGTTGATAGCCATGCGTGCCCACTCTCTCACACACACAGCCTTCCTCACAGTATTTCTGCATGTAGCAGAAATTTCAAATTTCTAGGAATAAAGAATAAATTGTATCAAAACAGAATCATACATTATTAGTTTCTGTTCAAGAAACCCTAGTGGCATAGTGGTTAAGTGTCTGGCTGCTAACAGAAAGGTCTGCAATTTGAACTCAGCAGAGCCCCTCAGAAGAAAGATGTGTCCGTCTGCTTCTATAACTATTTAAAGCCTTGGCAACCCTAGGGAGCAGTTCTGCTTGGCCAGATAGGGTTATGAGGAGTCAGAACTGAAGTGATGACAATGGTTTTGTTTGGGTTGGGTTTCAGTTTCTCTTGAGAGTCAAATATTGGATGTTTTAAGATAAATTGTGGTTTAAAAAATCCATATAATAAAACATCAACGTATATGAGCATATGGAAACATATCATTCATCATATGTTGGATATCTTTGTTAATCAAATAGGGTGATTTGTACAATTTGCCATGAATACCAGTTTTTAAAGAGATAATGCCATAAATCATATTTAACACTAAAACTGTTGGTGGGTGGTGGTGGTTGCTATACAATCAATTCTGACTCACGACCCTATGTGTGCAGAGTACATTTTCAAGGCTGTGACCTTTGGAAACTACATGGCACATAATTTAATCTCTCTTGGACAATTCAGAAGGCCCGTCACATTTTTACCGTGAAGAGATTCGGCATCACTCTGACCATCAGTTAGGATAATAGGGTACCCCAAAGTTGTCTAGTTCTTTGCACTTCCTTGTAGTTTGTCCTCTACATAATTGTAGTTAGTGATAGTTAAGTGCCATCAAATCAGTTGCAGCTCATAGCAACCCTGTATAGGGTTTCCAAGAAGCACCTGATGAATTTGAACTTGGTTCAAACAGACCTTTCACTCCAGTGCTTGTCCTACAACACCACTTAGAACAAGCTTAATGTTCATATGGAAAGAAGCAAACACATCTGAGAGGGTGGGAGATGGAGGAGGGGAAAATGGAATTATTTCAGTCTGTTTTGAATCTTATGAATTATTCTTAAAAACATGTGAGTAGATTAAGAATTTCACTAAACATCACTCATTTCTGAGGTAGTAAATTTATTCCTAAAGCTATCTGAGCAATGACTAATGAGATTGGAAATTCATTATCTAGTTGGTTTCTAACTACCACATGAAAACAAAGGTTAAGCTTGAAAGTGAAAACTTCACATAATCATATCAAAGCAATTAATCTCATGTCTGAACTTCCTTTTTTTTTTACAGGAGTCACAATACATGAAAACAATTGTATTTTGCTTTTCATCTAGAACACTTAACTATTTAATTACCATGAAACAATTAGCATTTTGCTTTCTGAGTAAACAAAGGCAATCACAAAGCTTTTAAATTTCCCTAATCTAATTAATTCTGTAACTCTCATTAATTCGTTGTATAAATCCAGGCTTAAAGTTGGTGGTGGTAGTGTGCCGTGGAGTTGGTTCTGACTCATAGCAACTCTGTATAGGGTTTCCGAGGCTGTAAGTCTTTACGGGACCAGAAAGCCTCATCTTTCTCACATGGAACAGCTGATAGTTTCGAACTGCTGACCTTGAGATTAGCAATCCGACTCATAACTACTATGCTACCAGGTACTCATTAAAAAATAACTCGAATTTTAGTAAATACTAGAATAAGAGCAAAATATACTTAAGTAAATATTGCTATATTATGTATCACTTTGTTTCTTCTTGTGTTGTGAAAATTCAAATATGTCATTTTCATAATGGAATGGCTTAAATAATTCATTCTCTTTGATAACTTGTAGTATATTTTCTCAACTCTATCATTATTGAGTTATTAAACCTCATAAAAGCATGTTTTCTATGCTGGGAATGACATATCTTCTAAGTTTATGTTTTGTGCCTAGGAAAATCCCTCTGCATCAGCCTCTTTGAATATTTTGTAGATCTGGTCACCTATCTCATAACCTTACTTGGTTAAATCTCTTCCTATATGCACCTACAAAAGGGATGGGGATCTAGGACAGTATGACTCAGAACTGCATAGGGCCACTTCCCTTAGTACACATGTTTAGATAACACACATTTGTATTATAAATTTAGGATTTCAAATTGAACTGTATTCATCTACAGAATTGCACTATAATTTCAAACTACCTTTTTCATTTCTAAGTGATTTTCAATGATTAGTAATCTTTGTTTCCCAACATTCCTTTTCTTCATTATTTATATCAACTAGATTAAAGTCTATAATAAGCTCAAAAAACTGATATTTAAAGGAGCTTTCTACTGAATATTTGTAACAGAAAAGTGTTCATGTAAGACAGTAATTCCCAACATAGCATGTTTTTTATGAACATTTCTTCTTATGAACATCCAGTCCAAAATAGATTTTTCTTTCCCCTATTTTTATCAAAAGTACCAAATATAAACTCAAATATGATCTTTCTCAGTGTTTTAGCCACTGCTTTTTGCAGTCAGAAAATCCAAAAAAAGAAAAGATAACAAATTGTAACATCACGGTATTCAAAATTTGAGATGAAATGAAAAGGAGAGAGACTGCAATGTAACTACAAAGTATGTTAAGTCCCTCCTTGCATTCTGGGAAATGATCCGCATTCGTCACAGTAAATATGGGGAGTGCAGTGGCTCTGTAGGATAATCACTGAACTGTGAACCACAAGATCAGTGGTTTGAGCCCATCAGCCATTCCACGGGAGAAAAATGCAGTTTTCTGCTCCTGCAAAAATTCACAGCCTCAGAAACCCTATACAGGGTCGCTATGAGTCAGAACGAACTCGATGCCATGCAACAACAACAACATCCATAGTAACTACGATAGAAGTGATTTTACTGGTTACTCTATATGTGGCGACAGTATCAACTAGGCACCAATCAAATGTACACACATGTGTACACAAAGAGAGACAACTAACAACGGCCCAAGCACCCAAGAGAAAGTGCACCATGGGAGAGTGTATACTTACAATGCCATTGGAGAGAAGGAAGAGAGTATAATGAAAAGCAAAGACGTTATCTTGCTGTCTATCAAGAAACTTAGGTTTCAGATGCTTTAGAAGTAGAAAAGGCATAAATAGAAAAAAAAAAAAAAAGAGTTATTAGAAAGCTTGATCTTTCCATTTAGGCGGCAAAATAATACATCATAAAGTGTTTGGATTTGCTCAAAAAGTTACCCCGGTTCAGGTACTGTGCCACCAGCACACTTCCAATAAATAATTTTTGTGCAAAAAACACAATTCATCAAACCTAATTCAAGAGTAGAAAATCTAGACAGAGCTGTATACACACATGCACACACATATTACAAGAAGTTTAGTCAGCAATTAAACTGCTTCAAAACAAACCTCAAGCCTCAGATGGCTTCACCAGTGAATTCCTCCAAACACATAGAAACAAATAGTGCCACACCAACACAGACAAGACAGATCTAGAAACACACTTCAGCATATTCTATGAAGCTGGCAAAACTTACATACCAAAGCACGACCAGAAAATTACAATAACATGAAACTTATAAATCAAATTAACTCATAAACACAGATGCGAAAATCCCAGTGGAGGCACTAGCAAATCAAATCTAGCATACAGAGAAACGATAATAAATCACAGCTAAATTGAGTTCATTCCAGGATTTAAAGGATTGTTTCACATTTAAAAAATCTGTTATAATTCACCACATTCACCGGAAGAAAAGGAGAAAACTCATAAGATCATGTCATAAGATGCAGAAATGTCATTAAAAAAAAAAAAAACTCTTAGCAAACTAGCAAAAGAAAGAAACTTCCTCAATCTGATAAAAAGGAATAAAATCATGTTCAGCAAACATATTAATTCTGAAATATTGAAAACTTTTCTGCTCGGATTGAAAATAAGGATGTCCCTCGTTACTAATTTAACATGTAAAACTCCAGTTTATTCTACATATAACAACTGGAAAATCAACTCTTTAAAAAACGAATGTCCTTTATAATAGCATCAAAAATAGCAAATATGAAAAAAGTAACAAATATGTACACATAAATCTGAAGGAAGATGTTAAAACTCCTAAATATAAAACTGTAATACGTTGCCACAAGAAGTTGAAAGGCTGGCAGTTCAAGCTCACCAGCCGCTCCTCAGAAATCCTATACAGGGTCGCTATGAGTCAAAGCCAACTCAATGGTACATAACAACAATAGTATACTGAAATGTGCAAAGATCTGAAATTAGAAAACCGAAAGGGAAAAAACACACACAGCATTTCTCAATCTGAAAGAACTGAGGAAAAAAATTCAAGGCTTGACTTGAAATACTGAAGGATTCTTTGGGCAAAATATTAAATGATGGCAGGAAACATCAAAAGAAGATGGATGGAATAAACAGTGTACCAAAAACAAATGATCGATATTCAACCATTTCAAGAGATAGCATATGATGCAGAGCCAATGGTACTGAAGGAAGAAGTCCAATGTACACTTAAGACATTGGCAAAGAACAAGGCTCCAGGAATTGATCGAGTACAAACTGAAATCCTTCAGTAAACTGATGCAACCCTGGAAGCACTCATTCATCTATGCCAAGAAATTTGGAAGATAGCTACCTGCTCAAATGATTTAAAGAGATTCATATTTGTGCCCATTTCAAAGAGAGGTAACCCAGTGGAACGTGGAAACCATCAGACAATAACACTTGCAATTAAAATTTTGCTGAAGATAACCAGAAGGCAACTGCAACAGGATATTGATGGGGAACTTCCAAGAGATTCAAGCTGGATTCTGATGAGGACATGGAAACAGGGATATCATTGCTGACATCAAAATGGATCTTGGCTGGAAGCAGAGAATACCAGAAAGATTTTTACCTATGCTTCATTGACTATGCAAAGGCTTTCTGACTGTGTACCATGACAAGTTATGGACAATATTTCAGAGAATGAGTATTCCATACACTTAATTGTGCTCATGAGGAAGCTGTACATAGACCAAGAAGCAGTCATGCGAACAGAACAAGAAAACACTGAATGGTTTTAAATCAGGAAAGGTATGCACCAGGGTTGTTTCCTGTCACCATACTTATTCAATCTGTATGCTGAGCAAATAATCTGAGAAACTGGATTATATGAAAAAGAGTATGGCATCAGGATTGGAGGAAGACCTAGAAACAATCTGAGATATGCAGATGATCAACTTTGCTTGCTGAAAATGAAGAGGACTTCAAATATTTACTGATGAAAATCAAAGACAACAGCTTTTGGTATGGGTTGCAACTTAAATTAAAGAAAACAAAAATCCTCACCATTGACCAATGAATAACATCATGATAAATGGAAAAAAGATAGAAGTTGTCAAAGACTTCATTTTGCTTAGATCTACAATCAACACTGATGGAAGCAGCAGTCAGGAAATCAAATAACATATGATTAGACAAATTTGCTTCATAAGACCTTTTAGAATCCATTTTGACTCATAACATACAGATCTTTTTTCAACTCTACACATACATATATATATTGTTGTTAAGTGCCATTGAGTCAGTTCTGACTCAGTGACCCTGTATACAGTTTCTGTGGCTGTACATCTTCATAGGAGCAGAAAGCTTCCTCTTTATCCTGTGAAGCAGCTAGTGGATTCAACTGCTAACCTCTCAGTAACCTACTACACTGCCAGGACTCCTTTATAGCTACGTATGTTTTTGTTAAGTGCTGTGGACTCAGTTCCGAGGAACAGCTAGGGGTTTGAAGCCATGTATGTTGTTTTTGTTGTTAAGTGCCATCGAGTAGGTTCCAACTCATAGCTAACCTGTGTGGGATTTCCAAGGAGCAGCTGGTGAGCTTGAACCACCAACCTTGCAGTTCAAACCAACCTTATGGTCCACTGCTTATCCTACACTGCCACAATTATTTTATTGAAACAATTGAGGAAAAAAAGCTCTGGTAGCGCTGTAGGATAAGCACTGGATACTAACCACGGGGCCAGTGGTTCAAACCCACCAGCCACTCCTCAGAAACCCTATACAGGAGCACTGTGAGTCAGAACTGACTTGACAGCACTTAATAACAACAACAAGTAACCACAAGGTCAGCAGTTCAAGCTCACTAACCATTCAGTGGGAGAAAGAGAGGCTTTCTGCTCCCATAAAGATTAAACACCTCTGAAACCCTATACAGAGTCACTATGAGTTAGAACTGACTCAATGGCACTTAACAACAACTATATATATGTATATATGTATGTATGTATGTATAGAGTTGAAAAGAAACGATCTGTATGTTCTTTTCTTCTCAGCTGTGTATCAATTGTGTTGCTAGATGCTTTTGTTACAGCACTGCAATATTTATTTATCAAATCAAAGAAATCTCCCATTGCCTGTGTACCCTTTATGAATCACTTTATTGTTGTTGCCATCCAGTTGGTTAGATGCAGTCCAGTCGGGTCTGACTGATAGTGACCTTATATAGGGTTTACTTTTAACAGTCCTATAGATGGTTTCCAAGGCTGTAAATCTTTATGGGTGCAGAAAGCTCATCTTTCTCCCCAGAACAGCTGGTGCATTCAAACTGTTGACCTGTGGTTAGCAGTCCAACACATAACCCACTATACCACCAGGGTTCTTTATGAATCACCTTATAAAATCCTAAATCACTCCCAACTTGTTTTAAATGCCTTCTGCAATCATAAACACACTTTTCCAGATCTGGTGATTTGTGTTCAGAGTATTCAGAGTACTGAAGATGATTCCGTGGTACAAATCGGATTTTCCCTTGTTGAAACAGAGACTTCTTAGCGGCATCTTAGCCTCACTAATATGTTTTTGTGCTTCTTCCCCACAGACAATGATGAGGCAGTAGCTGACACCAGCAGGCGGGTGGATGGAGCCCTGGACAAGAAGAGTGCCCTTAAAAACAGGTTAAATAATGCCATTAAGCGCCTACAAGCAGCAGAGAGAGGTAAGGACCACAGTTAGAGCCTCTGTTTGATCACTGGGATGTAAAATCAACCTTTGAGAGGAATACTACTTACCGCTTTTTATGGATAAACCTTTTTGTTGTTGTTCATAAAAGAAACTATGTTCATTACTAAAACAAGTTGTTCTAGAAAGTAAAAAAGAAGAAAAAAAATATTAAAAACACAATCACACTACTTAACAATGTTCTTCCAATTTTTTTCGGTGTGTGTGTGTAAATGGAATCATGCTAGTTACAAATTTGTCCTAATTTGTTTACTGCCTTTCTCTTTCCCTCAGCTGTAAAACAGCTTCCCCCTGTTATATGCCACACTATTCTTGTCATATAAACAGGAAGGTTAATATGTCTAATCTAGGACTACCGTGACATTTTACATGTGACTGAAAGCAGATGTGCCTTCACAAGCCTAGAAAAACATACCACTGCAGGCTGTGGGTGTTCTGGAATCACTGGATGGTACAACCATCCATGGTACAACACGATCAGTTGCTGACCAAAAAGCTTGGAGATTTGAGTCCACATTTCTTTGGAAGAAAGCCCTGATGATTTGCTGCTGAAAAATCAGCTACTGAAAACCTATGGAGCACAGCTCTCCTCTGACATACAATGAGTAGGATCAACTCAGTGATAACTGTTAGTTTTGCTAAAAGGAACAAATCCTAGCAGCAGTGCTATACTATACTAAAGTTCAGGCCAGGGGACTATGTGTTGACTAGTCTAATCATCAGTGTCCCATGTATCACTATGAACACTCAGGATCAGCACTGGACCTCACCACAAGGTTGGCGGTTCAAACCCACCCGCCATTCCTCAGAAACCTGATACAGGTTGGCAATGAGTCGGAACCGACTCCACGACACTTAACAACAACACAGGCCCAGCACTATGCTAAGTGTTTTGCATACATTACTTCCTGTGAGATAAGTATGTTGTTGTTGTTAAGTGCCGTCTAGTTGATACGGACCCATAGCGACACTGTATAGGGTTTCCAAGAGGCAGCTGGTAAGCTTGAACCATGGACCTTGCAGTTCAAATGACTTTGCAGTCTGACTCATTAGACTACAGTGCCACACCGGAACTCTGAGATAAATTCCCATCCTGACAAACCTTGAGATTCACATGGGCCTAAAATCGATAAACTATGCTTATCTCTAAGCTAAGCTTAAGGATGGGACTTTCCTCCAAAAGACATAACTAGTAAGAAGCAGAGCCAGGATTCAAATCCACATTCGGCAGAATTCAGGACATGTAAAGTAGAAGGAAAGGAGCTCTGGTAGTGTAGTGGTTACGAATCAGACTGTGAGCCACAAAGTCAGCAGTTCGAAACTACCAGCTGTTCGAACAGCGGGAGAAAGATGAGGCTTTCTGCTCCCGTAAAGATTTACAGCCTCGGAAACCCTGTACAGGGTCGCTATGAGTCGGAACCGACTCCACGGCACATAACCAACCAACCAAAGTAGAAGGAAATCTTTCTCCACTTTAAGATTTTCGAAGTTATAATACCCACTGGAATGATTTTGAATTTTTTTTATTATGGTAATCATACATGACCATTATAAAATAATTCAACAAAAAAAAAGATAAGTAAAAGAGGCGGGGAACCTTTATAAATCCATCACCTAGGAAAAAAAATTAGTAAACAGTAAATTATTTTTATTTTAAATATCTAACTTTTAAATGGAGCATGGTGGCTGTGTAGGATAACCATTAGACTGCAAACCACAGGTGAGCAGTTTGAGCCCACCAGCTGCTCCACAGGAAAAAGGTGAGACTTTCTGACAGACTCTTTATGATGCCTCATAGGCACTTAACAACAACAAACTTTTAACATGAAAATGAAATTTCACTCTATATGCTCTTTTGAAAACTGTTTTACTTTTTTCAAAAGTACCTGTCCTTAATCATTTACTTTTACACTATAGCATTATTTTGAAAGCAAAGGTGTTCCACAAGAATACATTTTACATAGAATAAAGTGATATTTAAATGAATTTCAAACACGAACATCTCAAGTTAATGTCTTACATGTATTTTCTATGGTTTTCTCACCAGGCTACTACTCTGAGGAAATTATCCCACTTATTTTTAAAATTTACCTCTTAATTTGAAGGTGTTTTTAGTGAGCTGTATGGCTTTAATGAGACTTTAGTCTTTCAAATTCACTCATTAATATTGCTAATAATTTTCCTGTACACCTGAATTATACCATAATTTGCATATATTTAAAGATATTAATTTTGCTTGAAAGCCCAAAATGTAAGGTCTGTTTTATCCCAGTGACTAAATGGGTATGAATGCTCCCACATCCCTGCAAAGTGAACCCCTTGTGCTCTGTGTGAAGGTGATGCTCAGCAGCGCCTGCATCAGTCCAAGCAGCTCACAGCAGAAGCTTTCAGGAGGACGATGGAGGTCCAACAGGCTGCCACCCCCATGGCTAACAATCTAACCAATTGGTCCCAGAATCTGCAAACATTTGACTCTTCTGCTTACAACTCTGCAGTGGACACAGCAAGAGATGCAGGTATCACTTAGGAGCTTCACAATTTGGATTCCATTGAGGGATTGGCCATTAAACTCAACAACCATTTGTTAATAACTTTTTGTTTCATTTGGGTTATGAATTGAAATATTATAGAAGTTCACTTAGAAAAGCAGATATATACATTTTTTCTTAAGTTTGTCCAGCAGAAATAAATTGTATATATTTCACATATTTATAGATTAGTAAAAAGTCTTAATTTTTTAATGTGAGATAATGGTAGCAATTATTTTCTTTGATATCATCGGCACTGATCATTTGGCGGGGGAAGGCCAATTAAGTGTTAGTGTGTAAATCATCTTAACAAAGTACTGTTAAATTTTACGGGAAAATATGTACTACACTGCATTGTTTTTGCCTTACGTGAGTAAAGCAAATTATTACCAACAAGTAGAGAATATGGCCAAATATAACCCAGTTTCCCATTCAGAACAGTTTATTGGCTAACTTGAACATACAAATTTATACCAGAAATATTTTATGTCTACCTAATTTATCCAATTATGTAAACATATTTAAAATCATATATTACTCAAATACTGTATTACTTGGATTTTTTCTTTTTTTATTCTCACATATGTATTTAGTCTCCTCATGTATCTTTTAAATATCAATGTCTTTGTCATGATTACAGCCTTTGATTTAATTCATTAACATGGTTTTATAGACCATATTAAGTCAGTTCCAACTAAATTGTTTAAGCTAAATTGTTAACAGTTTTCTGAATCTATATATCTTCTTTTCTGACACTTCAAGTTTTTATCCCAAGTCACAAATTCATAAATAACCATTCTTTTGGCATGAAGATGGGTCTTTTATATATATATTGAGTATCTGTACATGAGTTCTACAGTTTAACCACTCATTTAATTGCTTTTCAAAAATGTTCCTTAAAAGGTTTGCCTTAATGACACCCTTATGATCTGTGTTATTTTCTATATGTATATTATACATTTAAAACAACTTTTTTAAAATGCCATATGATCTGCTCTGAGCCCTTCAGCCATGGCTGTCCACCTTCATCTTGACACACCTGCCACTTTCCTGGTTGTGTGTGACCTTGTGTCTTCTGTCTAGCTCTGTCTCTGTGGGGACTGTAGCAGCGGTAGTGTGATGTGTGACTGGACACTCGGGAAACCACCATTCCACATCCTGTTGGAGCCTCCCTTTAACCAGGCATATCCCTTAGAACTTGGGCTATCTGGTTAAAGGAGCATCTGTGTATTTGTCATGGGCCCTGCTCTATAAAAATGTACATGGTATGATTCAATAGTGAGCAATTATTATCATGATTAATTGTGATGGTCACAATTTTAAAGGTAGAAGTTTTGTAGAAAACACAGGGGAGTACTTAATCTTACAGTCCAGAAACAAGGGACCCTAGGATTATAAAGGGAGAAGAGCACAAGCAGAATGAGAGACCTTATCCAGAGAAGCAGCGACACTAGAGATGGAGACAGAGATGGGGACATGGAGAGAGGGAGCAGCTGAGAACTTTAGATTTATGGGAAGAGAGGGACTGAGAGCTGACAGCCAGGAGGCAGATTTTCAGAATGTGCCCTTTGTGGTGTAAATTATTATATATTCCTGAGTGTTTAAAAAGCTAAAGTGAATAGGGAGAAATACTGTTAACTGATGGTACATGGAAGGGATTAGGGAGAAATACTGTTAACTGATGGTACATGGAAGGGATTACAATCAATGTAATGAAACAAAGTAAATGATTTGTTGAATGTAAAACTGATGATCTGCCCTGTAAACTTTTAATCTATCCAAATAAAAACCTTAAATTAAAAAAATAAAGAAAAAAAATGTACATGGTTAGTTAGCTTGATCTGCATGCAATATATACATCAATATGAACTAGAAGAAGTGTCACAAAATTGGCATTGATTAAGCTTTGATTAAGCTGTTATTTTTGTAGGCTAGAAAACAACTTGTTCTACCAGTTTTAATCATATGCTTCTTAATTCTTCATCAGATTACTGAAATAAATTTGATATTGAGATATTTACTCCAGTGATTTCTTTGTTTAACTGTAGTAAGAAATCTGACAGAGGTTGTTCCTCAGCTCCTGGATCAGCTTCGTACTGTCGAGCAGAAGCGGCCTGCCAGCAATGTTTCTGCCAGCATCCAGAGGATCAGAGAGCTCATTGCTCAGACCAGAAGTGTTGCCAGCAAGGTATCCAATGAATGGAGTCATTGATCACTCAGTGATAAAGAGGATATGAAGCTAAGCTCCAACTCCTCAGGCAGCTTCCAACATTTAGATGCTTTATACTCTATGACTCAATGTGGTAGTTCTCAACCCCTACTGTTCATTAGAATCACATGAGGAGCCTTGAAAAATAAACCAATTCCTGGTTCTAACCTCAAAGCAATAAATCAGGCAATGTAGAGGGAGGGCCCAAATAGCAACAAATAACTAAACCCATTGTCGTCCAGTTGGTTCCAACTCATGGTGACCCCACATGTCATATGAACAGTCCCATAAGGTTTTCTTAGCTGCAATTTTTATGATTCATGAAACTACTGGTTGGGTTTGAACAACACCAACCTTGAACTCAGTAGTCAATCACAAATTGTTTATGCAACCCAGGGAGCAATGAGAGGAAAAACTCAGGGACCTCCCTAGTTTCAAAGCTCCCCAGGTGATTCTTATATGTAGCCAATGTTAAGAGCTACTGAGTTAATCTGGCCAATGAAGTTAATATAGCAAAAGAAATCAAGGAAAGTCAACACCAATAGAAAACTCACTTCTTTATTTTATTATTATTCATTTATCTTAACAGATGGTATTTGTAATTGTCATATGGAATAACCTTATCCACCTGTTATACCTATTCAAGAAATCCTCTGGTACAAAATGTATTATGTAAAGGTTTTACTGACTAGAATCACATAATGGCTAAGCTGTATAAACTTAGCAAAGACTCTGTGTTGAGAGGTTTATACAGAAATAAGTCAACAACACCTAACAAGAGCCAGCATTGGTAGGAAATTTCCTGACACAACAATTAACATTTTCCATTGCAGTAAAACAGGGCTTGTTCTTTAACCCATTTTAATTTGTTGTTGTTGTTTTTAATTATTTAAAGATCAGAATAATTTTACAACCAAAAAAATAAGGTTTTAATTTCTCAATAGAGATGTTACTTATACAGCTTCCTTGGCCCTAATTACTGACAAAAATATAAAAAGAGTTTAAAACCAACTATTTTATAATGAAGGAGACTATTTTTGGTAAATATTCCTAAGTTTTAAATGATGTACAATAAATGGCCCAGTATCCTGGTATGGTGCTTTAGGACAAGCGCTGGACTGCTAATTGCAAGTTCGGCAGTTCAAACCCACGAGTCGTTCTTTAGAAACTCTATACTAGGTCACTGAGTTGGAACCAATTCAATGGCACTTAACAGCAACATTACAAATTACCTGATTTAGATACCTGGGTGACCATTTCAAAAAAGGTTTATCATAAAAGTACACAAAGAAATGGCATTCTCAAGGCTAGTTTCCTGTGGGTGCTTTCTTGTCATTCTATTTATATGGAATAGAATTTTAGGGGCTTAATTCCCGAAAACCAGGAGACCCTATTTCTAGGAACTTCCTCATTTCACCATAGTGAGATATTTTCCGTGAGATATGCATCCTTTATAGGCTCTCAAATTGTACAAAAAGATTTAAATTCTACATACAACTTGATTATTTCATAATATTTATAAGTAAAGGTGTGGAGGTGTGGAGGAGAGGAGAACTCAGAGACCCCTATCAGGAAGAAGGATTCCTATTGAGAGCTGTGGGGAAGTTAGGGAATTACACAATCTACTCGTTTATGCAGAGCACTTTTAATGAAACCATCTTGAAACTCCAGATTCAAGTTTCTATGATGTTTGATGGCCAATCAGCCGTAGAAGTCCACCCCAGAACCAGTGTGGATGAATTAAAGGCCTTCACATCTCTGAGTCTGTATATGAAACCTCCTGTGAAGCAGCCAGAACAGAGTGGGACTGCCGACCAGTTTATTCTGTACCTCGGAAGCAGAAACGTAAGAGTTCCCTTTTAGAATGGGGTGGGAGGTGCTTCAAAGGAAGATCATTGCTTTTATGGTTCCCTAAAACAAAACTTCTTATGTAAACAAATTAAATTCCCATTCTAGCAAGGCTAAATTAATGGTTTGAGGAGAAGAAAGACCTTCTCCATATGGAATCTTTCTGGAGTTGCTTCATATCAGCATCACACTATTAATGTTGAGTATGAATCTAACATTTCAAAGACCTTCAGGATAACAGCTGCCTATCTGTATATGTCTGATAGTGCATCCTGTTTGAAGATACATAACCAGTTTCTGTGGAGACAACTCCCAACTCATGTTGACCCCATCTGTCACAGTTAAACTGCTCCACAACTTTTTCAAATACTGACTGTGTTGTAAATATGATTATTATTGTCAGGCCTTCCTTTCAAGATGTTGCTGAGTGGACTTAAACCTCCAACTTTTTGGTCAGCCCTCAAGCATGTTAACTGTACCACCCAGGAATTCCTGACGATACATAGGGGTTGGTATTGTCAGGCAACATTAGATCTCTGGGTTCTCAAACAGCACTAGCACATTCCTGTCAGCCATTTAATTCCCACAATCCTGTAGTTGCTTAGGTCCATGGTGCACATTAGAGCAAACACAAGAGATGGCAGATGCTGATGTAGCCACAGTGAGTCTCTAAAGGAAGATCCACTGACCAAACAAGAACTTTGGGTAATAATTCATATCAGGAGGCCATTTTATATAGCTAAACTTTTGGGTTGCTGATTTTCCTTCAAAAAAATGAAAATAAAACATATTCATTATTTTATTTAAGTAACTTCTTAATATTTCAGGCCAAAAAAGAGTATATGGGTCTTGCAATTAAAAATGATAACCTGGTATACATTTATAACCTGGGGGCCAAAGATGTGGAGATACCCCTTGACTCCAAGCCAGTCAGTTCCTGGCCTGCTTACTTCAGCATCGTCAAGATTGAAAGGTAAATGTGTCCATGATGCAGGGTTTGCATGCATGTTTTATAAGAAATATATTGAATGCATTCATACTCAGTCTTCCTAGTGATCACAACTAGCATTTCATTCTTTCTTCCTGAATTCCTTCCCAAACACCTTTGTGCAAAAGAAAATATTAGAAATGGTCATAATAGCAAGCTGATTACTAGATCTTTACTTGGCCAATCTATGAATTAATTACAATACAGATCGAGAGAGATAAATAGCTGCCAATGTTGACTCTGACTCATGGTGACCAGTCCTGTGTCTTCCTCATGATCACCAGCATGATCAAGTCTGTTATTGCAGATACTGAGTCACCCTCACTGACCCTCTACTCTAGCAAAAACAATGTCCTCCTCTAGAAGTTGATCCCTCCTGATGACATGTCCAAAGCAATCAAGTCAGACAATGTTCTTTTGTAATTCATAAGTTTTCACTGGCCAGTTTTCAGAAGTAGATCACCAGTTCTTCCTTTCTAATCTGTCATAGTCTAGAAACTCTGCTGAAACCTGTCCACCATGGGTAACCTTGTGGGTATTTGAAATACAGGTGGCATAGCTCCCAACATCACAGCAATATATACCTGCCACCACAGCATATGGAAAACTGACAAAACAGGTGGTGGGAATTCTAATACCGAATGCCTTTTTATCCCCTTCTCAGTTCATAAATGCTTATTAACAAGATAAAATCAAATCACCAACTTTGTGATAAGAGAATATTAATACTATTATATTAGCAAACACACACTTTCTATAAATTACCTGGTTAATAAAGAGTAGAAATAATTTATCTTAACAGGATCGGAAAGCATGGAAAGGTGTTTTTAACAGTCCCGAGTCTAAGTAGCACCGCAGAGGAGAAGTTCATTAAAAAGGGAGAATTTACAGGTGAAGACTCCTTGCTGGATCTGGACCCTGAGGATGCTGTGTTTTACCTTGGTGGGGTGCCTTCAAATTTCAAGGTAAGACACCCAACTATATTTTGATACTATAGATATGCAGTGTTTGCTTTTATAAATGTACGAGACCCCATTGTGATAGGAAGGGATCTGATGATCATTTTAAGGAAGAGTTCAGCTCAATGAGTGGTAGAAAACTCGGAAGCAAGACTGTCAATTTGGTGTTATCAGTGCACTCTCTACTGCCTATTTTTTCAGATGTCAAATGCTTTCAAGCAATAGCTAACACTTGAGGACCAACTGATTTCATTCCAATGCAGGCAGCTGTAATTAATGTTGCCCCACCTGCTGCGGGAATGTCTGTGTCTTGTGAGTGTCCCTACAATTTGGATCTAGTCTTCAATGTTTGAGATTACAGTTTCAAAAACTCCGGTTTCTCAGCTAATACAGGCATGAAATAAGATGTCAGGAATGAGGGTTTGTGAAACTTGAGGGAGAGTTTGCCACCTGATGAAGCCTATGAGAAACAGATATCCACATTTCCACTTATGGGGCAGTAACCCTGGCCCCCAAACTGGAACTGGTGGCTTAAATTAACCTTCACCTGTTAATCATTGAGACATAAACTGAATAAATTTAAGGCAACTTTGTTATTTTTATTTATCATGATTGTTTTGATTCAGGGTCCAGAACCACAACAGATATCTCAACTATGAACATTCCCTAGTTCCATATGTCTTGTTGTTAAGTGACACCAAGTCATTTCCAACTCATAGTGAACCTGTATAGGGTCTCTGAGAAGAGGCTAATGAGTTTGAACCACCAACCTTGTGCCACACAGTCTCCAGTTTTATATATGTTGTTGTTAAGTGCCATAGAGTAGTTCCAACTCATTGCGACCCTGTTTAGGGTTTTCAAGGAACTGCTGGTGTGTTTGAACTGGCAACTTTGTGATTCAAAGTCCAGTATTGATCCTACAGTGCCACACCAGGAGTCCAGTTCTATATATGGTGGTGGGTTTGTGAAGTGGAGTCAATTCTGATTCTTAGCAATCCTGTATTGAGTTTCTGAGACTGTAAATCTTTGGTGGCGATGGTGTGCTGTGGAGTCGATTCCGACTCATAGTGACCCTGCATAGGGTTTCCGAGGCTGTAAATATTTACTGGAGCAGAAAGCCTCATCTTTCTCCCACAGAATCGCTGATAATTTCGAACCGCTGACCTGGAGGATAACAGCCCAACTTGTAACCACTACACTAATATTTTTTTCTCTTGATGTGGATGATGATGATAGTTTTCTAATAATGCCAAATAGACATTTTGGCCACAATATCATTAGCTTATTTTAGGCTTGTATGAAGTATGCACTCTAAGTGTAAGGTACTGGTTGGAAAGTATGAAAATAAATTAATCATAAGTAAAAATCCTACAAAACCCCCTAGAAGTATACTTATTCACCTTAGTTAAGTAAAATCCTCCTCAATGGGATCAAGACCCACAAAAATTTCAGAACACACATAAAACTAGCTCTATTTCCCTTCTTCTAGCTTTGGGGCAGGTGCTAAGTATAATACAAAATAAATCACTAACTGGTCTGCAGCACACTTTGCTTTCATTAATTCAGCCTCACTGTCTAATAAATCCTATTCAAAAGAGCATGTTGTTGTTGTTGTTGTTAAGTGCCATCGAGTC
>NW_006408545.1:14872229-14873262 GCF_000296735.1 Chrysochloris asiatica
AGATGATTCTGGATGGGGTTCTGGATTCCACCTATGGTAGTATGCAATGCAAAGGCTCCACAGAAAGCCTCTTTAACTGGGCAACTTCTAGCCCCCTTTAAGGTAGTCCAATCAGTTATAGGCTGAAGATGGACTTACAAGCATTCTATTGTGATGTTTCTGGCTATTTGTTTCTCCCCTCCTCAAGTACCTATTTTACAATGGTAGGCAAGGAAAACCAAGATTCAAAAGACAGCCAAGCATCTTAACATTATTCCCCGCTTTTAGCCATTCAAACCATGCCTCAATCCCTGTACGCTGGAGCCCTGTTGTTCCAAAGTTGTGCACACATCATCATTTAACGCTGTCCTACTTAGCCCATGCAAACCTGCCTAACTGTTCTCCCATCCACTTGTTCTTCCATTCCCCTCCCCCTTCTTGTGTATTGCACCCCGTCCCCACAACACCCAAGCTATCCTGTGTCTATTCCCTACCCTGTGCTCTATCTTCCCTCCTTCCCTCCCCTTCTCTCATCCCATACATCCTGGTGATCAGCAACTGTATATATAATTTTTTTTTCCCCTTTTAGAATGGGTTCTTTTTCTTAGTCTTTTACAATAATGGCCCTATGCAGTATTTCTCCTTTTGTGGCTGACTAATTTCACTTAACATAATGTCCTCAAGGTTCATCCATGGTATGCAGTGGCTTGCAGTTTCCTTGTTGTTCTTCAAGGTACCATAGTATTCCATTGTGTGTATGTACCACAGTTTATTAATCCATTCTTCAGTTGATGGGCACTTAGGCTGTCTCCCTCTTTTTGCTATTGTAAATAGTGCTGCTATGAACATTGGTGTGCATATATCTACTTGTGTTATGGCTCATATTGGGTAAATACCAAGTAGAGGGATTGCTGGATCATAAGGTATTCCTATTTCCAACCTTCTAAGGAAGTGCCATATTGCTTTCCAGAGTGGTTGGACGATTTTGCAATCCCACCAACAAAATCTTGGTTTTCCTTGACTACCATTGTAAAATAGTTACTTGAGGAGGGGA
>NW_006408545.1:14893711-14902904 GCF_000296735.1 Chrysochloris asiatica
TAATTTAAAAATATCTATATTCTTAAATCCTTTGTGATCATCCATTTTATTTCAATATGTCATTGTGTTGGCTACTGTAAATGGCAGGCATACCTCATAAAAATAAAAAACAGAACTGTTTCACTGACTGCCTCCTAAATCATCAGACCATTTCTCAGTCTTATCAATTGTTGAAGCTTTTAAATTATCTTCATCAAAACTTGATTTATGTGTGATATTAAGGATAGTGTTTGCAGTTTTCTGCATTCTGCGGGATCACCTTTCTTTGAAACAGGAAAAAACACAGATGTATTAGAGTTATTTGGACAGTTTGTCTTCCAAACTTTTTGGCATAGATGAGACAAGTAAGAACTTCCAGAGTAGTATCTATTTGTTGAAACATCTCAGTTGGTATTCTGTCAATTCCTGCCACCTTGTTTTACGCCAGTGCTTCATTGCAGCTTGGACCTGTTCCCTCAAGATCATTAATTTTTTTTATCATAAGGTCCCTCCTAAAGTGACTGAATGTTGGCCAATACCTTTCAACCTTCAGCATTTTTCTTCAGATTCATCTTGAAATGTTCCGTTTGGCAATGAATGTGATATTATTCCTCTTCAATTTATGCCTAAGCTTTGGATCTTTATGCATTTCATATCATTTTCAATTACTTCAATTTTTTCTAGATTATATTTCATGTGGATTCCCAGTGTGGCACTATAGGATAAGCACTGGACTGCAAACCACACAGTTGGTGTTCAAATGCCCACATGCTCCCTGGAAACAATGTTGTTGTTATGTGCCATCGAGTCAGTTCTGACCCATAGCGACCCTGTACAGGGTTTCCTAGGCTGTAAATCTTTACAGGAGCAGAAAGCCTCATCTTTCTCCCACGGAACAGCTGGTAGTTTCGAACTGCTGACCTTGCGGTTTGCAGCCTGATTTGTAACCATTACGCTACCAGAGTTCCTTCTGGAAACAATACAAGGTTGTTATGCGTTGGAACCAACTCAACAGCACTTGAGAAAAAAAACATACTTCATATATTACAGGTTCTGATTATTAACAGATGTTTGCAGCTGATTCTTCCCATTTTGTGTGTGCCACATCAGCAAATTAAGATTCCAAAAGCTTTGTTGCATCTCTATTATTAAGATCTACTCACTGTGAGGGAGCAGCTCTTCCCCCGTTGTATTTTGCTGCCCATGCAACATAAGGAACTCCTTCTGGCACTGTATCAGGCAGTGTTCCACTGCAGTTCATAAGGGTTTCACTGACCATTGCTTTCGTTTGTTTTGGTTTTTTAAGAAGTAGATTGCCAGGTCCTTCTTCCTAGTCTGTCTTAGTCAAGAAAGTCTGATGAAACCTGTCCACCCACCCACTGATGACCCTGCTTGTATTTGGGGGAAAAAAAGGTGGCATATAGCATCAAAGCAAATGGACAGCCTTGGCAGACAAGTGGTGGATTTATCAATTAACAAAGGTTTTCTTTGAAATTTGCCTAGTACAGTTCCCCCTTTCCTAATGCCAGTGATTGCATGCTAATCAGATATTCAATTATAACATTTTATAAACTCTTAATAAATGGTTTCCAAATCTCTGAAAATCTTCAACTGGAAGATTTCTAAACAGATTAGAAATTTCTTTCCATGCGTGTTTAATAGTGCAGATATGAGTTTTACTTACATATTTTTACTTGATATACTAATTTTTTTTTCTTCTTTGGGAAAATAACAGCATTAGAAAAAAATCTCCAAACACATCCTTTAAAACCCATCTCCCCAGAGTACGTGTTTCTTAAAAAAACAAAATTTACTTCCTCATCCATTGCAGTAATAATACCTAGCTTGAGATGACAGATGAAGCATGTTCAGTTTTTTAAAATAAATAGTAGGTTTTGTACTACTGTAAAGTATTTGTCACCACAAATAAAGGTCAGCAAATTTAGAGACTTGATGTTATAAAGAAAAACGTGTGACTCTTCTTTGCACTTGGCAGTGTTTTTGGTAATTCATAGGAAGTAGCCAACAAACATTTGTGTATCTCAGAAGATTTTTACATCACTCAGCATCTCAATACAAAATAATTATAAATATTCTATTATTTATATCACCCATAAACCCACATAAAAAAAAATTTTAAAACCCTGTGCCCTCAAGTCTATTCAGACTCATCACGACCCTATGTAGGATTTCTGAGACAGTAAATTTTTATGGGAGCAGACAGTCTCATCTTTCTCCCACAGAGCAGCTGGTGGTTTTGAACCACTGGTTAGCAGCCCAATGCCTAACTCACAGAGCCACAACTGTGACAAATTTCAGTAGGCTGACAGTGGAGAGATAGATGGGGGCCACTGTCAACTCTCCGGGTGTGGAGTCACATTCAGAAAGTCTCTCGTAGTATGTAAACCTCACAAAAGACTGACACAGGGGTGAAGTGAAGACCCTGGGTCACAGCATAGATTGAACTGGTTGTCTTCATGTGTTCTATGACTTTGGATTCAGCAATGGTCCTGTGAATCTTGAATAGATAGCTGCTAGCAAGTTGGTGCCAACTCCTGGCAATAACATGTACAGCAGAACAAAGCATCGCCTGGTCCTGTGTCATCCTCATAATCTCCAGCATGCTGAGCCCATTTTGCTACTACTGTGCCAGCCCATCTCATGGAAGATCTCCCTCACACTCACAGGCCCGCTACTTCACCAAACATATGCCCTCCTCCTGATGATGTGTCCAAGGCAAGCAAGTCAGACAATATTTTCTTGTGATCATAAGATTTATTTTGTTCATTTTCAGAAACACATTGCCAGATCTTTCTTTCTAGTCTGGAAGCTCCCACTGAAACATGTTCACCATGAGTGAGCCTGCTGGTATTTGAAATACTGTTGATATAGCTTCCAGCATCCCAGCAACACACAGTACAACAGACTTACAGCTGAGTGATGAATATATTAAATACTAAAGACTCATTTCTTTCCCTAGTTTAGATTTTTAAAATAAGCAGGAAGAGACAGTGAAATATTTTCTCCCTGTGCTCCAATGGGTTGTTTTCCATATTCCCAAATGTATGCAACTCCACTCCTGAGACATTTTCTGAAGAATAGGAACATTACCACAGTGTCTAATTTTTTAAGCCAGTTGAATTCTTTTAACTCTGGAGTTCTGAAAAGAAGCACACTTGACCAGTAAACTACTTACTCTACTAAATTAGTTTGATTCTAAAATATCATATATTCCAAGTCTATAACAAATTCATATTTATTGACATAAATTCAATGTTTCAAAATAATACAGAAATGACCTTTTTGTATTAATAGTTGTCAATAATTCTTATGATTTTTCTCAGTGTACCTCAGAATTATTTTCCAGTACTATCCTTTTTTTTTTTTTTTTTAATGAAGACATTTGCATCTGTTGGCCTGTCATAATTTTTTTCATTGCACAAACACAAGTCAGTTGACTACACATGGTCCATTAATTTGAAGAGATTTCAAAATTCAATGTTGTAGACTTTAAACTTAACTCATTAATTCATAGATGGAATTGTAAAAAGATAGCGCTTTTAAATCATCAGCAAATATGAACATTTCAACTCATTTATTAATATGAGCAATAACTGATGATACGTTGTTGTTGTTGTTGTTGTTAAGTGCCATCAAGTCGGTTCCGACCCATAGCGACCCTGTACAAGGTTTCCAAGGGTGTAAATCTTTACAGGAGTAGAAAGCCTCAGCTTTCTCCCGCGGAGCTGCTGGTAGTTTCGAACTGCTGACCTTCAGGTTCACAGCCCGATTCATAACCACTACGCTACCGAAGTAGTAATTTTTATTCATAATAAAAATGTCATGAGACTTCCTTCATCTTTCAATAATTTTAATAATGAAGAATACACTGTTATTTCTCACATTCAGCTAAATCTACACTGTGATAAGAGCAGATGCTCACATCTTGCAACTTCTTTGTCCCCACAGAGTATGTTTTTCAGTCTGGAGATGCGCAATGGATACCTTCATGTGTTCTATGACTTTGGATTCAGCAATGGTCCTGTGCATCTTGAAGACACGTTGAAGAAAGCCCGAATTAATGATGCTAAATACCATGAGGTACAAATTGTCATAGTTTCAGTTTGTTTTTGCTCTCAGAGATATTCATCTAATCAAGTGGTCAAATGAGGTAGGCTGGATAGCAATTAAACTGAATATCTTCACTTGTAAAAGCAGCTGAGGAGTCCTCGCCAATTCAACCTAAGAATAACATTTGCTTTAAAAGAATGGATGTTTTTGTCAAATCAGCATTTATAAGAGTCACTGAAAGATTCTTTTTAATTGCTACACTGACCAAAAGGCTCCAGCCTGGCTAAAATCACAATTACCATAGCTCTCCTATACAATCCATCTATCCATTTACTGAAAATGTCAGGACACAGATACGTAGGAATTTTGTTGTTGTGTTGTTGTTTGGGTTTTACTTATTTATCAAGCTACTAATGTAAATGTAAAAAGAGTTGTTGTTATGTGCCGTGGAGTCGGTTCCAACTCAGTGACCTTGTACAGGGTTTCTGAGGCTGTCAATCTTTACGGGAGCAAAAAGCCTCATCTTTCTCCCATGGAGCAACTGGTAGTTTCGAACTGCTGACCCTGAGGATAGCAGCCCAATTCGTAACCACTATGCTACCAGAACTCCTTTTGTAAAAAAGAGTTGTTGTTGTTGTTGTTGTTATGTGCCGTGGAGTTGGTTCCGACTCATAGAGACCCTGTACAGGGTTTCCAAGAGTAGATATAAGTAAATGCAGAGTTTCACTTTAAACCATTTACCCAAAATTTAGAAAATGCTAATTCAGGTTTCCTTATAAAAAGAACCCACAAAGAATGATCTTTAGTCTTGAAACCTATATACAATATATAGATAATGCATTTCCTCTGTTTTCATGAAGAGCTATTCTAGATCTATAGTTTAATAAAGCATATAAAAGTCATAGCTTTTCAATTGAACCAAAATGTAGGGGATAAGAAGCTATATTTTTCTTTTCAGCTCAAAGTCCAAAGCCTTCCTGAAGATGGCTTATAATAAAGGAATATTTTAACTACCTCTCTGCCAACAACATTTCCAGACTCATTAGGTTACTCATTATGTCCATAAAGAACAATACCTGTGACCTGCCATCTACAGTTCAGAAGGCACCTTTTTATAGTTCTTTCTCAAATCTCTCAGAAAGGGCAAGAAGAAAACAGCTGGCCTCATGGCAAAAAATTTTGAGGGGTCAGCTCCTCCTCAACTTCCCCAGGAAGTTGAACTGTTGGTTGCATGAACAGAGTTTTTATGTGTGTAAGTACAAAGGGAAAATCTCTTCTCCATTGTTGTGAACAAACAAGTGCAAGGACATGGAAGAGTGGATGTTACAGCCAGAATAATGGGGCTATATAGGAGTCTTCCTAAAGCTGATGATTCAAGAGCTGATCAAGATATACTTTCTGTCATTTCTCCCAGATCTCAATCATTTACCACAACGATAAGAAAATGATCTTGGTAGTTGACAGACGACATGTGAAAAGCATGGATAATGAAAAGATGAAAATACCTTTTACAGACATATACATTGGTGGGGCTCCTCCAGAAATTTTACAGTCCAGGTGAGCTTGTTCATTTGTTAGTTTGTACAATAACTGTTTGCTCCTAATCATGTACTGGGATGCTTGTTTGATGCGCAGGGATGCTTGTTTGTCTAGATTAAGGTTGAAGCACTCCCACTTGCCCCCTTCCACACAGATGCACCTGCACACATGCCCTCCTCAGGATCTCTCCCATTAGCATCTAGTAGATATGATTTATAATTTCTTTCAAATTTTCATTTATTGTTGTTTACTCCTGGCACACACTCATCAAGGAGAGCCCTGTATATTGTGTGAAAATAAAGTAGCATTGTATCCCTTTGTTTAGTTTTAGGCTTAATTAAAACTTAATTTGAATTCTCAAACAGCATCTAATGAAGGTGAAATTTTCAAGACATTATCTAAGGGGTTGTGGGTCATGTATAAGGAAACATTGTTCTAATATATTTTAAATTAGCTCTCCACTAATTACAACCAATTCATTTGCATCCGAGACCCTTGAAGCTGAAGGGCACTCTAGGATAATCTACACCAGTAGTTCACAACCCTGGTTCTCATCAGAACATGAAGAACTTTTATAAATACCATTGCTCAGGCCCCACTCTCCAGAAATTCTTATTGGGATGAGTTGACATATTTGAAAACAAAACAAAGTAAACCCTCTGTAGGCAGGTGATTCCAATAGAGTCTGATCTCCCATCCAATACGGAATCATCTCCATAGGCCCTCATTCCTTTCTTTGTATAACTTTAGCAATGGGTTTGTGGCTACCTTAAAAGAAACATAAGAGAGAAAAGTCTTGATGTTATCAATTATTATAAAGTTCCTCCTTATATTTAATCAAAATAAAAGGACTCACTTTGATTTTAAATTAACTTCCTATTCATTTAGCATCCAATAATAAATAAAGCATATATTTGGACACTACCTAAATGCAAGGCTTATAAGTACTGGGATCACAGTATAGCAAGATGCCATCCCTTGTCTTAGGGATAAAGGATTTCTTACTTCTTACTTTTCTATTCATCCAAAGGTCCAATATTCGCTATGACAGTCCTAGGTTTAGTTAATAACAGTATATTGCAAGAACACTGGTTCAATAACCACAAGTGGATTATTGAAAGTCTGATACCTGGGTTCAAATCAACCACTTGTAACATAAGAGAATAGCTTCAGATATTTTAGCTTCATTTTATAGATTGTTGTTGTTGTTAAGTGTCGTTGAGTCTGTTCCAACCCATAGTAACCCTTTATAGGGTTTCCAAGGAGCAGCTGGTAAGCTTGAACTGTTGACCTTGCAGATCAAATTTGCAGTCCAGTGCATTACCCCACATTGCTGTTAAACTATGCAAAGTTGCCAATTGTTGACCATTTTTTACCTACATATATGTCTGTTCCTCATGGTTCAATCTAATAATGATCTATAAAAGGGAAATAATGCTGTTTCCATCTAGTTCACTGAATTGCTAGAAAGATAAAATGAGCTAATGAAAGAAAGGATTTTGAAAACTATGAAGACCTAAACAAATTGCCTAAATTTAGAATAAAATTGTTCTTTGGACAAAGATTAGCCATTACCGTGTGTTTATCAAAGAAAGCATGGGGATATGAATGCTGCCATAGTAAAGCATACTATCTTATTCTTCTTGTTGTTAGGTGCCATCATATTAGTTCCAATTCATAATGACCCCAGTCCTCTACCATTTTCAAAAAATTGTGCAGTCCCTATGTCTAATTTTGTTGCAGCCACCATATCAATACATCTCTTCTTCTTTGTCACTGACCCTCTACTACCAAGCATGATATCCTTCTCCAAGGACTGGTCTTTCCTGATAGCATGGTCAAAGTAAGGGAGATGAAGTCTCGCCATCCTCACCTCTCAGGAACATTCTGACTGTGTTTCTTCCAAGATACTTTTGCCCATTCTTCTAGCAGCCTGTGTTATATTCAATCTTCCTTGCCAACACCATAATTCAAAGTCATCAATTCTTCATTGGCCTTCCTTATTCGTTGTCCAGTTTTCACATGCATATGAAGCAACTGAAAATGCCATGGCTTTGTTCAGGCACACATTAGTCATCCAAGTGAAGTATTTACTGTCTAACACTTTAAAGAGGTCTTTTACAGCAGATTTGCCCACTACAATGTATTATTTGATTTCTTAACTGCTGCCCCAATGGACATTGATTATGAATCCAAGTAAAATAAATCACATCCTCACAACTGGACCAAAAAGCAATGTAATGATTTATACTAGTGAGTTTAAGTAAATTCAAGGTAATATCATCTTTATCACGGCTAAGTCAATCAATAACAACGGATTTTTCCCCCCCAGGACCTTACGAGCACACCTTCCCCTAGATATCAACTTCAGGGGCTGTATGAAGGGTTTTCAATTCCAAAAGAAAGATTTCAATTTATTGGAGCAGAAAGAAACCCTGGGAGTTGGTTATGGGTGCCCAGAAGATTCTCTTGTAAGTACCAATCAGTCAAAAGCTTTTTAAATAAAGTGGCACAAAGCTAATCACTCTCAAAAGCCTTTGTGATCCCATGTATACTTTGGGTCCCCCTTTCCCACCACAGAAAGAATGACTTAGCGAGAAAGACCTTTGGCAGTCCTCTGTGACTTACTTGTCCAGTTATTTCACTTTTCAACAGGCAGGGTATCTAAAACCCAGAAAGGCAAGGCTAGTGTCATTATTCACTCAAGGTATAAGAAGTAGACAAGCTAAAACTCCATCTGTTAGCATTGTTTATGATTATAAACCCATAGTCAAAGCATAAACTATCAGTATAAAAACTAACAGGCAAGGTGGTATGTGAGAAATTGGCATTTTAAGCATTTGGTTCTGTTGCTGTAAAACACTATATTCACTTTTTACATTTGCATTGGCATACAGATATCACGCAGAGCATATTTCAATGGACAGAGTTTCATTGCGTCAAGTCAGAAAATATCTTTCTTTGATGGCTTTGAAGGAGGTTTTAATTTCCAAACGTTACAGCCAAATGGGTTATTATTCTATTATGCTTCAGGGGTGAGTATTTATTTTTTTCTTAAGGAAACTTCTTGATAATTGTTTTGCTGTTAAAAGCACTTATATATATTAAAAGTGATTTTTTATTCTGATTAACATTGGGTCATATGTGCCTCCACAGAATACCTCATTGTAGGCACTTCATAAAATATATTAGATATTGTACATCAGGAATTCTTAACCTGGCATTCAATGACACATCCCTGAGGGCTTCATGGAGAGAAATCAGGTGGTCTGTGGTCTTACATGGGAAAAATTTACATTTTCATTTTCTGTAATTAAAATTTAACATTTTACTTTGTTAAGACTACAGGCAACAAATCACAATAATATTAATAGCACTTGAGACTTTATTGTTAATAGAAATCACAGGCATATTTCATATTGCATTGCAGTGGTCATTTTGTTAAGTGCCGTCTAGTCAATTCCAACTCATAGTGAGCCTGTATAGGGTTTCCAAGGAGCAGCTGGTGAGTTTGAACTGCTGACCTTGTGATTCAAACAGACCTCGTGGTCTAGTGCTTATCCTATAGCACAACACCGATACTCCACAATTGTCATGTTGTTGT
>NW_006408545.1:14905545-14970764 GCF_000296735.1 Chrysochloris asiatica
GAGGCACTCACTCATCTCTGCCAAGAAATTTGGAAGACAACTATCTGGCCGACTGATTGGAAGAGATCAATATTTATGCCCATTCCAAAGAGAGGTGACCCAACAGAATGCGGAAATCATCGGACAATCTCTTTGATATCTCAGTCGAGTAAAGTTTTGCTAAAAGTAATACAGAAACGGCTACAATTGTCGTAGTTATCTCAAAATAGCATTTTTCTCATTGTTATTCTAAATTATAGTGGTTATTAGATCTGCTGCTAGGTCTTGTTATTGAAAGCCTTCATATGAAATATACACATTATTATATCACTGTTGTTTTAAAGTGTTGAAAGTGTATTTTAATGTTTTTTATGTAATTGAATGATTTCCTTTATGAGTCTACAAATTTTGGTTTGCACTTCTTGAAATATTAGTTAATGAAGAGATCTATATGCATCACCAAACTGCCAGCAGAGTTCGTGACATTGAAGAGCTTCAGAAACAGTGGGTCTGTGTTAAGAACTAACATGTATGTCTTAGTTTATAAAAGAATAGAAAGAACATGCTCTTTTGTCTAGACTTCAATAGAGCACAAGCGCAACTTAGCAAGATACATTATTTCAAGAATAAAATAGGATCTGAAGGAGGTTTGGTGACCCTAAGATCCAATTGATTTGTCTCTGGAAGTTCATTACTGTATAGTTTATTAAAGCAGGTTTCATTATTCATACATATTGCTTATATCACTTTTCTATTGAATTGAATTGAAGTCAGTGGCATCTGTGGAAATTTAGTCAAAATACTTTGTAGGACTTTTACCACAAAACCTGCTTCAGATACCCATGGTTAGTCAAATCAAACTTTCTGTTCACAGAACGCAGTCTGTGTTGAGGATCAGTTTTAGAGGTTGGTACCCATGTAAGGAAATAGAAGCAATATTATCATCTTTGTCAACATTTTTTAAGACAAAAAATAAATTCATAAAAAGGGGATTTAACATTGGCCTTATTTTTTTCAAGGTCCAGTAGTTCAAGCTTACCAGCTGTTCCTCTGAAACCCCATACAGGGTTGCTATGAGTCACAACCAACTCAATGGCACTTAACAACAGCCACTGTAAATGAAAATAGTGAACACTTTAAAAAGCAAAACTAGCAAACTAACCCTGACCTAGTCAGCCAGCTACATCCCTGGGGAGTCCAAATATTGTATTTACAAAAGTGAGACTGAGGACTGAGTAGAAATGCCTGAGTTAGGAAGGAAACTGTGACTGACACAACAACTCTTAGCATGGCAAAATCACCACAGCTTTTCAACTCAGGATCTGTTCATTGAAACATGTGTCTAGTTTATAGGCCACACCAAGACAAGCGATAGGACATGCTCTTTTATTCTTCATAGAAATTATTTTACAAGTAAAATTCTTATAAAAGATACATTCCTGGAAGCAATACCATTGTGTAAATGTTGAAAGTGTGTCAATCATTGGGATCCCTGGATTCCTGGCTGAAACCCATGTGCTTGCATTTCAGTCAGACATGTTCTCCATTTCGCTGGATAATGGTACTGTGATCATGGATGTAAAGGGAATCAAAGTCCAATCAGCAGATAAACAGTACAACGATGGGCTGCCCCACTTTATCATTACCTCTGTCTCACCCACAAGGTACAACTCATTTTCTACTCTTTCCACCATTTGCCTTTATTTGTAGGGTATGATTCTGTCAAGTGACCTTATGAATAATAGGCTATTTCTATTACTTTTCTTGTTATTGTGTGGTTTCAAGTGCATTCTGACTCACAGTAAACCTATATTACAGAGTACAACTTCCCATAGAGTTTTCTAGGCTGTAATCTTTATAGGAAGGAGCTCTGGTAGCGTAGTGGTTACAAATCGGGCTCCTAATCTCATGGTCAGCAGTTCCAAACTACCAGCTGTTCCACAGAAGAAAGATGAGGCTTTCTGCTCCCGTAAAGATTTACAACCTCAGAAACCTTATGCAGAGTCGCTATGAGTCGGAACCAACTCCACAGTACATACCAACAACAACTACAATGTTTATAGGAGCAGATTGCCAAAACTGTAAAACTGCAGGATGAGTATTAATGGTTAATCTTTCAGTTAACAGCCAAGTGCTTAACCACTGTGCCACCAAGGATCCTTTTACTATTCTAGTGTTGTTGTTGTTGTTTAATGGTGAAAGGGATGGGGGGATTCCTTTCTTTTGAAAGAAACTGCTACTAATTTTCAAGACATTAAAAATTAAATCACTATAAAATTGCTTAACATAAATATTTGGGGAGGGGAATTCTTCAGTAAAATAATAGATTATAATCTCCTTGAGAGAAGTGACTATATGTTCTATGAATTACATGGAGGGAGCTCAGGAAATATTGACTTAGTTTAGATTTTAAATTTAACACTTGGAGAAGCTGCCTTTATTGGCAATATTTTTAAAAGCTTTCTCTCTAAAATACCTAATAGTAAATTTCTTATTATAATAAGAACATTTTCTAGAATAAGTAAAAACTCTCTGGTACCCAGTGCAGATATTCTATGTCACAAATGCAAAAGAAACATTAATAGAGTTTTTCTAGACTTCACTTCCAGTAAGAATCAAACCCATGAATGTGCTTTACATCGAAAATAATCTCCCACAAATGTCACTAAATAATCACTGTGGTGTATACAATAGTCCTGGTGTGGTGCTGTGGGTTAATGTGTCAGACTGAAAAGCCAATTGAACTGCAAGGTCGGTGGTTCAAGCTTACCAGCTGCTCCTCAGAAACCCTATACAGGGTCACTATGGGATGGAACCGACTTGATGGCACTTAACAGACAGACAGAGATGGTGTATACACAGACACAAAAATTATACAAATAACTACTTTCAGAAATTCTTGCTTTTATGGGCTTTGATTCCACTCATGGTTTGGAGGGGCTTTTTTGCATGTAAAAGTATTCAGTCATTTCATCTTGGGTTTTATGATGAGTATGACAACTCTATAGCTGTTAGTTTACCAGGAATTCCATTTCAAGCCTGTGAGAAAGCCTGCTTACCAAACCTAGATTAAAACTTAAGGTAAAAGGCTAGCAGTGTGGTGTCTGATGCAGTTGTTTTCTTTGCAGATATGAACTGACAGTAGATAAAAGCAGGTTTGGAAATAAGAGTCCCATAAAAGGGAAAGTGGAACAGACACAACCAAGTGAAAAGAAGTTCTACTTCGGTGGCTCACCCATCAGTCCTCAGTACAATAACTTCACTGGTTGTATAAGCAATGCCTACTTTACCAGGTATACTTTTTATTATTCTGAAATCTGTATGAGTGAGAAAGAAAATCAAGTCAGTAATGGAAATATATGCATGACTAAAACTTAGAAGTGAAATTTATCTGTATTTAGGGGATCATAGTTTACAGCATGCATGTGCTTGGACAAATGACATACTTGGATTCATGTACAGCGTTTTCATCTTTTAATTTCTGAATGATCTTGGCTAATGATTCCTAAACTGTAACATGTAGACAATAATTGTGCCTGCCTCATAGGCTTTTAAGAGAATTAAGTGAGATAATGCACATAAAGCATCTTGCCCAGCATCTGGCGCACAGCAAGCTATAAATATTGGGTACTATTATATTTGTACTTACTATTAATGATATAGTACCATAGTAGCATCCCAAAATTCTAGTTACAGGTTTTTTAATGTCTTCTTAATTTAATGCATGACTTTAAATAAATTAATTTAGATCCTTAGGAAAGACAATAGAGGTTCCCTGAAAGAATAAAAAAGGAAAAAAGGAAATGCAGATAACACAGAGGTTGTCCCAGTGGTCAACCTAGAGGATGCAGTAAGGGAAAAGGTATTCATCAGTCCAAATGGGCTGGTACCAGGCACATAATTATTGATTTATTGAATAATGATTTAAAGGTGTTCTCATTAAGATTATGGTTGATAAATAAAAACCCAACACACACAATTATATAAATTCTTTGACTTCCAGTGTTTCCATCATGCAATTTTAAGCACTATTTGTAAAGCTTTCTTCTTCTGTTACAAACATAGGTTGGATAGAGATGTGGAAGTCGAAGATTTCCAGCGATTTTCTGAAAAGGTTCACACTTCCCTTTATGAGTGTCCCATTGAATCTTCACCATTGTTTCTTCTTCACAAAAAAGGAAAAAATTCCTCAAAGCCTAAAACAAATCAGAATAAAAAGGTAAAAGATAATGCTGTACCAGTGTCCCGATTGCTCCGCCTTCCATTCACACAGCTCTAGACACTGCTGTCTTAGAGAATCGGTTCCAGCTAGCAATTGCGTACACATGACAAATTGGATTCTTATAATATCAGATACATAGGTTTTCCAGCTTTGTTACATCCATTTGTTCCCAAAGAAACTGTATGGAGGGGCTTTTACTGAAACTCCCAACTACTTTTATTATACTTCTATACTTACCAATGTATGTATGTATCATCTTTAATACTATTAATTCTCTAATATCTTTACTTTCCTATAACAATCTCTTTCTTTTATCACATTCATGGGAATTATTAAAGTTCCTGATCTTACTTTTGTTTCTGGTCATTTTGAAGGCTTTACTTCACCGCTCACATGCTACATCATCAAACTCTTGAATTCTAAAATTCCATTCTCCAACTATTATTTCTCTCTCATCATTTACTCCCGGTATTCAAACTCTTTGTCCTCCTGGCCATTGAAACCTTTAGTCTTTTCTCATTCTTTCAGTGTATACCTACCTTTGTGGCTCAACTTTAACAATGCACTCAGGTGCATCTACCCTGGTCCAAGCCACCATCATCTCACATCTGAACTACTGTAATAGCTTTCCAAAAGGTCTCCCTGGCTCTATCTTGCTTCTCAATAGTCTGTTCTCAACATCTCAACTTAACATATCCTGAAAGTACCATGTCACTCCTCTGCTTAAAATGACTCCCTACTGCACTCCGAGTAAAAGTCCTTACAATATCACACACACACACACACACACACACGTTGCCACCAAATGGACATCAACTCAAAGCAACCCCATGTGTTCTAGAGTAGATCTTTGTTCTATAAGGTTTTCAATGTCAACTTTTTCAGAAGTAGATCTCTAGGATTCTCTTTTGAGGTACCGCTGAGGAGACTTGAACTTTCAACTTTTCCATTAATACTTGAGCACTTAACTGTTTGGACCACCCAGAGACTCCACATAATATCATAAGAGATCCTATATGATTGGGGCCCCTTTACCTTTCTGAGTTCCTCTCCTCCACCTCTGTCTCTATGTTTACTCAAATTTTTACTTGAGCTCTTCTGCCTACACCTTCCATCAAATATTCACACAAACAAGTTCTTTTCCTTCTTCTAGGAATCTAGAAGAATGTCACCAGCTGAATAAGGCCTACCCTGAACATGTGTTTAATACGTCAGTCTGCCTTCTGTTCTACACCAATACTACTGATCTTCTTCTACCTTTTCTCTTTCTTTTTTCATTGTTGTTGCTAGGTGCCATGGAGTTGATTCAGACTCATAGCAACCCTACGCATAACAGAACAAAACACTGTCCAGTCCTGCAGCATCTTCACAATTGTTATGTTTGAGTCCAGTTTTGCAATCACTTATCAAATTCTAATTTATTATATACTTTATTATTTACTTACGATTTATTTCTGTCTCCTCTGCTATAATCCAAGCCCCTTTGTTTTGTTCACTGGTGTATCCTAAGTACCTAGAGCAATGCCTAGCACAAAATAGGTGTCAGTAAACATTAACGATCTCTATCAAATAGTTGTTATGGAAATGAAATGAGTCAATGCATGAAATGCACTTAGCACAGTGCCTGGCAGATAGTAAATTTTCCATGAATATGACCTGCCATGTTTCTATCAAGCTTTGTGAGTTTTTCTGAAGGACTGATTCCTAAAATTGGAATTGCTTGACCAAAGGAAATATGTATTTTTTATTACTGAGGCAATGGCAACGTACAGTCCATAAACATCTTTTGAAAAAATCAATTACCCTACACAGTTGTACCAAACAGAATCAAGTACTTAGAATCTCGCCAATCTAATGCCATCTCCTTGTGATTTTAATCTGCATTTCCTTGACAGCTAGTAAGGATGAGCATCTTTCAAAGGAAGAATTGGCTGCCTTTCAAGGCTGGCATCTGGGCCATCAGCAAGAGAGAAGAATCTCCACCAGCTTCTCCCTTGTGGTGGTCTTTCCCTGACCATTTTCTCTTGAGCCAAATAGCCTTTGTAGTTGAGTGAACTCCTACACATAGCAATCCTACAGGACAGAACAGAACTGCGCCCCCTAGGATTTCTATGACTGTAATCTTTACATAAGTCAACTGGACATCTTTTTCCCACAGAGTAGCTGGTGAGTTTCAACCCTTCAATTCATAGTCAAGAACTTAATTGCTGTATCTCACCAGGGCTCCTTACACCTTGAACATTTCTCTGTGTATTTGAGCTTATATGGACTGCACGAGCACAGTGGCTCTATATAATAAGCACTGGACTGAGAACCACAGTGTTGGCATTTCGAGTCCACCAGCTGTTCCGCTAGAGAAAGATGAGACTTTCTGCTCCCGCAAAGATGTACAGCCTGGGAAACCCTATACAGGGTTGCTATGAGTCAGAACCAACTCGACAGCACTAAATAACAACAACACTAACAAATGTGGACAACTCTTAAATATCTTCATGAATATTCTCCTTTGTTCACATGCTCTTTCTTTATCCACATTAATAAAATAATTTTGTTCACATACAATCAAAATGTAACTGTTTTTCAGTATTCCTTTCCTGAGTTTGACATGGGAAACTTTTTTAAAGTACCTGAGGCAGAGAGACTATTTCATTGATTTTATGAAGGATTTCTCTAGGTTCAACTCTCAGAGGATACTGTGAGATTCTGATGGGATCTTACTGTCACCTTCATATATTAATGCCAAAAGCTTTATTCTGAGAGATTTCTTTTCTTTAAACTTGCACTGTAGTGCTGGTCATCAGGTCAAATACAGCAAGGTAGGGTTATTTTAATGCCAACTTTTCTTTTACTCTTCTTTAAGATGTACCCTTAATTAAAATGATGGACTGGCTACTACAATAGCTTCCGTTGAGCTCTGCTTTACTCTCACTGACATGAATTTGGGGCTTATTAATGTGTATGTGGTTGTTGCTGTTGTTGTTACTGCTACAACTGCAGCAGTTACCTGCCAGTGGTGGTTGGTAAAGGGAAGATAATGTTTCATGAATGGAAAGGGCACAACTAACACACACTTTTATTATGATTTCTATTAGTCTTAGTGGTAAAGCTATCACACATTAATTTTTGCTGCTAATATGTGACTTTCATCCCTTCACATGATATATTCTTCACTGTTTTTATAGGGAGAGAAAAGTAAGGATGCACCTTCCTGGGATCCTGTTGGCCTGAAATTCCAAGAGCAAAATACACCAAGAGACTCTCACTGCCACCTTTCCAATGGTCCTAGAGCAATAGAACATGCATATCAGTATGGAGGCACCGCCAACAGCCGCCAAGAGTTTGAACACTTAAAAGGAGACTTTGGTGAAAAGTAAAGTAACACACTACCTTCTAGAAACTTAATGTGTGGCTGAGTTCCAGCCTTCTTTCCCAGATGCCATCTTTGTCTTATGATCTTTCCTCTCTGTATCACCTTACTTTGTTCTTTTGTCATAAAAATAAGTACTAAATAAGTACATGATTCTTGTTTTCCAATCAAGTATTTTCTCTGTCGCTTTCTACTCAAATGTAAGGAACATAAGACAGCATTCTCCCAGGAGCTTGCTGTGTGATATCAAAAACAAAAGACAATCAAGGCTAGGAACATGGGGCAGGTTTCATATAATTTATCATTTAACCTTGATAACGTCTGCCCTCCCCCACAAACGTCGTTTACAGATTTTAAATAGGAATGTATCTGAACAATTAGATTGAATATTCTTGTATGTCTGTGCTCCTCCCAAACCCCCACCTTTCCCAGTATTTCACAGACCTTAATATCATTGAGAATGTCTTTCTCTAGTGTTAGTGCCCAAGTATTTTTATATAGAACTTACGCAGGTCTTTCAAACAGTCATATAACAGTGGCATGGGACTATAGAATAAGCACTGGACTGATAACTGTAAGGTCAGTGGTTCAAACCCTTCAATTGGTCCTTGGAAACCCTATACAGGGTCAAAACCAACTCGACAGCGCATACCACCACCAGTGCCTTCTAATTCACTACTTGTCAAACCTGTCAAATCAGTATGTTGTATTCTTAGAATTTAGAGTTAATCAAACTAGATGTTAATTTAACAAATGTATCTTATCCTGGTCCTGGTGTGGAGCTGTGGGCTAATGCGCTGCACTGAGAGGTCTGTTTGAACTTTAAGGTTGGTGGTTCAAACTCACTAACCGTTCCTTGGAAATTCTATACATGGTCACTATGAGTCAGAACCAACTGGACAGCACTTAACAATCTTCTCTATAGCCTAGAGCTAAATTTCTAGAAAGTTTTTTTGGGTTTTTTGTTGTTGTTGTTGTTGCTTTTTTATGTCTGTTCTCTCTGGTGACTGTTTTAAACATGTAAATTTGGAGTCCTGGTGTGGCACTGTGGGATAATGCACAGGACCATTAGATCTTTTGAACCACAGGGTCAGTGGTTCAAACTCACCAGTTGTTCCTCAGAAACCCTACTCAGGGTCACTATGAGATGGAACCAACTCATTGGCACTTGACAACAACATCCATCAATTAATTTTTACTAGGAAAAAAATGAATTTGTGTTTTTGATAGTACAGAAATCATATAGTTTTTCTATATGCATATTAATTTCTCACCAGTATGAATAAGCTCCTATAACATACATATTTTTACTGAACTACCTGCATCCATGTATTCAAAGCCAGACACAATATGATCCTTAACTGAAACTGTACTTCTTTAAATTTGGAACGAATTCCTGTTATATAAGGAAGTTTGTTAACTGCCATTGCGTCAGTTCCGACTCACAGCAACCCTGCATAGTATTTCCAAGGAGTGGGTTCAAGCTCACCACTGACCTTGTGGTTCAAACTGACCTTGCAGTCCAACACATTAACCCACAGCACCACACCAGGACTCCTGTATAAGGAAGTAGAGGAGGAATTAAAATTTTTTGAACTAGCCATGCTTCTCCAATATTCCCTAATAGTCCTAAGGGATTATTAGAAGAAATGCTGCTTGGATAAAATGAATGGCTACTTATTTTTCACATACACTATCATGCTAGGAAGTTATAGATTATCCTCAGTCTCGTTTTACAGATGGTAACCTTTTTCTTTTCATTTTCCAGATCTCAGTTTTCCATTCGTCTGAAAACTCGCTCCTCCCATGGGATGATTTTCTATGTCTCTGATCAAGAAGAGAATGACTTCATGACTCTGTTCTTGGCCCATGGCCGTTTGGTCTTCATGTTTAATGTTGGTCACAAGAAACTGAAGATTAGAAGCCAGGAGAAATACAATGATGGATTGTGGCATGATGTAAGTTGAAGACAGCAAACATTCCCCCTTGTCAAAGAGACTGACTCTAGGACCCCATAATTGGTCTCGCTAGAAACATCTGTATTAAAATTCTACTGCTGTACACTCAAAGATCTGTATCAAACTATTTAAACTTAATTCCTCAGAGAAATCATGAAGCATACTATTTAAAATGAGACATAGACTGGTTATACTCATTTTAACCAAAAGATCAGTGGCCAACATGGATTGAAGGTTGTTTTCTAATGATTTGTCATTTGACTCTGCCCTACCACCCCCATTACCTCTATGGGTTCTTAATGTTCAGCAACTACTCCTGAGTGTCTTATAGTGCACAGCAGTAGGATGAGGTGGGAGAGATGCAAAGGGAAAAGTTAATCCAAACAGAAAGACTGGAACCATGGGAGCAATAATTAAATATTGATGCAAACCTGCTGGTATGTAATGGCAACAGTAAGCAACATAAGATGCATTATGATGAATTGCAATAAGTTCATGAGAGGTGGGGAAACATGTGGACTGGACCAGCTGCAAAGAGACTCATGGAGAACTCTGGAAAAATTAAAGTATATTTAGAAAGTAAGCCTGAAGCTTTAAATTACTCCATCTAGAAATCAGAAAATATGTGGATCAGTTCTCTAATACATTTTCATAATACCATTCAAAAGAAGATGGAAGGAATACATAGAGTCACTGTACCAAAAGGAAATGATTGATGTTTAGCCATTTCAAGATGTATTGTATGATCAAGAACCAATGACAGTGAAGGAAGAAGTCCAAGGTGCATTGAAGAAATTGGCAAAGAACAAGGCACCAGGAACTGATGGAATCAAAATGGAAATCTTTCAGGAAAGTGATGTGGCAATGGAGGCACTCACTCATCTATGCCAAAAAATTTGGAAGACAACTATCTGGCCAGCTGATTGGAAGAGACCCATATTTGTGCCCATTCCAAAGAGAGGTGACCCAATGGAATGCAGAAATCATCAGACAATATCTTTGAACTCACATGAGAGTAAAGTTTTACTAAAGGTAATACAGAAATGGCTACAAGCATACATTGACAGAGAACTTCCAGATGTACAAGCTGGATACAGAAGAGGCTGTGGAACAAGGGATATCATTGCTGATGTCCGATGGATCTTGGCTGAAAGCAGAGAATTCCAGAAAGATGCTTACCTGTGCTCTATTGACTATGCAAAGGCTTTCGATTGTGTGGATCATGACAAGCTATGGACAACATTGCGAAGTACAAGTATTCTGGAACACTTAATTGTGCTCATGAGGAATCTGTATATGGACGAAGAGGCAGCTGTTCGAACAGAACATGGGAACACTGAATGGTTTAAAATTAAGAAAGGTGTGTGACAGGATTGTATTCTTTCACCATACATATTCAACCTGTACGCTGAACAAATAATCCGAGAAACTGGGTTATATGAAGAAAAACATGGCATCGGGATTGGAGGAAGACTCATTAACAACCTGCGATATGCAAATGATACAACCTGGCTTGCTGAAAGTGAAGAGGATTTAAAACATTTACTGATAAAAATCAAAGACCACAGCCTTTGGTATGGATTGCATTTCAATGTCAAGAAAACAAAAATCCTCACCACTGGACCAATAAACAACATTCTTATCAACAGAAAAAAGTTGTCAAGGACTTCATTCTTCTTGGATCAACTATCAACACTCATGAAAGAAACAGTCAAGAAATCAAAGGACGTATTGTATTAGGCAAATCTGCTGCACAAGACCTTTTTAAAGTGTTGAAGAGCAAAGATGTCTGCTTAAAGACTAAGGTGCGCCTGACTCAAGCCATGGTATTTTCAATAGCCTCATATGCATGTGAAAGCTGGACAGTGAATAAGGAAGACCGTAGAAGAATTGATGCTTTTGAGTTATGGTGTTGGAGGAGAATATTGAAAGTGCCATGGGCTGCCAAAAGAACAAAGAGATCTGTATTGGAAGAAGTGCAGCCAGAGTGCTCCTTGGAGGCCAGGATGGCCAAACTTTGTCTCTCATACTTGGACATATTGTCAGGAGGGACCAGTCACTGGAGAAGCATATAATGTTTGGTAAGGTGGAGGGTCAGAGAAAAAAAGGAAGACCCCCAGCGGAATGGATTGGCAAGGTGGCAGCATCAATGGACTCAAACATGGCAACAATTGTGAGGTTGGCCCAAGACCGAACAGTGTTTCGTTCTGTTGTGCATAGGTTCGCTATGAGTTGTTGCCGACTCAATGGCACCTGGCAACAACTAACAACAGCATACGTAACAATGTAAGTAGAGTGAAGAGGAAAAAACACCTGTGTGTATAAAACAAGGCAGCCTGGAAGCGTTCCACAATAAAGACACATGCTTTACAGCAAAAACAGCATTAATGAGGACAGTCTAAAAATTGAATAGTCACTATGTTGAGGAGAACGAGACAAACTCCTGACTTTCAGGAAAGGGACCACCTTTTTAAATACTCTTCTGTAAATTTCTCACAGAAATACAGTAGCAGAGTTTGAAGGAGAGGCAGCACAACCTTTCTCCCAAACTTGGGATGTTTTGGGATATACTATTTTCCTTCTCTCCACCCAGGTGATATTTGTACGGGAGAAGAGCAGTGGCCGATTGGTAATTGATGGTCTCCGAGTCTTAGAAGAAAGTCTGCCTCCAACTGAAGTTGCCTGGAAAATCAAGGGTCCTATTTATTTGGGAGGTGTGGCTCCTGGAAGGGCTGTGAAAAATATCCAGGTAAAACAGGGAGCAGCAGCAGGTAGAGTCATTGGCCTCTCAAGCTTAATCCAGGACCTCATTTTACAAATCAGAAAACTGACAAGAATTAAATAGTAATTTGGCTGCATATGGCATATCAAAAGTATTGCCTTTCTGGGTGGTGCAAAGGGTTAACATGCTTGGCTGCTAAACAAGAGGTTAGAGGTTTGATTCCACCTACAGGCTTGGTCATGGTGAGGTGCTGTAAAATAAACGCTTGTTTGCTAAGCACAAGGTCGGTGGTTCAAACTCACCAGCCTATCCTTGAAAATTGATACAGAGTTGCTATGAGTCAGAACTAACTCAATGGCATTTAACAACAATTAGTCAGAATCAGCTCAATGGCACACAGCATCATAAATGTATACCTGCAGTTGCAAGTCATTTCATCATGGTATGTGTAGTAAATCACATAATTTAATCACTGCATGCTGACATTATCAAATATTATATTTCCAGCTTCAAAAAACTACCTTTAAAATGAATAATCTCAGATCGATAGGAGGATAACAAATTTTGTAGTTTCTCTCAGGATTTAAGGATATATTGCTTCTCTTTATTGTATCTGTTTTGAAACCATCAGCTTTAAGAAGTGCCTCCTTCTTCTCCCAGATTAACTCAGTCTACAGTTTCAGTGGCTGTCTCAGCAATCTCCAGCTCAATGGGGCCTCCATCACTGCCGCTTCCCAGACCTTTAGCGTGACTCCTTGTTTTGAAGGTCCAATGGAAATGGGAACATACTTTTCAACAGAAGGAGGATATGTGGTTCTAGGTAACATGACTAATTTTGTAAAATATGAATCACAAAACACTTCCTTGCTAAAGGAAATATCAGACCAACAACTAAAATTTAAGAAAACCAAATAACTCGGCTCTAGAACTTGACCTGTTTCCGTAAGCACCACCCTTGGTCTTCATCCCTGTTCTATTCCCTGGCCAGGGCTTCCATCCTAGCTCTTTTAGAATTTCCTGTGCTGCTTTGTGGCTTAATCTAAATCATCTCCTGACCACCTTGGTCTTCTTGGTCTAGCTCTGCTCCCTCTTAGCAGACTCATTATCCCAAGTAAAGGCCAGCTCCACCTCCGTCCCAGCTCTGCCATGCCTGCAGGGAATACTATCCTTCAGAAATTTTATTTAGATATTTTTATTTTTCTCAACCAGTACTCTCTTGCTTAACAAAGTTTTTATTGTATATCTACTATATGCCAGTCACCAAGCCAAGTAATGGAACATAACAACGCCTAAAAATAAAATTCTGAAAGACTCACACAATTAGCATCCAATCCAGCTCAACAAATCTTGTGTAGATCAACTATTAGGTATGAGGAAGGCACTTAGGTACTTTGTACATCCCTGAGGGGAAAAAATAAATAAATTACAACACAGCAAACTGTAATTTATTAAACTTTCACCATGCCCAATAGAATAACCAAAAGTAATGTTTCCTCTCATTGTCTAGTTCATGGCTTTACTTTCCTGTCTGTATCCCTACCAAAACATAAACACTCACATTCCGCAGCCATTTGTGGAGGATTTTCTTGAATTTCACAGAGAAAAGCACTGAAAACTTAGACACCTTCAGATGTAGAGCAACCTGCACAATGTACCTCAGAAACATTACTAATAGCAGGGGAAATTAAAAATGGATTTATAAGGAGATGCATTAAGTGAACATTATGAAGATGTCCAAGTTTGCAGTGTCTTTTGGAGTGAGCACAGCTAGCTATTCTTAATAAGAATTCATTTTCTTGGACCATAGCAATAGCAGCTCCTAACTCCCTTTGCTATTCTCACTTTATCTGAATGTCTGTGAAGAATTGGCGCCAGTTAATTTGTTGTTGTTGTTGTTATTGTTGAAGAATTATTTTAAAATATGGATCTGTTCAAATTAGCCCCCTTGCTCAATGACTGCAATTAGAGCCAAGTGTCCACACTTCAGCATTAGCACAATCTGGATGTGGCTGCAGCCACAATCCAACCACACTGACCTGGACAGTGCTCACCAAACTTCCCAGTCTCTGTACCTGTGTTCAAACTACTTCTTAGACAGAGATTGCCCTTCCTCCTTGTCATTTTTGAAATATCAAATGGCCTTGCTAGTTGGCATTAGTTTTTCCTCCCCAAACTCCCAGAGCACATGATGTATTGTCAGTGTGTTGTCCTCACCCACACACAGAGGAGGAGTGTGTTCGTTATCTTATTCCCCACAGAGCTTTCCACAGTATTTTCTGACATGAAAAATGCCACTTTCCATGGAGCTGTTGAAAAATACATCAAACTTTCAAAAACAGATTTTAAAGTATATCATTACAAAATCATATCATAGTTGCAAAATTTAGGCTGCTGCTCTTGAGATCTGACAGTATTTCTGTCCACAGATGAATCTTTCAATATTGGATTGAAGTTTGAGATTGCATTTGAAGTACGTCCCAGAAGCAGTTCCGGAACCCTTGTCCACGGCCACAGTGTCAACGGGGAATACCTAAATGTTCACATAAAAAATGGACAGGTATTGGCTTTAAACAATGTTTTTTTAAGAATCTGTCTCCTCTGACCTTGTTGGATTCTAGATCTGAAGTCAATTTATTTCACATATCTTATCCATCTTTCCTTAATGGAAAAAAGCAAGTTTGAATATGAAATTTAAACAAAGGGAGACTTCAATTAAGCCTCATGCATTTGGGAATTGACTTGATTCTGTTAGAACAAAGAAAGAGCTGTGAACAGAAGGCACAACTACCAAAATAGAAAAGATCATGAATGATAATAATATAATGAAAAAGTTTAAACCAGGACTTCAAGAAATGCTACTGGTGCAGTGGATTAAACAGTGGGCTGCTACTGAAAGGTCAATGGTTTGAACCCACCAACCCCTCTGAGGGACAAAGATGAGGCAATCTGCTTCAGTAAAGACTACCAGCCTGAGAAGCCCTAAGGAGCCGTTCTAGTCAGTCCTATAGAGTCACTATGGGTCAAAATCAACTCATTGGCAGTGGATTTAACCAGGGCTTCAAGACGGCTCATTCTAGTTTGGCCTGCTGCCTAGAATTTGCATTTCCACCTCAGATAAACTAAATTTAAAAATCTACATTTTAACAAGATCCCCAGGTGATTCTGATGCATACAGTCTGATGTATCCACCCTGGAGTCCGTTCTAACTCATAGTAACCCTGGGCTTTCCGAGGCTATAAATCTTCACAGAAGCAGAAAGACTCATCTGTATCCCACAAAGTGGCTGGTAGATTTGAACTGCTGACCTTGTGGTTAGCAGCCCCACAAGTGACCCACTGTGCTACCAGGGCTCCTTATACACAAGGGCTTCAAAATTTTTCCAGGAATTTTTTGAAGCCCATCTTATGCATACATAAGAATCTCCTGGGGTTCTTGTTAAGCTGTAGATCCTGATGCAGTATATCTGGCAGAAAATGCAAATGCTCAGCAAGGGGTTGAACTAATTGAACTGGTTCAAAGTCCTGGTTTTAACAAAACAATTGGGAGAGAATTTTTTTCACCAAATGGAAGTGAAAATTATGCTGTCAAAACCAACACAGATCTATCCATCCATCTATAAATCTATATGTGTATTGTCATTGTTTTAAGTGTCATCAAGTCAGTTCCAGTACACTGTATTAAATCATAAAATAATACAAAATCCTGGCATGGATAAGCACTGGACTACTAACCAACCAGAAGGTCGGTGTTTCAAACCCACCAGCTGCTCCTCAGAAACCCATTAAAGGGTTGCTATGAGCCAGAACCAACTTGACAGCATGGCACTTAACAACAATCTGTATGTGCTGTTAGAATAGCACCTGAGACAGTGTTAGGTGCTATTCTAAATGCCTTACATGGTTTGACTCATTTAATCTAACCAATTGATTTTATGAGATAAGTACTATAAGTATGAAGTGGCTACTATTGTACCTTCAACACTTTGTTTTACTAAAGAGAAAACTGAGGCAGAGTAAACTAAGTGGGAGAGCTGAGATATAATCCAGGCAGCCTAGCTCCAAAGCTCACGTTCTTTACCATTACCCTAACCTGCTTTATGTAACGTACTCCAGCTTCAGAATTTTTATTGTTCCTTTCTCCCCTCTTCTCACCTGTGCCACTACTAATTTTGTTCTCCCTCCAAGGAGCACTGTTTAAACTATTTCTATAGCCTACCGAGGAGCGACCTCTTGTGTTCAAATTGCAGAGCTAACCGTGTTCTGAAGTATTGTTTCTCTGTGGTGAATTATTTAAGAAATTCAGTTTGATCATGGATGTGGGGGAATTCATTATATTATACTATAAAACCCTGTTTTTTGAAGGTCGTAGTAAAAGTCAACAATGGTGTCCGAGATTTCGCCACCTCAGTAACCCCCAAGCAGAGTCTCTGTGATGGCAGATGGCACAGAATTACAGGTAAGAAAAGCTGAGGTCCCAGACTTCCATTACATAGGTGGGATGACGGCTTGGCAGAACTCAGACTGCAAGTCATGTGATAGAATAGGTGATGGATTGCAGTCTAGAAGTAACCAGGATAGAACGAGAAGGAAATGTTACTAGATTGTAGAGTTTGCATATTGAACCCATAGCTTGAAAATATGAATGCTGTTAAAATAGTGGTGAGGAGTTATTTAAATCATGTTTAATTTCTGGAGCAAAAAGTAGCACAAGGATATTCTAAATATTCTCTCTTTCAAAAGAAAATATTAGAGTTAGCTTGTTAGACTTACTGCTTTTATTGATATAGAAGAAAACGTGGGGGGTTATTCTGGAATAGACAGTCATCCTTACTGTTAATGTCCTTCATGTGAAAATTAATTACTCAAGTGCCACTTATACTCAGTCTTCACCTTGTATTTCAGTTATTAGAGATTCAAATGTGGTTCAGTTGGATGTAGATTCTGAAGTGAACCATGTGGTTGGACCCTTGAATCCAAAACCAGTTGATCACAGGGAGCCTGTGTTTGTTGGCGGTGTTCCAGGTAAGATTGGTTTAAAGGCAGCAGGTTTCTAAATCTGAAAAAGGGTGAGGTCTCATTATTACTATTAGATTATTAAAAACTAAGTCATATGAAGACATAATTATAATTCACCCAAATAACTGAAAATTTTATATAATTGCTTTTTATAGGATAAAGCATACTGAAAATTGTTCCTCACCCAAGATCACAACATTCTAACCAGTAGATATTACTATACCCCTTTCCATATTTATTTACTCCTTTTTCCCTCTCTCTCTTCCTTCTCATACTCTACATGCACATACTATAAATACTCCTCAAAAATATGAGAATCTTGGAGGACTTAATGTTTGCTTATAATTGCTGTCTTTCCTAAATAGGAAAGAAGAGAGTCATGGTTCTGTCCAGGATTAGCCTGAATTGCCAAACAGCTGCAAGCCATTAATTCTGTTATTCCTATGTAGTGGCATTCCCTGAGAGAGGTTCCCAGCTGCAGCTCTATAAACAAGATCAGTAACCTCACTGCTATCATTGGTGGATAGCCCAAGGTGGTGAAAGAAGTGTATTTATGGCCCCCCACAATTGTTTTAAACCTCTGAAAGAGGAACCATGTCTTTATGTTGAATGTGTGTGTTTTCACACATTCCACTCACATAGAAAAACTAAATGCTACTGCTGGCGAGAGGTATGTAAGGAGACTATAAACCAACTTTTGCATCTGGAATGTTAGCATAAGAAGACTATAAACCAACTTTTGCAGCTGGAATGTTGGGGAAAATTGAAGGGAAAACATACAATAGTTTTTCCTTGCCTCATAACTAAATTATTTTAAACTACCCCCTGTAATGGGCAGATCATAAAAATGCTATAAGTAGGAGAGTAAGAAAGCACAGATTAAAGCAATCATCTGACCTTGGCTACTTCTAAAATAGTAGCTAGTAAGCCTTCTTTCCCCTTTGTAATATGAAGTTTTCAAACGCCAGTGTTGACAGTGAGAATAACTTAGTTGCTGCAGAAATAGGAGACCCTCAAAAGGCAACACTTCCCTTCCTTTCCTTTCCCGGCCCACTCTCATCCCTACCGTGAGGCTTCCCCTCCAGTTGCCTGGCTTCAGATCTGAAAGGGATTCTGGCTAAAGCAGTGTCACATCAGTACACTACTTCCTTCCTAGAGCTCGCCACACAGTTTAAATATTTCAAAAATTCCCAAGAGCATATGAGGCCAAATTCAGCATGGCAGGCAAGTCCCTTGATGGTTTTTCCTTTCTGGCCCATACCTCTTGGGTCTCCCCAGTACTCTGCTCCAGAAATTTGCACAAGTGCATAGGTTCTTAAGTTCTGGGAAATTTTGTTCTTCTTCTTGCCCTCAGTACCTTTTCTTGGAACAGCTTATCCCATCCCCCCATCACCCTAATTCCTTACTGACCTTCAGGACTCCCCCCAGACTTTTACTGTTTACACATGCACCACATACCCAACACCCTCGAGCTGACATGCTTTGTACATACTGCTTGTAGCACCTATCACAGGACATCATGAAATCAAATAATCCACTCCTTATTAACAGAAAACATGATTTTATTCAACATGTAACAAAAACTTATGAAGTGTCTATTAAACACTGTACCAGGTGCCCTGGTGGCACAGTGGGTTAAACATTGGTCACTGTGAGTTGGCATTGACTCAGCGGCCATGTATTTTTTTTATTAAGCACTGTGCTAGGCTCCAAGAGATAGACAAGAGACTTCTTACTCATAGAAAGCTGTAGTATTCTTTGCACTCAAAGTGCTTCCTACATACGTCAGTTGAATATTTGTCTCTTGATTTTTGTTTGTCTTTATACCTTGATCCCAGCACCATACACTGACACACATTGCTGCTTTCCTTCATTATGGAAGTTGCTAAGCTTCACAGACTAGGTGGGCAAAATGTACCAAAAGCCAAGTTTAGTGAATAAAAAAAATTAACTAATTAGCCAGTACACAGAAACTAACAGGTCAGGGAAATCTAACCACCAGCCCACTGCAACTTTAATTCCATCTAAGGGTCATACCAGCAAAGATCATTTAAACTGAATGTAATTAATCAGATCTTTTTTAGCTGTTCAAGTTTAATTTCATTAAAATCACATAGGAAACCTGGCTTTAATAAAGGTAGCTAAAAGAAATTTGGCATGAATAAAACCCCCATATGCCTTGGATTCTCTCAAAATCTCAAATTATCTTACACCAAGAAGAACCCTGTTGACTTATTTATATCAATTAAGAGTGGATGGGTTACAAGTCATAGAACTATATACCAAAAAATCAACTTTACTGTATGATCTTTTAAAAAAAATAAAATTATTCTGATAGCCCCCACACACATGGATCTCTGACCATTTATTTCTCTACTGAAAATCCTGGATTATCCTATATACCAATTTTCAACCTATGAAACATTTGCCCCTACAATCATGTGTTGATTTTATTCATCAATTTTTTAGGGCTCTGGGACACTTTCCTGTCACTACTTAACAATTAATTGCATAGTAAATTCTGTGGACAGTAATTGCTATATGAGTTATTAGCTCCAGATGACTTCTCCATGAGCCAAAAGGTGGTAAACTTGGGCAGAACCAAATAAATCTATATTCTAAAGTGAGTTTCTAAAATGGGCAGCAGAATTTGATGTTTCTAGCCCTGGTGGCTAAATAGTTAAGTACTCAGCTGCTTATGAAATGGGCAACAGTCCAAAGCCCCAGACATTTCACAGGAGAGAAGACCTGGCAATCTGTTTCTGTAAAAGTAACAGTCACCACTTGTCTGTCACTTTCTCATACTGTGGTGGCTTATGTGTTGCTGGGATGCTGGAAGCTATGCTGCTGTTATTGCTGTTAAGTGTCGTCGAGTTGGTTGCGACCCTATGTAGGGTTTCTGAGGAGCGGCTGGTGAAGTTGAACCGCCAACCTTGTGGTTCAAACCAACTTTGCAGTCCAGTGCATTAACCCACAACCCCACAAATACCAGCATAATCACCATGGTGGACAGATTTCAGTGGACCTCCCAGACTATGAAGAAGAAGAGGTGGACCACTAGCCACTGAAAACCTAATAAATAGCAGTCGAACATCGTCAGATATGGAGACCTGGTGTGGTGCTGTGGGTTAATGCACCAGACTGCAAAACCATTTGAACTGCAAGGTCAGCAGTTCAAGGTCACCAGCTCTTCCTCGGAAACCCTATATAGGGTCATTATGGGTCAGAACTGACTCAACAGCACTTAACAATTGTCAGCTATAGAGCCAGGTGGGAAGGCCCTCAAAATACAACTAGGAAAGAGCTACCGCTCACAGTAAAGATGAATTTTAATGATGTGAATGAAACAAAGCCTTCAAAACCTTCATTTGCTGACAGGGTACAACTCAAAATGAGAAGAAACAGCTACAAACATCCAATAATAATAGAACTGTGGAATGTATGAAGTATGAACTAGGAAAATTGGAAGTTGTCAACAATGAAGTACAATGCATGGATTGAAATTCTAGGCATTAGTGAGCTGAAATGATGTCACATTTATCAAATAGCATTCCAAGACCTTTCTTGAAGTACAGTGCTGTCTGTGATAGGATAATATACATACACCTCTACAAGAAAGACCAGTTAATACCACTATTATTCAAATTTATGCACCAACCAATAAAGACAATGATGAAGACTGACATTTTTTCCGAACTTCTTCAGTTTGAAATTAATCAACTTTGTAAGACCAATGAATTGTTCATTGTGCAAATACCTTTTTTAAACAGCATAAAAGGTGACTATATGCATTGACCTCACCAGATGGAAAACACAAGAATCAAATTGACTACATCTGTGGAATAAAAGCAGTGTAAAATCTCAATATCATCATCCAAAATAAGGCCAGGGCCAACTATGGAACAGACCATCAGTTGCTCATACGCAAGTTCAATCTGAAGCTGAAGAAATTTAAAACAACTCCACAAGAGGCAAAATATGACCTTGAGTATATCCTACCTGAATTTAGAGAGCATCTTAAGAACAGATTTGATGCATTATATGATAATGACTGAAGACTAGAGGAGTTGTGGGATGACATGTACATGATCTATGAAGAAAACAAAAGATCATTGAAAAAACAGAAAAGGGAAAAAAAATATCAGAAGAGACTCTGAAATTTGCTCTTGAATATAGAAAAGCATAAGCAACTGGAAGAAATGAAGTAAAAGAACCGAACAGAAAATGCCAAAGAGAAGCTCAAAAGGTCAGGTATTATAATGAAATGTGGAAAACCAAAAAGAAAAAACACTTTTAGAACTTTTCAAGCTGAAAGAACTGAAGAAAAAAATTCAAATTCGGGTTGCAGTATGGAAAGATTCTATACGCAAAATATTGAATGACACAGAAAGCATCAAAAGAGATGGAAGAAATAGTCACTGTATCAAAAAGAATTGGCCAATGTGCAACCATTTCAAGAGGTAGCATATGATAAAAAAATCAATGATATTGAGGAAAGAGGTCCAAGCAGCACTGAAGGCACTGGTGAAAACCAAGGGTCCAGGAATTAATGATGAAATACAAATGGAAATGTTTCAACAAGCTGATGCAGCGCTGAAATCACTCACTTGTCTCTGACAAGAAATTTGGAAGACCATTACCTAGTCCACTGATTAGAATAGTTCCATATCTGTGCCCGTTCCAAAGAAAGGTGACCCAATGGAATGTGGAAATCATTAACCAATATCATTAATATCACATACAAGTATAATTTCGCTGAAGATATTTCAAAAATAGTTGCAGTAGTTCATTGACAGGGAGCTGCCAGGAATTCAAGCCAGACTCAGAAGAGGACACCAAACTAGGGCTGTCATTATTGATGTCAGCTGGGTCTTGGCTGAAAGTAAAGAATACCAGAAAGATGTTTACCTGTGCTTTATTGACAAGGCAAAGGCTTTTTGACTGTGTAAATCATAACAAAAAAAAAAAAATCTTAACATTGCAAATAATGAATTGTGAACTTAATTGTGCTTATGAGGAATCTATACATAGACCAAGCAGTAGTCATTTGAACAGAAAAATAGGATACAGAACAGTTTAAGGAAAGGTGTACACCATGGTTTTATCCTTTTACCACACTTATTCAATCTGTATGTTGAGCAAATATTCTGAGAAGCTTGATTATATGAAGAACTTGGCATCAGGATTGGAGGAAGATTCATTAACAGCCTGTGAAATGCAAATGACACAACCCTGCTTACTTAGAAGCAAATAGGACTTGAAATACTGATGAAGACCAAAGATAATCCACCCTGCAGTATGGATTTACATCGTCAATGGGAAGAAAATGAAAATCCTCACAATGGAACCAATAAATAACATCACGATAAATGGAGAAAAGCTTGAAGTTGTCACAGATTTTATTTTGCGTGGATCCACAACTAACACTCATGGAAACAACAGTCAAGAATCAACTGATTGCATTAGTTGTTGCAAAAGACCTCTTTAAAAAGTTAAAGAGCAAAGATGTCAATTTGAGGTCTAAGGTGAACCTGATCCAAGACATGGTATTTACTGTAGTCTCAAGTGTAAACTGGACAATGAATAAAGAAAACCACAGAAGACTCAATGTTTTTGAATTATGATGTTGGCAAAGAAAATTGAAAATACCATGGACTGCCAGAAAAACAAACAAATCTGTCTTGGAGTAAGTACAGCCAGAATGTCCCTTAGAAGCTAGGATGGCGAAACTTCGTCTCTCATACTTTGGACATGTTGTCAGGAGAGGGTAGTTCTTGGAGAAGGACACCATGCTTACTAAAGTGGAGGGTCAGTGAAAAAGAGGAAGATCCCCAATGAGATGGATTAACATAGTGGCAGCAACAATGAGCTCAAACATAACAATTATGAGATGGTGCAGCACTGGATAGTGTTTCATTCTGTTGTGCATATGAGATAAAAACAACTCCCTGGCATCTGTCAACAAGAACCAACTGCTAGGCAAACAGGTGACAATCCAAACCCACTAAGTGCTCCACAGGAGAAAAGACCTGGCGGATAGTTCCTGTGAAGATAACAGCCTAGGAAACCCTAGGGGGGCAGTTCTACTCTGTCAAACAGGAATCAACTAGATGATACCCAATAGCAATAATGCCTTATAATCCTTCTGGTCCACTCAATGTTTTATGCAGCACAACTGAGCTGGCTTGAAGAACCTATGTCATCTCCTTATCTACAGCCAAATAAACGAAAATGATCTCTCAGGCCCCTTCCAAATTTAAAATTTTCTTCTAAATATGAAATCCCATTTCCATGATTTATATTTAGTATAAAATGTCTGCATATTCTTAATTGACATTGCTTAGAAAGATTATTACAGTGGCTTCATGATGTTTACTGTCCTGTTTTAGGTTCCTTCTGGAGTTACTGAATTCTAATGGTTTCCAGCTTGTATTTGCTACTGCTCACAGAGCTGTTTGTACATAATTATAAGCTTTGACTAAATGGATTTTAATTTTACGATATTCCTAAGCTCTCCAACCTGCTTTAAATTATATTGCGTCTATCATCCCAATACATTTCATTGTGCTTATATAATTAATAAGCATAAGGCTTCTTCTAGATATCTAATTAAGATTAGAAGAGAAAGTTCCCTTGGCAAACCTCAGGGCACCTGTGCCCACACAAAAATTAGCTAGTTATCACTACCCTATTTATAGTACTTAAACCCTTCACTCAGAAAAATTAAAATTTCATCTATTTGAATTCATTATTTTCTCATTACGTCTTATGAGCTTAGCAATCATGTGGAAGCTTGACGATGAAGAGTAATGACATGAATTAAGTAGAAAAATTAACCAAATTCAAAAATAGCGTGGAAACTAGGATTTCATTTCTTTTCAGCAAAACACAGGAAATAAGTGAGACCTAAGTGAAATTAATCCAAAAAAAACCAATAGTTGTTGTTGGTTCTTTTACCTGCCATGGAGTTAGTCCCCAAAACATGGCAACAAAACACTATCCACTCCTGTACCATCCCCGTGATCAGCTGTGCATCAGAACATGTTGATCCACAGGGTCTTCACCAATTAATTTTCAAAAGTAGATTGCCAGATCTTTCTTCTTAGTCTGTCTTACTACCCTGGAAATGCCACTGAAACCTGTTCAGCAACAGAGCAGCAAACACACAAACCTCCACTGACAGGCAGGTGGTGGCTGTGCAGGAGAATTGGCTGGGATCTCAATCCATGTCTGCCATATTGTTTTGGTTGTTATTAAGTGCCATCTGATTCATAGTGGACCTGTATGCGGTTTCCGAGTAGCAGCCAGTGGGTTTGAATAGCCAATCTAGCGGTCCAGTGCTGCTCCTACAGTGCCACACCAGGACTCCCTGTGACTCTACCACAGGGAGGGTACAAGAATTCTACCATTGAACCACCACTGCCCAAAGCATAGGTGAAACCATGAAAATTCACTGCTGTTTACATGGACGTGGTAAATCTCACCTCAGAGGACAACTGAATTATATGTACAGAGACATTTGATCATGGAAAACAAGGAAAAACATTCAAATTCCCACATGTTCATATTGCCTCAAAAGCAAAAAATGTTTCTGAGAAATGTGTAAATTATAAATACATGCCATTTTTTACGTGTAACTAATCTTGATGATGCCAGCAATGATTATGTATATTTTTACCACATAGCAGTATCTGGAGTCAAAGTATTCAACATGCCTTTTTTCTTTTCATCTCTCTTTTCAGAGTCTCTACTGACACCACGCTTGGCCCCCAGCAAGCCCTTCACAGGCTGCATTCGTCACTTTGTGATTGATGGGCATTCAGTGAGCTTCAGTAAAGCAGCCCTGGTCAGTGGCGCCGTGAGCATCAACTCTTGTCCCACAGCCTAATGCAGTGGACCAGACTTGCCCAGGGATACAGTTCTTTAGAGCACTGAAATAAACACAAAATCAGCCAGGAGGAGCCGCAAATCTGCCTCCTGGTGGAAGCTTTCAACTAGTTGAGCATTACTTAAATGAAGCATCAGGGACTAGATGTTTATAATTTTTCATTTCAGTTCTTGCCTTGGATCCAAAATGTCTTCAATGGACAACAATCAAAGGAGTGTTAAACGTATTTGTATTAAGAGATTGCTTACTTCCTGCTGGTGAAATATACTGTTCCTGTTTCTAATAAAATAGAAGGGATTCTAAATAAACACGGCACATGCTTTTTGAAGTGTGGCTAGAGTCTCAGATTCATTTTTTTTTTCCAGGAAGATAACTTTCAATCTATGCCAAAATATCCTTGCCCTAAGCTGCCTTTCATCTTGACAATATTTTCTAATTTACATAATAACTAAAATTGAAGATAGTTTTGTTTAGCACCTCCTTGCTTTCTTCTCTTTGGCCTATTAGTATAACAAGAATGTCTTAGATTTATAGCAGTTATTAAAGTAAAAGAAATTTCTAACTATTAGAAAGATGATAGTGTAATTTCATTTTCCCTAGATAAGTAACTACTTTTTTTTCCTTTCTTGTTTATTTTCTTTTAACAGTAAAATTTTCCAAAGGGTAGGTAGAGGTTCCTGTAGCATATTTATATTATTTTATGTTCTATAGAAATCTTTGAGGACAATACAACAAGGAATGGGGGACAAAGTCATAAAATTCAATTTAGAAGTATAGAAGTATTTTTATTAAAACATTCCCTCCCCCATATACCTATAATACTAGTCTTATTTCTAAAATTTTATAATTTTTAAGTATCTATTTTAATGAAGTCTAGAAAAAGTATAATAGGCTTGAATAGTTGGCAAACTATTAAAATACAGAAGCTGAAATAATTACACATAAAAAGATAATCAACATTGAAGACAGAATGAGAGAAAATGAGCCCTGATTTCATCAGGATTGTTATTGTTAAGTGCTGTCAAGTCAGTTCAGACCCATAGCGACCCTATATATATATATGGTTTCCTAGGATCAGCAGGTCAGCTTGAACCACCAACCTTGTGGCTCAAACTGACTTCCTAGTCCAGCGCATTAACCCGCAGCACCACACCAGGACTTCTCAGCAGGATTGAGAGTAACTAAAAGAAATCATTGTTGTTAAGTGCTGTTGAGTCAGTTTCAACTCATAGTGACCCTGTGCAGCGTTTCTGAGGAACAGCTGGTGGGTTTGAACCATTAACCTTGCAATTAGCAATCCAGTGCTTATCCATCCTACAGTACCACAACAGCACTCCAAAAGAAATAATTGGGTGGTGGGGAAGTGAGTTAATGGATAAAAATCTCCAAGGAATTATCAGAGGATAAATGAATCACTTCATTAAAAGGAAGAATTTATATATATCAAAAATATGCCCTAGCTGGGATAGCAGAACTCCCCTCCAGAGGAAAGGTCTACTTGTACCAGCCGCAGCCAGGGCCTTGGGAGCCTTTGACTCACAATAGACAGTCTTCTGAGATTTAGGATCTGGGGTAGCCCTTGATATTTTTCTGGAAATAAAGGCAACTGCCCAGACAGTCTTCCCCCAATAACATTCAACAGAGTCAGACATAAGGTAGACTTTACACAGAGGGAATCCACTTGCCCCTCTCCACCACTCAACTCAAATGGAGAAGGAGCCATACAGAATTATGGGGTGGTCACCATGAGTTGGAATCAACTCCATGGCACACAACAACAACCATGCACATTAAGGAGCCCAGGTGGACCTACTTAAGTGCTTGGTTGCTAATTGAAAGGTTGGTGTTTTGAACCCACCAAGCAGCACTGCAGCAGAAAGACTTGGCAATCTGCTTCCTTAGAGATTACAGTCAAGAAAACCCTAGGGGGCAATTCTACTTTGTCACACAGACTCATTATGAGTCAGAAGAGTCTCCAGGGATCCCAACAACAACTATGCACACATTGATAGACATGCATTAAAAGAAAGAAAATTCTGGTAAGATTATCTTGGCATATTCCATTCTACAGACCCAGGATGTTACGTTCACCGGCTTCTTGACCCAGTAAGAAGCACATCAGGCATTAGCCCAAAGAGTTGAAAGGGAATCATCTCAGAGACACTACAGTATGTTTGTTCTCTTGGCCTCGTTTTCATACATGTATGTGATGGTAACATAAGGTGTCAAGTATGGTCTTTCCCTGTTTCATTAAATTGGTGACTGCTGCTTATAGCTGGAAACATACAGCAATAGCTACAACACCAGACTCTAAAGTGTGGGTCTGATTCCTTCTCCCTTAGTACTGGCTAAGTCATTTCAACACAACCAGCACAGTAACACTCCAATGTTCACCAAAAATGTTCACACACACAGTATATGCAAGAGACTAGAAAGACACAAAAGGAAGCACTGTCCAGAATGCTAGCTCCACAGATTTTTGTCTGTGTTATTCAAAGTTGTAGTCAAAGAGCCTAGACCACATCTGGCATATCCTCAAAAAAAAAAAAAAAATTGAACAAATTTGGGCAAGCAGAGTTTCCATAAAGGTTATCCCCTGCCCTCACCTCTCTATCATGGAAGCTCCACTACTTTCTTTTCCCAAAATGGGAAAATGGGTCCCAGGACAATCAACTGTCATGTTCCTGGGATCCTGAGGAACTTTTAAATTTTATTTTTCCATTTGGGTTTTACTCAGCCCCAGGAACCTCTGACTTTTCTGAAGGGGTGAGAAAAACACTGGGAAAAACAGCCCATCAGGGAGGCAAGAGGAATTCCCCCTCGAGTCTCTGGCAACCTTTCAATCCTGAGAAGTAGGACAGAAGGTGGACTATCACAGAAAAAGCTACTCAGTTTATAAAAGTCACACTAGAGCGTGCCATTAACAGAGGGGGCAGGACGGGATGGGCAGAGGATTGGTGAGCTGGTGGAAGCCTGAGATCACTGGCTAACACATGGGTCAGAGACATGCATGGGTCAGAGACAAGCATGTGTCAGAGGAACACAGCCAGAAGACTTGGTGAAATCCCTCAAGGAACTCCCCAAAAGTTTAATGCTGGTGGCTGCTTAAGATGGAGTCTTGAAGCAGCCCAGCCACATCATAGTGAGCTTACCAGCAGGGACCTAAATCAGCATCCTCAAAAGAATGTGTGGTTTTCAAGTGATCCTGTCTAAAAAGTGCTGATCGCTTATCTATTCAATCTGGAGGAAGGTTATGAAAGCATGATGTCACAGGGTTGCCCTAAGACATGCTTATAATCTTCCCATAGCACTAGTTCTGCCGTATTTAAAGTTCTTATTTCATCTTCATTTTTTATAAGGATATTGTTCTCTTGTCTTCTTGACTGCTTGGTTTCTGATAAAAAAAAAAGTATGTTATCATTCTTAATTTCGTTCCTATGAATGAATGTGGGTTTTGGTTTCTGCTTTGTCGGTTTTTAGGATTTTTTTCTTTAGGTTTTGGACAATTTAACTGACATTTGTTTATTGTTTTTCTTCATATTTCTTCTCCTTGAGGTTGGTATAGCTGTCATTATTTCATGAGTTTGCAGTAACTGTTGGACTATTGTTTCTTCCAATGGTTTTCTGTATCCTTCTCTCCTCCGTCTCTTGGGATTGTTGTTAAGTCACCGTCAAGTCAGTTCCGTCCCATAGCAGTCCTATATAAGGTTTCCAAGAAGCAACTTGTGAGCTTGAACTGCTCACCTTACGGATCAAACTGACTTTGCAGTCCAGCACATTAACCCACAGCACCAGGACTCCTCTCCTAGGAATCCACTTAAGGTATATGTTAGATTGTGGGACACTGAAACACAAAATTTATGCTAAGATTTTTTTCCTCCAGTCTGCTTGTGTTCCATTTTGGATGATTTTAATAGCTATGTCTTCAAGCTCATTAATCTTTTTTTTTTTCTCTAATTAGCTAATTAGCTCTTAATCCTATGAATTATTTTTTTGCAGGGTTTTGTTTTTTTTTCATCTCTAGAAATTCAATCTGGATCTTCTTTATCCTTTCCCTTTCTCTCACCATGATCATGTGCTCATCTACTTATTGCACAGATGTGTTGTTAAGTGCCATCAAGTTGATTCTTAATCATAGCAACCCTGTGTAGGGTTTCAGAGACTATAAATCTTTTTGGGAGCAGAAAGCCTCATCTTTCTCCCAAGGAGGGACTGGTGGGCTAGAACCACAAATCTTGTGGTTCGCAGTCCAGTGCTTATCCTCCAGAGTCACCATACACACACCCCCTCTTGACATATATTTTCTAATACCTTGTCTGCTATTATTCCTGGGTTTGATTCTACTGACTGATGATTCTCTGGACTATAAATTTTAATTTTCTTTTTGCTTTGCATACCTGGTAATTTTTTATTTTATCATGTACATTGTGAATTTTATACTTTTGGTGCTTGATTTGGTTGTAGTTCTTTAAATTTTGAGGGAGTTTTTTGAATCCATTTGATTCTTTCAACTTTTGCTTTTGAGTTCATTGGGTATATATCAAAAAATTGAAAGTAGCGGCAGACTTAGCAAGTGTTATCAATGTATAAAGCAGCATTATTCACAATTGCCAAAAGGTGGAAACAACTCAAGTGTTCATCAATAGATGAATGGATAGAACATGGTACATACATACACTGGAATGTTGTTCAGCCATAGAGAAAAGGATGCTCTAATATATGCAATGGCATGGATGAACCTTAAAAATATTATGCTAATTTTTAAGAACAAGTTTTGTATGACTCCACTTACATAAAATATCTAAAATAGGCAAATACATAGAGAGAAAATAGATTAGAGGTTACCAGGGACTAGGAAAGAGGTATTAAGAATAGAAATTTTTACAGTTATGGTTTGGGTGACAGAAAAGTTTTGGAAATAAAGGTAATGGTGAACCTTGCACTACATTGTGAATGTAATTAATACCACTGAATTGTACACTTAAAATGGCTTAAATGTCCACTATTATGTTACATATTTTTTAACAAAAATTGATCTATCATCTGAAGACTAACAAGGGTACAAAATACAAACTCTGCTAAGAGAACTTGTTATCTTTTAATATTAATTTAGAACAGCAATATTTTAAATTCCTATCTTTTCTTTCCTTGTCAGTAATGAACATCAGGTAAGGATTGAATTGATGATAGTCATTGCACATTTTCTCAACTGTAGGATAACAGGGCTTCACCTGATAGGTGAAGTCTCTTTCCTGTTACACGTAGCACTAGAGCTCAGCCCAGGTTCCAGTACCACTGAAGAATCTCCTCCTTCCATTGGAAACCTCCTTGGCTGGGTCCCAAACCGAAAAGGCATAATTCATTGAAGACGTCGATTAGAAAACTAAAAGGTGTGAACGTTATCTTTAAACAGTTCTTGATAATTTTTAATTTACTATTTTGAATGTTACAGGCAAATGAAAACATTCTATAAAAGTGTGAAATTAGTATATTACACAACTGTTCCTTACATACAATTTTAAGTCTTGCAACAAATTCAAAACGGTGAAATACAGTTGGAGTTCCACATATGCTCACCATGAAATCTTCAGCTAATCCTTCCATCCCCAATGTTTATTCAATCCTCACCCTCAGCCCCACCTCTCTATGGCACTTATAGTGCTATAATTAGGAGAGGCATTGGGAGAGGTAGACTGACCTGAGTTCAAATCCAAATTCTGACCCTTCCTAACAATGTGATGATAGGCAAGGTACTTGAGGTTTCTTAAGGGTAAATTTGGTATAATAGTATTAACTTCCAGGTAAATGGTGAAGATTAAATACATGTACAGTGTGTAACACAGTAAGAGTTCAATAAGTGTTAACTCGTATAATTACTCAGCAGATTATTTACTTAGCATTAGTTAACACTAATATACACACATGGGTGTGTGAGGGTACGTCTGTGTGTGCACCTATGTATGAAGCTCTGGTGGTACAGTAGTTGAAGTACTCAAAGCCAGTCAAAAGGGCAGTAGATCAAATTTACAAACCATCCCTGGGAGAAAGATGTGATGGTCTGTTTTCATACAGATTATAGACTTCAAGACCCTGTGGAGCAGATCTACACACACACAGGGACTTCAAAAAGTTTGTGGAAAAATGGATCCAAAAGATAATGTTACTACACACTTTTTGAATTCCCCACATATACATCTCCTTGGACAGCCCCACCTTCCCACTGCTCACAGCTTTCCCTAGCTAGAATCAACTAATCCATTAAGTTTGAATTTACATTCACTTTCTCTGAGAAGCCTTCTATAACCCTATTACCTTAGTTCTCAGAGCACATTTTCTTTCTGCTTTGTAATTTTTCACTTTAATTCAGGGTTTCCCAATCTCAGTACTATTAACATTTGGACTGGTCATTCTTTTTATAGGCTGTCCTATGTATTTGGTGGTATGTTTAGCAGCATCTATGACCTCTGAACACTAGATGCCAGTAGCATACACACCCCAAGTTACAATAGTTTAAAAATGTCTCTAGACATTGCCAAAGGTCCCATGGGGAGCAAAAGCAAAATGCCCCTGGATGACACTTTCTCTAATTATATATAAAATGTTTGTCTAATATGCGTTCCTCCCTCTTATTGCATGTCTGTTTTTGTTGCCACATAATTTCTAATACTTAGACCAGTGTCTGGGACATAGTGGGTGCTTACTAACTGTAGCTTGAATAAGTTTACATGTTTTCAACTACTATCCCAAAAAAGGACAGAAAAAAAGTGTTTTATGCCTGTTTCTTATGCCTAATACAGCAATCTATGCCTAATAAGTAAATATTTATTGGTGGTTGTTATACTTAATGAAAATTTACAAAAACCATAGTGAAATATATGTCTGTCATGTAGGCAATAGGTTATAACTTAATCAAAGATACATAGACTTAATAGGCCAAGTCTGATTCCTGTAGAGATGAATAAATAAGCTGCTTCTACTGAACTTCCATAGAAGCTTGAATTGCCAATGGAATGATGATCAAATATTCCAGTGACACTCAGAAATTATATTCATTCACATCGTTTCCCACCTGCTAAGGAATCAAATCTCTCAATTCGTAGCCTCAGCAAAAGCTGAAATTTATCTAAAAATTAGGAATCAATTCAACAGCAACTGGGTTTTTTTGTTTTGTTCTGAGGTTGGTTCAAGGACATGGAATGAGGGATATCATTGCTGCTGTCCGATGGATCTTGGCTGAAAGCAGAGAATACCAGAAAGATGTTTACCTGTGCTTTATTGACTATGCAAAGGCTTTCGATTGTGTGGATCATGACAAGCTATGGACAACATTGAGAAGTATGAGTGTTCCGGAACACTTAATTGTGCTCATGAGGAATCTGTACCTGGACCAAGAGGCAGTTGTTCAAACAGAACATGAGAACACTGAATGGTTTAAAATTAAGAAAAGTGTATGACAGGGTTGTATTCTTTCACCATACTTATTCAACCTGTATGCTGAGCAAATAATCCAAGAAGCTGGGTTATATGAAGAAAAACGTGGCATCAGGATTGGAGGAAGACTCATTAACAACCTACAATATGCAGATGATACAACTTTGCTTGTTGAACGTGAAAAGGACTTAAAATACTTACTGATGAAGATCAAAGGACACAGCCTTTGGTACGGATTGTTTCTCAATGTAAAGAAGACAAAAATCCTCACCACTGGATCAATAAACAACATTGTTATCAACAGAGAAAAGATTGAAGTTGTCAAGGACTTCATTCTTCTTGGATCAACTATCAACATTCATGGAAGCAGCAGTCAAGAAATCAAATGACACATTTCAGTAGGTAAATCTGCTGCACAAGACCTTTTAAAGTGTTGAAGAGCAAAGATGTCAACTTGAAGACTAAGGTGCGCCTGACCCAAGCCATGGTATTTTTAATAACCTCACATGCATGTGAAAGCTGGACAGTGAATAAGGAAGACCATAGAAGAATTGATGCTTTCAAGTTATGGTGTTGGAGGAGAATATTGAAAGTGTCATGGGCTGCCAAAAGAACCAACAGATCTGTGTTGGAAGAAGTGTAGCCGAAGTGCTCCTTGGAGACCAGGATGGCCAAACTTCGTCTCTTATACTTGGACATATTGTCAGGAGGGGTCAGTCACTGGAGAAGGATATCATGTTTGGTAAGGTGGAGGGTCAGAGAAAAGAAGGAAGACCCCCAGCGAGATGGATTGGCAAAGTGGCAGCATCGATGGGCTCAAGAGTGGCAACGATTGTGAGACTGGCCCAAGACTGGGCAGTGTTTCGTTCTGTTGTGCATAGGGTCGCTATGAGTCAGTACCAACTCAATGTTACCAACTCAGTACCAACTCAACCTAACAACAACAACAAGGGTTTTATTCTTGTTGCCACTAGCTTCTTGAATGTGTCCTCCTACAATATTCTACTATTCTAATCTATAAATAATTTTTATCTCGCATGGACCTAAAGAGCGTTAGTTGCACAATGGTTAAACGCTAAGCTGCTAACCTAAAAGTTGGGAGTTCAAAACTCACCCAGCAGCTCTTCAAAAGAAAGACCTGGTAAATTTCTCCCATAAAGATTATAGTCTAGAAACCCTGTGGGGAAGTTCTACTCTGTCACATTGAGTTACTATGAGTCAAAAACTCAACTTGGTAGCACCTAACAGCACAAAACACAATAGATGTACAGTCTAATCAATTTTAACAAAATAACACTTGCTAATCTTCTCACTTTACTTCCCACTTCCTCATTCTCATTATCTTCTAGACTTTCCATCAACTAACACCCCCAATTGATCCAATCTATCTTCTTCCTCACATTATTTATGTGCCCTCAAAAATCACCTCTACAAATTTCTCTATAGCTCTTCTTACCTGGGATAGTTCTTCATACTATCTCTACTGCTTGAACTACTTCTTTTCTGTTTCCTCAAAAGACCTTAAATTTCCCATATGGTAGAAATAAACCAATTGAAAAAGGGTGAATTATAAAATATATTGGATCCTGAGCTTCTCTCTGCTCATCTTTTCATGTCTCTGTTTGCCCTTCCTTTCTGAACTGGTAGTTAGCTTCTATGTTAAAAGCTAAAGAAGCTCTGGTGGTACTGTCATATAAGCATTGGACTACTAATCACAAGATTGGCAGTTCAAATCCACCAACACTCCACAGGAGAAAGATGAAGCTGTCTGGTCCCATAAATAGTTACAGTGTCAGAAACTCTATACAGGGTCCTGTTGAGTAGGAATCTATTCAATAGCATTGGGTATAGTAACAACTGTCCTCACTGAATGCCTGTGTAACTCAATAATAAATTTAAACCTGAAGCCATGACTTTAATCTTTAGTTAACCATTTTTGTTCCATGTGTATAGATGATTACTAAACTAATGCCATTGCTGTTGTTACGTGTCATTGAGTCAGTTCCAACTGATAGCCACCCTGCATAGTGTTTCCAAGGAGTGACTGATGGGTTTGAACCACTGATCTTGTGGCCCAGTACTTATCCTACAGCACCACCCCAGGTAATACTAGTTAGCCTTTGTTAGGCGTAATAAAAATCTGTATTACATTTTATGTTAAATTCACACTCTTCAGTTTTCATATGATTTACATTATATAAAATTGGCATTTTGCTAAGAATTATATTGATATTACAAAATGTCTTACCACTACCTTCTTTTCCCTTACTAGAGTGTTATCTATGACTATGCTGAACACAGTTTTAACATAAAGAAACCATTTAATGGATGGTACAGGGTCACTATGGGTCAGAACTGACTCAAAGGCACTTAACAACAACAACAACATCGTAGTCAGACAAACTGAGATAATTGCTGGTCATAGTTAGTAATGGTACCATTACATATCTTATGGTATAATTATTTGAATGAAAACACTGACTTGCCAATACCTAACACAATAGGTTTTCTTTCCTAAATGCCCTATCTTTATCTCAATATCAAAGTGTAGTTACCAGACGTCTTGTTTTCTCTATCGGCAACAGCTTATTTTCAGCAGAAAAAGAATTTGTAAAATAAGAATCAAAAAATAAAATCCATAGATTCAAAATATTCCATTCCAATTTTAATATGCAAAATATGCTAAAGTCCTCCAGGTAGCAAGGCAGACTATTTGATATCTGGTGCTGTGGGATAATGTGCTGGACCACATGTTAGGTTTGAACTGCAAGGTTAGTAGTTCAAACTCACCAGCTGCTCATTGGAAACCCTATACAGGATTACTATGCATGGGCACCAACTCGACAGCACTTAACAACAACAAGTTTGTTGTTTTCACTTACTGCTAAACACAGTTCAGAAATCAGAGCTTCCAAAACCTTTAAAATCCTCACAGACATTCTCAGTATGGTTCCAATAGAATTCAAGGACAGAACAAGGAGTTTTTGATCTTTAAAAATCACAAACTTTTTTCTTTAATGGAATTATTTCTCTGCAGTAGCTCAAAACTTAATGCCTTATTATTAGCCTGGTATGGCACTGTGGGTTAATGCGCTGGACTGCAAAGTCAGTTTGAACCACAAGATTGGCAGTTCAAACTCAACAGTTGCTTCTCAGGAACTCTATACAGGGTCATTATGGGTCGGAACCAATTCAATGCACTTAACAACAACAACAACAACAACAACAACAACGCTAAATCTGATCAAAGTCTTGACTTACTTAAATATATTACTGGACAGCAAATGAAAGACCTTCTTAGTTAAGGGAACATGTTTGTTGTTGTTGTTGTTAAGTGCTATCGAGTTAGTTCCAACCCACAGTTACCCTGTATAGGGTTGCCAAGGCTGTAAATCTTTACAGGAGCAGAAGGCCTCATCTTTCTCCTGTGGAACGGCTGGTAGTTTTGAACTGCTGACCTGAAGATTAGCAGCCTGACTCCTAACCACTATGTTAGCAGAGCTCTGCAAAGGCCAGAATGCCACATGTACTAGTATCATAACTCAATGAAACAATTCATCACTGCTTACAAACTGGACCAACCTTTGCAAATTTTGGATGCCCCAGCATCAACCGCTAACTTCATGCTCATCAATAAGCAGTTAAGATTAAATTTTGTAATTGTAAAAATGTATTGTTAATCACAAGAGACATAAGTACTAAGGTGAGAAACATCTAAATGGAAATGTGAGGAAACCTTAGCACCATAAACAATCCATTGCAACTCCAAGCTTATGTGCTATCAGAGAAATACAATAAATATTATTTATCTTTGTGGTAGAATAAGGTGTTCTAGTCAGTCAAAGATCACAGTTCATCTTGTTATACATTACTAGTACATAAAATTTTACCGATTTTTTTTAGATAGAGACGAGCTTCTTAAAGTTTTTAGTTCCTCAATTTTTTGTGGAAACTATTGCTGTAACGGAGCACTTTGAGTTGTTCATTGAAATCTGGTAGAAATTGACAAAAAAAAAAAAAAGTTTAGTTTTTTTACGGCTTGACAATTTTAAGCATTTGGTAATTTTCAGGAATGACTGACTCTTAAATCTTCTCTCCTCTTCCATCTAAACACTATCAAATGCTTAATTTTAATTCCATCTCGGCCACATTCTTGTCTACTGATAGTTATTGCACTAATAAGCACCACAGTATTATAAACCACTATTTCGGAGTACTTCTTTGGTGTCTTCAATTAGATTTGTAGCTGGATCTGTGTCCTAATTTCTTTTTCGTCAGCAAATGAATTTACTGTACGCTGAGCACACAGCTTTCAACAAATACTAGCTGGGGGTCTTAGCTTTGTCCATTTTTGTCTAGCCACCGTTTTGGTTGTGTCCTGACATGTCTATTTGTCTGGGGTTTCTTTGCTCTCCTAAGCACAGCTTGTTTTCTATTTAAACAGAGGGCTCACTTGAAGGAGATGTTAACGTAGTGTCTCACAGAATTAGAATAAATGGAATTTGACCTACCGCCCAGAGTGTTGATATAAATAAAGACTAAGTAACGTAGTGGTTACGAATCGGGCTTCGAACCTTAAGGTCAGCAGTTTGAAACTACCAGACGCTCCATGGGAGAAAGATGAGGCTTTCTGCTCCCGTAAAGATTTACAGCCTCGGAAACCCTATACAGGGTCCCTATGGGTCGAAACCGACTCGACAGGACTTAACAACAACAACAACCCTCTGATAGTTTATGGAGAGTTTTAAAGATGCATATTGTAAACTCCCACTGCCTTCAGATGCCCCGCCAGTTAACCTGGCTTCCCAAGCCGCCAAAGCTCAAAGGTGTTGTTGACAAGGCAACTAAGATCTGCTGTCATGGTGTCCAGTTGCTATGGTAACGGTGAGACGCAAGAACACTCGCACGGCCTTCCGGAGTAAATAAAGTCTTAGTTTGAGCCTAGAAAGGCACTTGACGACGGTAGTGACTTGCGGCAGCGGCGTGATTTACGGCTTCCCGACCCCTCGGAGAACACCGTTGGTGGGCGGAGGGATATGCGAATGCTGGCGCGGTCCCCTCGGCAGCCCAGGCACACAGCTCCGCAGCATGACCCAGTCGGTGGTCATACAGGGTAAGTTTCGTCTGGACGTGGGGACCTGGGCGCCTTTCAGCCGAGAGGCCTGGTTTCCCGCCTCATGTCTATTTTCTCTCCTTCCTCTCTTGGTCGTAGTCGGACAGTGCGGGAACCAGATCGGCTGCTGTTTCTGGGACCTGGCGCTGAGAGAGCATGCCGCCGTCAACAAGGTACCAGGAGGCTTCTCCACTGCCTGCTTGTCATCAGGGCTCCTTCAACAAAGAAATACAAGTTATACTTTAGCTTTTCAGGAGCTCTGGCAGCGTAGTGGTTAGAATCGGGCTGCTAATCTCATGGTCAGCAGTTCGAAACTACCAGCTGTTCCGCGGGAGAAAGATGAGGTTTTCTGCTTCCATAAAGATTTATAGCCTGTACAGGGTCACTATGAGTCGGAACCGACTCGACGGCACATAACCACCACCACTTGAGCTTTTATCTGATCGATATAGATTGTATGGGATCTTCACTGTAAAGAAGATAATGCCGATAGACACAGACTGAACACAGGCCGGGGACCTTGGTTCTAATGTAGTTTGTTAGTGCCGTGAAGTCGGTTCCGACACATATAGGGTTTTCGAGGAGTGGCTGATGGGTTTGAACTGCCGACATTGCGGTTAGCATTCCAGTGCTGATCTTCCAGTGCTGTGTATTAGGAGGTTCTAATAGTTTAATTCTCAGGGCCCTCCGCCTTTACCAGGACTCTTGTGAAGATCCGTAAGGTGGTGTAAATGAAGTACTTTATAAAACAGGTAACATATCCTACAATTTAACTATCCATTTTTAAACTGATTACCAAGAATTTGAAGAAAACTCATTTGATGCACCTGCTGTACTACCCTACAGGGAATCCTTTTCTTTAACACCTTCTGCTGTACTTAAGGAAGCGCTTTAAGCAATGGACTGCATACCACAAGGTCTGCAGTTCACGGCCACCATCCACTCAGTGGGAAAAAGATGAGGCTTTCTGCTTCCACAAAGATTTAAAGCCTCAGAAACCCTCTATGGCGTTACTATGAGTCGAAACTGATTCCATGGCAGGTAACAACGAGAAGAAGCTAAACTTAATTCTGAAATCTCAAAGCATTTATTCTCTATAAGCTGACTGGAAGAATCAGGCTAAGTGTCTTGTGACATATGCTTTTGCTTATCACACCACCAAAGGTGGTTCAACGATTGGATTCTTTTCTTGCATGCAGGAGACCCAGGGTCAGTACCAGCCAGTGCACCTCACAAGTAGCCACCATCCACCTGTCAGTGGATGCTGAACAGGTTTCAGCAGTGCTTTCAGACTAACACAGACTAGACAGAAGAGCCTGGGGATCTACTTCCAAAAAGCAGCCAAAGAAAATACTTAATCACGATGGTCTGATCCTATTGTACGTGGGGTTGCCATGAGTCCTGCTGATTGGATGACCGCTAACAGCAACAAAACCATTAAAAAACATTGTTTAAAAACCCAATCCATTGCTGTCAAGTAGATTCCTACTCATGGCAACGCCTATGTTGTTATAGACTAGAGCTGGCCATAGGGTTTTCTTGACTGTACTGTTGATAGAAACAGATTGCCGGGGCTTCCCAGCTCTGCCACTGGGTAGATTCCAACTGCCAGCCTTTAGGTTAGCAGGCTCTCAACAAAGCCATTACAAATGGGATGTTAAAATTACAAGTGGGATATTACATATCCTCATATACTGTGGAATTATCAAAATGATTTTATCAAATGCTATAAATACTTTTTTTTCTCTTTTTAGAAAGGAATCTATGATGAAGCTATAAGCAGCTTCTTTAGAAATGTGGATACCAGGTAAGAGATTAAAGTCCGTAAGAGAGAATGATGAACTTAGCTTATCAACAGGCTGGGAGAACAGTCTTTGGATATGAAGGGAAATAAAAACAGTTGGTAACTGTGAAGAAATTGTCTAATTTGGGGTTCATTTTTCTTAATCACGAAAGCATATTCTGTAGAACTGGACAATAGTTTTTCTGTTGAAGCCATATTAAGCAAAACCCTTAGCATGACTTCTTTTAGCTTAACGTCTTTTAACTTTACAATAAAATACTGAAATTTTTCACTTAAGGATATTTTGTTAAGGCATCCATCAATAGTAAACTTTTGAAGGAAAAATCTTATCATTTACTTTTCTTTGATATTTATGGCCCAGAATATGAATATGAATGTATGAATGTGCTAGAAAGGAGAAAGGCATTTGTCAAGGTATGGCACTGTAGGATAAGCACTGGAGTACAAGATCTGTTTGAATCATAAGGTCAGCAGTTCAAAGTTGTCAGTCGCTCTTTAGAAACCCTAAACAGATTGAGTCGGAACCAACTCTGCAGCACTTAACAACAACAGCAATTAAGAATACAAAGGGGCTTTAAAAAGTTCATGGAAAAATTCCATTATCTTTTAATTCCATTTTCCACAAACTTTTTTTAAAGTTTCTTTATATGTAAGTATCCTGTACCTTTTATTTGAAACATTTTAAACTAACTTTCAGGGTTTTTCTGAAGTTTTTATTATTTAATCATTAAATCCATGGGGGAGGGGGATTAAAGTAGATTGTTTTTCTTTTAAATAATTTTTTAAACTCAGATTTTGAGTAAAGATACTGTTGAATTTTATCCTATTTCCCTTCCCACCTTGCTACAGTCAAAACAAAGGGGGGACAAGCACTGATTCTGAGAGAATATTAATATCAATTTTCTGGGGGTTTTTTCACTATTGATAATGTGGTCAAGCATTTACTGTAATAAGGAATTCTGACTACTTGGTATGCTAGATTCCATCAACCACACCATTGAAGGAGAGGGTAAAGGCATAGGGAGGAAAATTGGGACAGCCTCCTTTTTTTTTTTAAACTTGGAAGTGACTCATGCTCAATAATAACTGGGCATTCCACTTAAACACTTGATTGGCTAAAATCTGATTTGTTGTTGCTAGGTGCCGTTGAGTCAGTTCCATAGCGACCCTGTGTAGGGTTTCCAAGGAGCAACTGGTGAGCTTGAACTGCTGACCTTGTGGTTCAAACTGACTTTGCCATCCAGCACATTAGCACACAACGCCACACCAGGACTCCAAAATCTGATAAGTTAATATTATATGGATTTTCTGAGTACTTCATAAAACTAAGTGTTAGGTTAATATACATACTTAATAACTGGTGTTAAGTTAGTGTAATAAAATTTTCAATTTGTTTTTAATTAGTTGGCTAGGTATTTCTTTGAGGCAATTATTTCCTGGTGGTAGTTATGTACCATGGAGTTGGTTCCGTCTCATAGCGAATCCTGTACAGGATTTCTGAGACTGTAAACCTTTACGGGATCAGAAAGCCTCATCTTTCTCCCGCAGAACAGCTGGTAGTTTCGAACTGCTGACCTTAAGGTTCACAGCCCAGTGCGTAACCACTACACTACCAGAGCTCCTTAGTTATTTCCTAGAGACGGCCAATTAGTCCCTACCTCTTTGGTGAATTGCAAAGTATGACTTTCAGGATTGCAAACTCAGAAATCTTATTGTTAGCAGCATAACAAGGGGTTCATTGCTCTTTGGTACAATCAGATTAGCCAAACTCTGAAAGAATGAGAGATTAAAGTTACTAATTGACAGTAAAACTATAACTGAAAAACAGAATGCGTTTTTCTACATAGGTACATTCTCTTCTATGGGAGATCTGCCTGGAAAGCTACGTAATACTCAGATTGTTGCTTAGTGATTTTGGAATTACACTAAGAAATTAGATTTTATGACTAATGTCATCTATATTAGAGAGCTGTCTGTCATAGACTAGATTCCTTCATGATTGTAAGCCAGACCATCTCCCCCAAAAGCTATTAAGAGACATGCTACTCAGATTTGCTTTTGTAATACTTTCAGGTTCTTCCCTTGCTAAACTACATGCCTACCCAAACCCTTCCATTCTGGAAAGTAACTCACTCTTCATTGAGTATTACATAGTTGAAGTTCAGCCTGCAGGCATTTTCTTTGAATAAGATGAATTTACATACTGTACTTACATCTACTATATTTGGTCATGTTTCCCCAATATAAGTTTAGGAAGACCAGGAGAAAGTATGCAGCCTGCTGTCTTTTCATGTATTGACAACACATACTGCATCTATTCCAAAAAGGAGTATGAATATTCTTTTTCAAATATATGAGACCATATTATGTACACATATGTGTCTTTTTGAGAAAATTTTAGTATATTTTTCATAGCATGAAGGAATTTACCTGTAGCAGATGCTTACAAACCTTTTCTGTAAGGACTAGATAGTAAATATTTCAGGCTTTGCAGTCCATAAAGTCTGTGTTGTAGCTACTCAACTCTACCATTATATAGTATGAATACAGTATAGGTAATAAACAAATACACTTAGCTGTGTAAAACTATATATGAAGAAAGGTGACCCAAGAATCAATTTTCCAACCCCTCACCCATAGCATGAAAACCAAGCCCACTACTATCAGGTCACTTTCGACTCATAGAGACCCTATCTATATAGGGTTTCCAAAACTATATCTTTATGGGAGCAAACAACCCTAAGAACAGATGGTGAGTTCGAACCTCTGATCTTGCATTTAGTGGCCCAATGCTTGACCCTCAGTCTGAGTAGGGCTTCTTACCCATAGCATCCTCTGTGCTTATGTCACCTGTGGTTTATGAACTATATTGACCTATGTTTGATCATAGATTTAGCTACTTAGGTAACTTCTCAACAGGAAATCAGCAGAATAGCCTTAGAGACTCAATGGTATATAACCAGCAGATGTGTGTTTGGCTACTAAAGAATACTTGACTAATGGTGGCTTAAGCAATAAAGACATCTAGTTAACGCACAACAAATCTGAAAGTAGAACACTCTAGGCTTAGAAGAGGACCTCAGAGACCCAGATACTATCTGTTGTTCCAGCATATTTGACATGTTGTTAAATACCATCTAGTCAGTTCCTACCTGTGTTGTTACTATGTGCTGTGGAGTCAGTTCCAACTCATAGCGACCCTGTACAGTGTTTCCAAGGCTGTAAATCTTTACAGGAGCAGAAAGCCTCATCTTTCTCCCATGGAACACCTGGTAGATTTGAGCTGCTGACTGTGAGATTAGCCGCCCAATTCGTAACCACTACACTACCAGAGCTGCTTAATGAACCTATATAGGGTTTTCGAGGAGTGACTGGTGAGCGTGAACCGCTGACCTTGTGGTTCAAACCTACTTTGCAATGTAGTGCATTAACCCATAGTGCCACACCAGGACACATACTGGCTTTTCATCATTGTGTTTATTACTTTTGAGTTACAAGAAATTGGTTTATTTATTACATCCATATTTGTGTTCAAAGCAGGAAAACAGGAGAAGGTGTGCTCCAACTGCATCTGGTCCTTTTTACCAGAGAAGTTTCCCAGCATGTGTCTTCTTTATGTCATGGCCTAGAACTGGATAACATTGTTAGATCTAATTGCAAAGGAAGATAGGGAAAATAAGTACCTCCCTTTCAACCTAACGGGAAGTAGGCAAATGAGGAAGTCAGGAATGACTAAATGGAAGTTAACTGTTACCTGTTAATACTTTTAACCATGGAAGATCTTAAAACTTGTTTTTTTTTTGTCTTTCAGAGTGGTTGGTGATGGTGGCAGTATTTCCAAGGGAAAAATTTGTTCTTTAAAAGCACGAGTAAGATAATACATTTGGATTCTTACATTGCATGTGTTTTTAAAATAACAATATTGCTATAACTATCTTGAGAATAAAATTTAACTTCTCAAATTAAAAAAAAAAAAAAACAATTTACTAAGCCACATTTAATATAAAGTTATGTTGAGATGGCGGTGGCTATGTAACATGCAGTCAACCAACTGGGTTTCTGTGCCCACCCCAAACTGCAGGTAAGTGATTCAAATACAAATAATATACTTAATGTGTTTCTTAAATGTTGAGGGGAAATATATGTCTAGATAGATGTTAACAAATGGAGCCTTCTTAAGAATCTAAAATATTAATGTAGGGTAAGTTGTCATTGAAATAGAATGGAAGGTTTTTATTTGCAGCAAGGTAATGACTCCCCATACAATGCCTGGCTCCAGCCTCATTATGATAAGTAAATGTTACCGTTTAAGTTCTGAGCCAAAGTACTTCCAGAGGCAGTACCCCATATTTACAATATTAAATTACTCACCTTCCAACATTTCTGTGATTATTTCTCACAACGAACTGCCTTTTCCAGTTGCTGATCAGTAATTTTTTATTATAATGAAAAGAAAAGTGTAAAAACTCTGGAAGTCATTAAGAGGATAACAATCAAAACAAGTACAGTGGCTGAAAGAGTAAAGGGCAGTAGTGCTGTGGCACCGGGGACCATGTCTTTGTATCTGTGAACTGTGCTGTCACTGAAAACAAAATCTGGCCCAGAGACCATGTGACTTGTAGGATCTTAGAAGAATTGATTGACACTTAGTATATACCATGCCTCAGGAAGAAGCTAACATCCCAATTCCAACCAAAGAGAGAAAAAAGACTTTCACATTTTCTAGACCACTTCGAATTTGGGCTCTTTCCTACTCCCATGTAAGTGAGCATGGGAGAAGGTGGAATGAGCATTATTAGGAAACAAGCGAACTCAGCTTATTCTTATAGCCTTTGACTTTTGTCCTAGAAAGTACCCTTCTACCTTCTCTCTTGTATGGCTCTTGTCACCACTACCTACACAAGATAACTTGGTGCCTGACTCTCTCCTTTGTTCAGTGTCTCAGATAACTAGCGAATATTATCAGGAAGGGCCAATCCTGGGAGAAGGACATCATGTTTGGTGAATTAGAGAGTCAGTGATAAAGAGGAAGACCCTCAATGAGATAGACTGACACAGTGTCGGCCACAATGTGCTCAAACCTAGGGTCACTATAAGTCAGAACTGGCTCAACAGCACCTAACAACAGACCTCACTGTCCTCATCTGTATATTGGAGTTGATTATGGTACCATTACATAGAATTGTAAAGATTGAATTGGATAATATGTATAAAGCACTTACAACAGTGGCATGCTGAAAATGCTTAAAATTTGTGTAGTCACAAGGACTATAAACATCCTTAAACCAAGCACCTCTCTGTGACTCAAGGAGTTAACAAATAGCTTCATATTATATCTTAAGGCTATTTCAGAAGTACCTGAATACTACAAACAGTTAATGCAGCTCAGCTACTAACAAAAAGGTTGGAGGTTCAAGTCCACCAAAAGGTTCTTTGAAACAAAGAACTGGTTATCCACTTCTGAAAACTCAGCCATTGAAAACCTTATGGAGCACATATTTACTCTGACATAAATGGGGTCACCATGAGTCGAAATCAACTCTATGGCACCTGGTTTTAAGATTATTTCAGAATCCTTTTTAAGCTTTGCTGTTTGTTTTACATTTTCACTTTTCTTTCTTGTGATAGAAAATAAGGAAAGTAAAAAGTACAAAGGACATAATCCTGCTAACAAGTTTTTCCTGCATCTATCCTATCATACTTCTTTCCACCTTGTTTTCTGTGATTACTTCTCTTTCCATAGTTAATTATGTATTAATTTCTCATTTTCCCCTTAGTAGTATAGGATGTAAAGTTTTGGTTAGAAACTAAATTGTGAGGTTAGTTGGAAGAGTGGGCTCTGTTGTCATCATTGAGTCTGTCCAGTGTGTTGGCCTTGCTCATAATAGTAAGTTTGCTGATTTTAATTGGGCATTTTGGGGCTGTGACTCAGAAAACAGTATGGTTGTTCCTAGTGAATAAATCCATCGATGCATGTTGCATTTATTAGGAATTTGTTCTGTTAAGCCTTGTTCTCAAGAAATTTATATTCACACATACTTACAGATAAAAAGATAAATAGAAATTTAGTTGAAGAGATTATTCTGACCCTTTTCTTTCCCATTGGACATTTTGAGTAGATCAAAGTATATAAAATCCAGCTCTTATTTGGATCCCACCTTCCCAACAGAGTGAAATTCTTAGAAAAAATTCTCCTTAGAGATTTAACTCAGATTCTTTTCACTTACAATTAATGACAAATTGTAAAGGAAAATAAGCTGATGAAATTTTTCATTCTTTCTCAGGCTGTCTTGATTGACATGGAGGAAGGAGTAGTGAATGAAATTCTGCAGGGCCCATTGAGAGAAGTATTTGATAGCAAGCAGCTTATCACTGATATTTCTGGCTCAGGGAATAACTGGTGAGATTATACTGAATATGAAAATTGAATTTCAACCAGAAAAATAAAATTTTAACTTGCCTTCTTTTTAATAGGTCCTGATGACATGAAAGCAAGGTGTCGGTTACCACACATAAGTCAAGGTCTCGCAGCCCATCATTGTTACTGTAAAAGTATTGCCTCACAGAAAACATGGTGTTTCACAGTGCTTCTGAGCCAGCCATATCGAGAAAAAATTTACTTATTCTCCAGTTTCCTCTTTTAGATTGATTCTTGCATGATACTAGCTACTGACAATCGTTATACTTAAGAATATTATTTGACTCATAATTTCTCCAGTCAGCCAAATTTAATATGACCCAGAGGCACAAGCCAAAGTATCCCAGGATTCTTAGTTAGCTTTAGGGCTATGTTTGGCTCTTAAATACAGGGGGGCTTTAGAAAGTTTGTGGATAAATGGAATTAAAAAATAATAGGAAAAAAAAAAAAAGATAATAGAATTTTTCCTTGAACATTTTGAAGCTCCCTCATGTATAATGGGAGCCCAGATGGGGAGATGTAGGATAAACACTAGGCTGCAATGTCGATTTGAACCACAGGGTGGCAGTTCAAACCCACCAGCCACTCCTCAGAAACCCTATAAAGGGTTACTATGAGGCAGAACTGACTCCACAACATATATACTGGGAGCACGGTGGCTCCATACAATAAGCGCTTGACTGCGAACCACAAGGTCCACTGTTTGAGCCCACCAGCCACTCCACAAGAGAAAGATGAGGCTTTCTGTTCCAACAAAGATTTAACACCTAGGAAACCCTATACAGAGTCACTGAGTTGGAACTGATTCCACGGCACTTAACAACAACAACAACAGTATATATAATAGTTTCTCATTACTGGAAGAAAATCATAAGTGATCATCTAAGATGCTGTATTGAAACTTTGTTAAGTTGTTACATGTCATCGAGTTGGTTCCAACTCAGCGACCCTATATAGGGTTTCAGAGGAGTGGCTGGTGAGTTTGAACTGCTGACTTTGCCATTCAAACTGACCTTGCAGTGTCAACGCCATTGAAACTGTATTTGATTTTTTTTTTTTAATCTAGTGGTTGGTGGTTATATGCTGTTGAGTCAGTTCTGACTCATAGTGACCCTCCATGGGGTTTCCAAGGCTGTAAATCTTTTTTTCATTTTTAAAAACTTTTTTATTGTATATTATATGGAAGTTTACAGTGCAGGTCATCAGTTTTACATTCAGCAAATCATATTTTGCTTGATTACAGTGACTGCAATACCCTCCATGTACCATTAGTTAACATAATTTAACTCTATTAACTTTTTTTTTTTAAGCTTTTATTGTGAATTGAATGATAGTTTACATGGGAGAACATCAGTTTTGTACTCATCCTGTCGTATTTCATTTCATTGCAATGATTACAATCCCTTCCATGCATTATCATTCAACAGCATTTCCTTCTATTACCTGTGTTTCTCTGTTTTTTGTTTCTGTTGTTTGATGAATACAAAAACACTCCAGAATATATAATCATTGGCTGTAAATCTTTTTTTTTTTAAGGTTTTTATTGTGGATTGAGTGAAAGTTTACAGGGCAGATCATCAATTTTACATTCAACAAATCATACACTTCGTTTCATTACAATGATTATAATCCCCTCCATGTACCATCAGTTAACAGTATTTCTCTCTATTCACTTTAGCTCTTTTTTTAAAAAAAAAAAAAACACTCAGGCGTATTATAATAGTTTACGCCACCAAAGGGCACATTCTGCAAGTCTGCCTCCTGGCTGCCATCTCTTAGTCCCTCTCTTCCCATGAATCTAGAGTCCTCAGCTGCTCCCTCTCTCCATGTCCCCATCTCTGCTTCCATCTCTGGTGCTGCTGCTTCTCTGGATAAGGTCTCGCATTCCACTTGTGCTTTTCTCCCTTGACGGTCCTAGAGTTGTTTCTGGACTGTAAGATTAACTACTCCCCCATTTTTGTTAAAAAAAACCTTCTACCTTTACAATTATGACAGTCGCAATTGGTCATGATAACAGTTGTTCACTATTGAATCATAAGACTTTTATCCCCATCACTTTTAACCAGACCCATCTAGACAGGATGAAAACTATTCAGTGGGGGCTCTTTCTTCCCCCACACACTATTAAACTGAGTTCCCCCTTGAAACCTTGTAAGCCAGTCACTTTGTGCCTTTATCGCCCCCTCATTTTAGGTAGCCAATGTCTAAGTTGCCCATCCCTATCTACCCTGTGTGCAGAGGGTATAGCATTGATACTTGATGTGAAGATTCCTTCCCTTTCTTGTAAATCTTTATGGGAGCAGAAAGCTTCATCTTTCTCCCTCAGAATGGCTGATAGGTTCAAACTGCTGACTTTGAGGTTAACAGCCCAACTTGTAACCACTACTTGTTTATTTGCAAATCTTAAATTCATATTTTAGCTATTTTCAGCCAGTCTCTTAGGCTTATGATATATTGTTGTTGTTGTTGTTAAATACTGTGGGGTCGGTTCTGACTCATAGTGACCCTGCACAGGGTTTCCAAGGCTGTAAATCTTTACGGGAGTAGAACGCCTCATCTTTCTCCCGCGGAACCACTGGTAGTTTCGAACTGCTGACCTTGCGGATCATAGCCTGATTCGTAACCACTACGCTACCAGAGCTCCTTGATATATAGTGCTGAATAAGTGAGCTAACTTTATCGCCAAATGCTGTGTTCTTTTGGCTTTAGTTGTTGAATAATTTACTATGTAGCTTTACTTTTTATATATTTTTTGAATCCTGGTATACCACCGTAGAGTAAGCACTCGACCACAAGGTCGGAAGTCCAAACTCACCAGCTGCTCCTCAGAAACCCTATATAGGGTCGCTGTGGGTCAGAGCCAACTCAGTGGCACTTAACAACAACATATATACAACAAAACAAAACAATTTGCCATTTCAACTAGGTTTCCATGCACAATCCGGCCAAACCAGGTGCACTTCTCATGTTGCACACCTATTACAACTGTCCGTTTCCAAATCTTGTTTACCCTCTTATTTTTTTTCCTTTTTTTTCCTTTTTTTAAGGAACATTCCCAGTGGTTTGTCCTAATGAGAAAATAAATGTACATTGTTTCCCTTCAAACACATGGGAAAAAAAAATTTTTTCCTTTTTTTTTTTCCAACAGCTTTTCCTGTCACCCAGGTTGGCACATGTCAGTCTACACTCTGTTGTTGTTGTAAAGTGCCGTCCACTTGCTTCTGACTCATAGTGACCTTGTAAAGGTTTCCAAGGAGTGGCTGGTGAGTGTGAACCACCATCCTTGAGGTTCAAATCTACACTTTGTGGTCCAGGTCTTACCCTGTATCACCACTAGCCAATGAATAAATCTCCTTTCCGTCACACCCCTCGGTAACCTTTATAGAGTGTTTATTATGGCATGAAAACCTTTTCTTGACTTTTTACAGTGTCCATCTCTGCAACTGACTAATTTCACTCAGTATAATATTCTCCAGGTTTAGCTTTATTTTTTAATACTTTATTTGTTGTTGAAGAATCTCTACAACAGAACATATACCAAGGCAACAATTTCTTCATGTCAATTCAGTGATAATGGATTCAAGCTGTGCAACCATTCTCACTGTTTCCATATTTGCTGTTGTGAAGTACCATCGAGTTGGTTCCAACCCATAGCAACTCTATTGTAGGGTTTCCGAGGAGGAGCTGGTGAGCTTGAACCACCAACCTTGTGGTTCAAACTGACTTTGCAGTCCAGTGCATTAACCCACAGTGCCACACCAGGAACTGCTCCTCCCCAATTTACATAAAGGAGTCCTGGTGTAGCGCCGCAGGGTCATGAGCTGGAAATTACTATGTAATTTTTGAGTTTCACCTGATTGCATTTTGTGGCAAAAACATTCTTATAGTAAGCAATACCTGAAAATTTGAGCACCAACGGAGGCTTGCAGAGATACTCCCTATAAATATTCATTATCTACTGTGTGCCATTTTATTTAGCAATACTGAGACCAGGGTTTTCTAATACTTAAGTCACATTAGAAAGCTTCTGTTAGGATTTTCTTTCTAATTGCCTATATTCTGATCTTTAATATGTAAAACCACTGCCAAGTTCATTTTAAATGGAAGAGACATATCTGTATGTAACTGAAATCAGTTCTGTTGTGATTATATCACAAGAGAAAAGAGAGTATAAATTTAGAAAATCCTCATTTAATATCTGCTGATAATGACCTGTATTACCAAGATAATTTGGAGCATTAAACCCACTCCCATCCAGTAAGTATTCACTCATAGCAACCCTTTAGACAGAATTGCTCCATAGGGTTTCCAAGACTGCAGAGTTTTATGGAATAGAGCAAGTGATGAGTTTGAACCAATGACTTTGCAGTTAGTAGACCATTGCTTAGCCTTCTGTACCACCAGGGATTCTTATTTGAGGATATAATATTTGATACATTTTCTACCTCATGACTTTAGAATGTTATAATATGACTTACAGACATGAAACTATTAAATATATTTAGTCCAATAAAAATACTTGAATTTTTCTACAGCCATATAATTCAGAAATTATAAAATACATATAAAACTGCAGTAATTTTAATTTTAGTCTGTATTCTTTGCAGGGCTGTAGGTCACAAAGTTTTTGGCAGCCTTTACCAAGAACAAATTTTGGAGAAACTCAGAAAAGCAGCAGAGCAGTGTGATTGTTTACAGTGTTTCTTCATAATCCATTCCATGGGAGGAGGTAAAGCTAGTCACTGTGTGCCTGTAACAGTGTTAGAGTTGAGTGGGAATTCATTTTGTAAGTTTTGTGTTCAGACCTAGACTTGACAGAAATAGAACTATTAAAAGTGTATTTTTATGTATGTATATATATAACAGGTTTTTATTTTAGAATTGCTTTAATATCAAGTAAAGGCTAAATATTATATTACCTGAACTTTTCATTCTTTAATCATTACTTTTGATAGAATGTGTGTGTTTATGTATATATACAGATATGTATGCATTATTGTCAAGTGGCATCAAGTCTGTTCTGACTCATAGCAACCCTGTATAGGGTTTCTGAGGAGCAGCTGGTTGGGTTTGAATGTTTACGATAGGGCTTCAAAAAGTTTATGGAAAAACGGAATGAATGAAAAGATCCTGGAGTTTTTCCATGAATTTTTTTTAAGTCCCCTCATATATGTGTATAACTTAAATGTGAAGAAGAGTGACATGTAGAAAGCCCACTCAACATCATGGTCAGAGTTAAAATTGGAATTAAATTCTTTAAGTCTCACTACTTGGTGTGTTGCCATAGAATAACCACAAGGTCGGCAGTTCAAACTCACCAGCCATTCCTAGGAAACCCTATACTGGGTTGCTCTGAGTCGACACCGATTCAATGGCACTTAACAACATCCCATGTTGTAAGGAGCCCTGGTAGCATAGTGGGTTACATGTTGGGCTGCTGTCCAGTCAGGAGTTCGAATGTACCAGTCACTCTGCTCCTATAAAGATTTATAGCCTCAGAAACCTAGTGTTCCAGTGTACCAACCATGTTGTAGGGAGTCATGGTGACACAGTGGTTAAAGCAAGAAGGTCATCAATTCAAACCTATGAGCTGTTGTGCTATTGAAAGATGTGGCCGTCTGCTTTGTAAAGATTTCCAAGCTTGGAAACCCTGGGGAGTTCCACTGTGTCCTATAGGGGCTACTGTGAGTCACAGACACTCTGTGGCAACAGATGTGGGTTGGTTCCCATGCTGCTTTCTTTCCTTCTTGGAAGTTAGATGGGTTAATAAATATACAGGAGAAATTGGTAAATTAAGACTAACACTTATTTCTAAAAATATAAAATCAAAATACCGAAACAGTTGCCTCATAATTATATTCTGCATCATTTATGCTTTTTTCTTTCTGATGTTTTTATCCTCAGGCACAGGATCAGGACTTGGCACGTTTCTTTTAAAAATGCTTGAGGATGAATTCCCTGAAGTATACAGATTTGTGACTTCGGTTTGTCCTTCTGGTGAGGATGATGTCATAACCTCACCTTATAATACCATCTTGGCAGTGAAGGAACTTAATGAGCATGCGGACTGCGTGTTGCCCATTGACAACCAAGTAAGACATGACCCTGACCCCTAGACCGCACATCCTGTGTTATGGTCATGTGTTTCTTTTTTGAAACATTTACTATTCAGCCTTCCCATTGTAGAGGAAAAGTTTAAATTGTTTTTCTTTCTTCTCTCTCCTACCTAACACAATGTCATCTGTGTCCACTCTTTTTAATAGTTTTTCTCTCAATATTTTTCTTCAAAAGTCTTTATTTGACATCATTAGCAAAATTGACATCATGGTGAATTCTGGAAAGTTGGGTAAAACTGTGAAACCAAGGAGTCTGGTTACTTCAAGTGCCAGGGCTTTAAAAAAGCACCAGAAGCCCTTTGATGCAATGAACAACATTGTGGCAAATTTGCTCCTCAACCTCACAAGGTAATCTATTCATGGCATACCTACAGACAGTTTATACATTTCACTGTGCTTTTTTTTGTGCTGTTTTTCTGCCTAGTTATTCTAAGTTTAAGCAGCTTCTTCTGTTTTTACTTTACTTTTTTTTAAATATCTTGGAGTGATGCATAATCAATCATAGAAATTTTAGAAAGCAGTATTTACCAAAGTACATTCCATAGAATATTGATAGATGTTAGATGATAAAAGATTTTATGGTAGATAAGTTTGAGAAACACTTGATTAGATACAATTATTATTATTATTATTATTATTATTATTATTATTATTATTATTGGCTGTAGAATATCTTTATCTTTTACATTAGTTAATCTTATATTTCATGGTTAGGTAGCCTAAAAGATATCCTTGGTTTTGGCCTAAATGATTACTTTGGCATTATTATATTAAAGATCCCAGAGTGTATTTAGCAGACCCTTGAGAAATTGAGGGAAGTTTGTAGGATTATTTAGTACTGACCTATATATGTTTAATGAGGAGTCCTGGTATGGCACTGCAGGAGAGGCACTAAACCACAAGGCCGCTTTGAACTGCAAGTTTGGTGGCTCAGATATACCAGCTGCTCCTTGGAGACCCTATACAGGGTCACTATGAGTCTGAACTAACTCAACAGCCCTACTTTAAAGCAATAACATATTTAATGCACTCTCTAGGGGAACAAATGATTAAGTACTCTTCTAGTAACTGAAAGGTTGGCAGTTCATACCCACCAAAGGCACCTTGAAAGAAAGGTCAGGCAGTCTGCTTCCAAAGTATCACAGCCATGTGTTATATGGAGTACAGTTCTACTCTGTAACACATGAGAGCCACAGAAGTTGGAATTATTACCAGTATATGCGTTTAACTAAATATAAACAGTTTAAAATATATATTTAGATGGGTTGTTGAGTGCTGTTAAGTCAGTTCCAACTCATAGCAACCCTATATAGGGTTTCCACAGAGCAGCTGATATGTATGAACCACCATTTTGTGGTTAGCAGTACAGTGCTTATCCTGCTGCACCACAGCAGGACTCCTTTGGATATGTTGTTGTTATGTGCCGTGGAGTCGGTTCTGACTCATAGCAACCCTGTACAGAGTTTCTGAGGCTGTAAATCTTTACAGGAGCAGAAAGCCTCATCTGGGATGTGTAGTAAGCAACTAATAGTGTGTTGGTTATACTTCAGTTGATCCAAAAGTAAGTATTGCTGCAGTTACCGTAAAGGGTCTGATAGCACCTATAAAGTTGGTGGTTGGAATCCACCACCCACTCCACAGGAGGAAAGGCCTGGGAATCGGCTCCTGTAAAGACTGCAGACTTGGAAACCTTCACGGGGCAGTTCTCCTCTAACATAGAGGATCACTGTGAGTCAAAATTGATCTAACAGCACACAACAGTGCATGTTATATGTATGATTGTTCATGATATCAAATGTCACTAGTACAGCCAAAAAGAAAAAGAAAGCATATATTCTACAATACAGAACAGTGTACAGAAGGATTTAAGAAAAGCGCAGAATATATCGAGCTACATTTGAAGTATATCATTTTAAAATTAAAATCTTTCTTATTGTTTTCATGTTAATTTTTTAGCTCTGCAAGGTTTGAAGGATCTCTTAATATGGACCTTAATGAAATCAGCATGAATTTAGTTCCTTTTCCCCAACTTCATTACCTTGTGTCAAGCCTAACACCTCTTTATACTCTGGCAGATGTTAACATTCCCCCTCGAAGGTAAGATGTAATCTCTTTATTCCAGTCTCTTGATAACTGAATTACTTTAAAAAGACATTTTTTAAGAGGAAAAGATTTAGATCACTGTAGTTATTTCTTCATACACCTTAATTTTATACATTTGTGAGAAATATATAACATTACAGTCATTTTCTATTAGATGAATGCTTTTAAGTAAGAGGCCCTTGCTTTAAGATGCCAGTATTGAACTATCGAAAATTAAGTCTAATGACTACACTTTCTGGCTTATGAAAATGAATAGATCGAATTTTTAATGAAGAAGCTAAAAGTCAGACAGATTTGAGTCTGAATCACAATTTGGTCAGTTACTGCTTGTAGGGTGTTGGACGGGTGACTTACATTTTGCACTTTAGTTTTCTGTTCTCTAAAAATAAGATTCAGAGTGCTTGCCTTTTAATACTTGTTATGTACATCAAGTAAGAGTTATGTTTAAAATGTTTTATCACATCGCCAGCACTAACTATACTGACTTTCAGATATTCCTATATATGACAGCTATTATATATCTTTCACAGATCACCTCGTTTTTTGTATATGTCAATTTTTAAGCATAAAACTTAAATCAGTTTACTTGACAAAAAATGTAGTTTTGAAGTACACTCATATACAAAAATGATGAGTTTGAAAAGTTCACAGTAGCATTCATTGTTGATAGAGGGAAAAGGTCCTACCAAACTTTTAGAGCAGGGGTGGAGAATGTCCGACCCACAGACCATATATAGTTACATGCCATCGAGTTGGTTCTGACCCACAGCGACCCTGTAAAGGGTTTCTGAGGATCGGCTGGTGAGCTTGAACCACTGACCTTATAGTTCAAACTGACTTTGCAGTCTGGCGCATTAACTGATAGCACCACTTAATTAAATGTTTGACCAAATTTAGCAGGCTAATTTTTAAGTTGATAATAATGTATGGCCTGTGAATGATATTATAAATATCCAGATGGCCCTTGGCAGAAAAACAGGTTCCCCACCCCTGCTGTATAGGGTTTCTGAGGCTATGCTACTCTTAAGAATTTTAGCTATCAGAATTCACCAACATACTGCAGGAGCATTTCTTTTTTTAAAAAAAAAAAAGATATTGTATGATTTCCTCTCCTCATGCTTATGTTCACCAAGATTACACTGAGAAAATTATAGACAAGACTAGGCATATATATATGTATGTGGTTTATTTACCAGTAGATGAGTATTTTACATATTTGTATAAATAAGCTTCTCTCATTTTTCTAGATTGGATCAGATGTTCACAGATGCTTTTAGCAAAGATCATCAGTTAATTCAGGCCGACCCCAAACATAATCTCTACCTCGCTTGTGCCTTAATGGTAAGAGGAAATGTTCAGGTTTCGGATCTTCGCAGAAATATTGAAAGGTTTGATTTCATATTTTTCAAAATTATGTGCATTGTTTGTGTCAGTGTAGCAGAGTAAAGACAGTCTGTCTTCAGATTCTAGCACTGTCACTTACTGAGGTGTGACCTTGAGCAAGCTACTTAGCTTCTCTGACTAATTCTTCTTAAATATAAAACACAGATAATAATAGTACATTGTTGATGTTGATTAAGTGATACAGGGTTTCTAATACTATAAATCTTTCAGGAGCAGAAAGTTTCATTTTTAACCCATTGAGTTGATGGGTTTGGACTGCTGACCTTGCATTTACTAGTCCAGTGTTTATCCTGTAACAGCACCACACCAGGATTCAAATGATATTTATTGTTAAGTGCCTTCGAATCAGTTCCAATTCATAGCAACCCTGTATAGAGTTCCCAAGGACCAGCTTGCATGTTTGAACTGATGACCTAGAGGTCCGTAGTCCAGTGCTTATCCTACAGCACCACACCAGTAGTCCAAATGATATATGGGAAATCTTAATTACTGAACTTGTTCAAAGTTTTATCTGATTTTGCTATTTGAGCTCCTTCTGGTGTTAACTTTTATTACTACTACCAGTACCCGCTGTACTGTTATTGTTCCTACCTTTGACTCAGCCATACAAAAAAACCAAATCAAAATCACTCTAACCCATTGCCCATGAGTCATTCCCAACTCCTAGCCTTCTAGGGCAGAACAGATCTGCTCCGTAGGGTTTCCTAGACTATAAACCTTAAGGGGAGCAGACAGCCTCATCTTTCTACCACAGAGTGGCTGGTAGGTATGAACCTCTGATCTTGTGATTGGCAGCCCAGTGCTTAATCCACTGCACCACCAGAGTCCCTACTTCTAAATTTATGTCACTTGCAAAGTAAGGAAAATTATAATGGGTTTTTGTCTTTTTTATCTCCAGATTTCTAATTCTGATGGGTGTGTTTCTATTTTAAACACCATCACAGCCAACTTTATTATCTTCCTACTAAATGTTCCTTAGATCACTGTGAGACTGTTCTCTGAACTAATTTTGATACAGCTAATAGTCAGAAATCTTGGTGTGGCACTGTAGGGTAAACACTGGACTGCTAACTACAAAGTTAGTGGTTCAAACACACCAGTCACTCCTTGGAAACCGTGTATCAGGGTCGCTATCAGTCAGAACCGTAAGTAAGAAGGAGTTCTGATTACGCTGTGGGTGTAGCCTTGGGTTCAGGTTGGCATTCAAACTCACTATTCAAATATGGCTGTCTGATCCCATAAAGATTCACATCCTTGTAAACCACATGTGGGGTTGCTCTCAGTCTAAATCAACTCCATGGCAGTGGGTAGTAGTAAGAAATAGCTGATTTACATTATAAACTAAACAGTATGATGGCATCATTAATGTCCTAATTTAACTAATGTAGGCTACTGTTATATGGCAGACATTTGTAGTACCTTAATTTTTATCTTTGAATTTTTCTCTTAGATTAAAACCTTCTCTACAGTTTGTTTCCTGGAATCAAGAAGGCTGGAAGACCAGCCTGTGTTCAGTACCTCCTGTGGGCCATTCTCATTCACTCTTAGCTTTAGCAAATAACACATGTGTGAAACCCACCTTTATGGAACTGAGAGAGAGGTTCATGAGGCTCTATAAAAAAAAGGTAGTTTTCAATACCCCTTTGTAACTGTTCATCTTACAGGATTCCTCTGTATTGAATTTCCTAAAATGGTAAACTTGATCTAGGTTTGTATTTATTTGTAGGCTCACCTGCATCACTATCTGCAAGTTGAAGGAATGGAGGAAAACTGTTTTACTGAAGCTGTGTCATCTTTATCAGCACTCATCCAAGAATATAACCAACTGGATGTCACAAAAGGCATGCCTGTCCAAGACTTACCTAGACTAAGCATAGCTATGTGAAAGGGGGAAAAAAGCAACTTTGATTTCTTTTTTTTCTTAATCTCACATTTTTTAGTCATTTTTCCCTTTCTCTATTTCAACTTTTTTTTGTGATTCCGAAAGCCCAGTTTGTTTCTCATATTATCAGGATGTTTTTTTGGGTTTTGTTGTTTTGTCTAAATGAGTGGTTTCCACTTAATCACAATCTTGGTGATACCAGTGGGTGAAATTAGTGCAGTCCTCTCGTATGTTATGAAGCAGTTGTCTACAGAAAAGATACCCTTCTCCAAAATTGGGGACAGAATTCTTCAACAGTTTACTCTTAGATACCTAATATTTAGGCATATATACAAGTGATAATCATGTCTTTAATAAAAATCTTATACAGATATATTTTTATACTTATAATTTATTATTTGATCTTGTTTAAATTCTCCTGATTTGTAAGTAATATCCACTTATTGTTGTTATACTTGTGAATGAGGTTTTGTTTCTTTTATTAACTTGTTTGCACTCAAAAGAATTTCATTTTTATTAAATTATTTTAAAATGTAGTTTTTTTGTCAGACCACTTAATTCTGTAATATTAAATGTCTGTAAATATAAACATAGTGCTACTTGTTATCATTATTTTGCATGTCTCCATATATAACAAGGGAATAGAACATTAATAAGCCTGGTATGTTTTTCCATACATGGTAATGAAGCTGTCGTAGTCTAGAGCAGGGATGGAGAACCATTTTTCTGCCAAAATTGTATAACATCATTCATGGGCCATACAAAATTATCAACTTAAGAAATTAGCTTGCTATATTTGGTCAAGCATCACCCCTGATGTGGCACTGTGAGATAAAACACTGGGCTACGAAGTCAGTTTTAACCACAAGGCCGTGAGGTCAAACTCACCCAGTTGTTCCTTAGAAACACAGCACTTAACAGTAACAAATGTGATGTCTGGAATTGCAGTTGCCTTAGCAGGGCCAGACCAAATGATTTTAAGGGCTTTATATGGCCCACAGGCTAGGCTTTCCCCACCTCTGGTCTAGAGGAACTGTTCTAATCACTATAGTCTAGTTTTACTCTTTAAATGTATTTATTTTGAATCACAACTTCTTTTAAATTCATTGGTTGATTTATTATTTATTAAGCTAATTTTTAGGAACAATTTCTTTTCAAGCCAAAACAATCAGTTTTGTGCTTAAGTGTTCTGTTTTTAAAGTTTCTTTCCTTTTTAAAGTATTAATAGTGTGCTTCAATTTTATTATGGGAATTAGCTCTCTTTTTTTGACTGTGTTTTTATAAAGCCTTTTAGATGACAGTTATTAGCAGTGGACAGAGAATTTTATTTCTTCCTTCCTGAAAGAAATATTAATAAACTGATATGTAAAAAATGCAATGAAAGTTATAGATATATTTACACTTACTCTCTTTAAGAATTAATCCGGAATCTTGCTCACCCTGTAATCATTATCATCTGATGGGAACTTAGACTACATTGTCAAAGTACTAACAAAGTCTTACAAATTTGATGTGCTCTTTACATATCTTCATGGGAAACATTCCATATAGTTTGTAAAATAAAATGTCTTTTTGTAAATTGTATAATTTTTCCAGTATGTATGGAATTCATAATTGGAATCAAATATCACTCTAGTTATTATGTAATGACAGGCCATAATTTAGATAAAAGCTTGATTTTAGTTTTTCAAATCTCATGTATTTTTAAGAGAATCTTTTTAAAAGCTTCTGATGCCTTAAATGTAGTGATCTGAAAAAAACTAACTCTTCTGGGTATGTTATTTTTTTATCCAGTAAAGTTAACTTGCCACTGTTTTGTAACCACTTAAATTCTTTGGTGTGATGACATAATTCATTAACCCTAACTTTTTGGCCATGTGCTTATTTTTGTGGAATCCTGAGCTCAGAAAATATATCTCCTGGGTCTCTGCAATTCCTCTGACATACACAAGATGTGATCCACAGCATCTTCCATTTAAATGACCCTTCATTTGGGCAGTCAAATTGAATGGTAATCATTTTAGACTTGTTAGGGATGCAGCATCTCTTATCCACGCATATTCCACAAAAAGTGGGTTTGTAACTCTGAGTACTTGAGCATCCAGAAAAAACGAATTTTTCAGCTGTGGCGAGTTGGAAAGTGGGTTGGCATGTTTTTCCTTTGGGGATCTAAAAGATAACAAAAATTTAAGAAGTCATTCTTTAAATTTGATCCTAAGAGTTTAGAAAAGTGATAGCATAGGACATTCTATCTCACATACACACAACTTATAATTATTTCAACCATGTTAATAATAGTTGCTATTTAGTGAGTTCCATCACTTTTTCTAACTTTGAAATTCCTTATTCTTGCTCCATCAAAGGAGTATTATAGGACTCACTCTCCAATAGTTTTTACTATCTCCTCCTTATCCAATTTCACAACAGGTAGAAATTTATCTAATTTGTGTAATATCAAGGACAGTGTCCTATTAAATATTTAATTCCTAGACTTAACAAATTCCCTAACATACCTCAGACAATTTGGCATAGATGAGTAAACAAACATCTTAATCCTCTTAAAATTGAATTTTCAACTTGCTAATGTGATAGAGAAGGAACTTGGGATAAGAAGGATTGTGTAGCATTTCTAAAAATCACTCTGTTTGGACAATTAATGCCTAGTTTTAGAAACAGGATTTGCTCTTCTTGTATGCTGCAATCTCAGGAGTATTTTATCAAGGTTACTGTGTAAACAAGGAACATTCTGAAAATGGTGTGGTTTCTCCTCCAAGTTAGTGATATATAACTAAGATCAGCACTTGTTTACTTTATTGTTTATAATGTACTGTTTTGTTGATTTCTATGTAGTAGTCAAAATGTTTTACTTACTGCTTTTATCCCATTTCATAAAATTAATGTAGAAAAAAGATGTTAAAATCTGAAAAGGATCTACTCTCCACAATATGCAGAGTGGGACACCATAACAAACCAGCCTGAGAAGATGCATATTACTAAGCTGTCAGAGTGTCTAGAATCAACAGGTTAACATTACCTCTCAGCTTGGTAAATTTTTCCCCATCAAATATAAGTCAACCCAAAGTCACACAACAGATTAAACTACTTTCCCTTTAGATAGTTTGACTTTAAAACTTAAAATGAATTATTTTATTTTTATAAGAACCAAAAATCACAAAACTATCCACCTCCTCCAAAACATGTGCACACACACATTTTAGGAGTCTCTGAGTATTGAATTCTAATTAAATTAAATCTAATTAAACTTTACCTTTACTCTCTTTGATATATTACTGTCGCAAGGCTGAATGTAACACAGTCTTTTCTCTTTTCTCATTTCACAGTTGCTATTTTCATTGGTTACCCTGTTAGATATTCCCATCCCACATGTTCTGGAACACGGCGTCCACTTTGTTGCCTGCACAAGACACTTTCTTTTCCAAATAAGTGGGAGATTCCTATAAGCTAAAATAGATGAAGACAAATACATTTGCATACACTTATATGAATCTGTATAGATAGGTAATTTGTTATCATTTTTAAACTAATAGTTAACAAAGTTAACTTTTATATAATGAAACTCAGACTAAGCTTGTGGTCTTATTGTGATTCTATCACCCTTTGTACTCTGCAAATCACCTTCAAGCAGGTTTTCTTAGGAGGAATAAAAATATTTCTGCTTTGAAAACCTCATGTGCTTTCTGCTAAACCCGTACTCTGAGTAGTATATTCTGATTGAGATCTGCCTTCTCCTGGCTCTTGGCTCACTCTTGATATTACTTCCAATAAACAATCAAGTAGATGTTAGTAGGATTAGGGAAAGCAAGATCTAAAATAGAATGATGTACTCTTAATGTTAAATTTCATATTTTACAAACAATGAAAATTTTATTTGGGAAATATTATATCGTTAAGACTGTTATGTTTCCTTCACTTGTTTTAATCTAGTCTTTAAGTATCTAAAAATTAAGCAAAGTGAAATCTCACTGAAACTAAATAATCATCATGTACTAAGTCATTGCAAATGTGCGTTCTGTTTTGTTCATTCAGCTTAATTGTCACATTCCTTATAGTACCAGGCCAACACTACTCCCTTCATTGGCAAGCTATTTCACAGACATACAGAAAGACATGGGGGGATGTATGGATGGAGCTGTAAATGGGTAGGAGGTAGACGAGTAGATAAATGTTGTTAAATACCGTGGAGTCAATTCTGACTTTGCAACCCTGTGTAGGGTTTCCAAGGAGCACCTGGTGGGTTTGAGGTTCAAACCAACTCTGCGATCCAGTGCTTATCCTACAGTGCAGCACCACTACTTAGGGGAAGTGGGATGAGCAAAACATAAAGCGGGCGTAATAATTCTATCTCCATATAAAACCTGTAGGAGCTTCTTGTGCTCCTCATGAATGAATTAAGGCTGTGAATCATTTTAAGTAAATTATGTATTGTTTGGCTGTCTCACAGCATTGCCTTTAGGTTATTGTGAATTCTAAAATGGATGCTTTGGGAATAAGGTTGTGATTTGAGTTTGCAGTTGAACATAGCAAACGTTTGGATACATTTTTCCAAAATCTTCACTTAGTACTCTAAAAAGATCAAAATAAACAAAGCCTTCCTAATATTTGTTGGTTTGAGTTTTGTTTTATCTTTGAATAAAATGGTACTTCATTCAGTTTCATAATAGTTTGTTGTTGTGGAGGCAGTTCCAACTAATAACGACCCTGCATAGAGTTTCCAACGCTATAAATGTTTATGGGAGCAGAAAGCTTCATCTTTCTCTCGTGGAATATCTGGTAGTTTCAAACTGCTGACCGTGATATTAGCAGCCTGATTCATAACCATTATGCTACAGAGCTCCTTCTAAGAAAATTGAAGTTGTCATAATAGTAAGATCTTGAAATTGCACATAGAACTGAAGTAATGGAAACGGAAAAATGAAGATACCCTGAAGGTAGACAACAGTTTAAAGACCTCAATGCCGAAAGCATGTTAAAAGTCTGACATCTGCAAAAATAAAGGTGGATTAGATTATCACATAATGAGTAACCCTACTTAGAAGTTAAGCCAAGATGTTCAGTTCAGAAATTTGTTTAGCAGTCATTAAAAAGCAAGAAAACTAGAAGAGCGATTTTAAAAGAAAACGCTGTATGCTTTGTGAGCTTCGAAAAAAGCAGGGGGACATTATGTCATTGCATGCTTCAAACTGACCAAGTAAAGGTTGATTCCACTCTTAGATCATTTGCAATTAGTTAAGTATGTTGTTGTTGTTGTTAGGTGCTATCAAGTCGGGTCCGACCCATAGCAACCCTGTATAGTGTTTCCAAGGAGCAATGGTGAGCTAAGTATAAGAGTAAGTTATCATCATAAATATCAAGTATGTGTTCATTTCACTTTTTTAAAAAATTTGTAGCTGTTTGACCTCATAAAAACAATTTCATAGTGAAGCAAAGATGTTAGAGACACTGACATATAAGAGAGCTTATAAAAGTTCATGGAAAAATTAAGTTAAAAGATAATTTTTACATGAACTTTTTAAGCACCCTTGTACTTAATTGAAGCGTGGTTGTTAAGTGCCATCATGTAGGTTTCTACTCATAGCAACCCTGGATTTTCAAGGAGTGTCTGACTGGTGGGTTTGAAGTCCAGTGTTTATTCTACAAGACCACACTAGACCTAAGTATTTCAAATAACAGAGATCATTTTGGGAGATACTTTCTTTTTTTTATAGCAAAGCACTTTGAATGACCATCTGATAACTCCCTCATGCCAAGCTCAAGGTGAATCCACTGAAACTGCTCTAATTCTACAAATGAGGCCAATCTGAGCTTCATCTGTACTTGGGAAAAGGTGCTGCTCTTAGGTAGTCTCTCACAAGGGAGTTTTGTCACGTGGATTCTAAAGAGAACATTGTATTGAGACACTCAGACCCAGTGCAGAAAGCCAACAGCTCTTGTTCACATTGATAAAAAGATCATTTGGCTTAAAATTTTAGAGGTTTTAGAGCAGGGATGGGGAACGTCTGGCACACAGGCAGTATACCCTTGAAATCATTTGGTCTGGCCCTGCAAAGACAACTGCATTTCCAGCCATACTATTTGGTTGATTGGTTATGTGCCGTGAGTTGGTTCTGACTCAGTGACAGTTTCTGAGGCTGGAAATCTTTTCAGGAGTAGAAAACTTCATATTTCTCCTCTGGAACAACTGGTAGTTTTGAACTGCTGATCTTGAGGTTAGCAGCCCAACTAGTAACCAATACACTACCAGAGATCCTTAGTTATCATACTTCGTTGTTGTTAAGTGTTGTCAAGTCGATTCCGACCCATAGCGACCCTGTATAGGGTTTCTGAGGAGCAGATGGTGAGTTTGAACCACCGACATCACAATTCAAACAGCTTTGCAGTCTAGCACATTAACCCACAGCGCCACACCAGTACTCCTGAGGTGAGTAAATTAAATGTTTGACCAAATATAGCAGACTAATTTTTAAGTTGATAATTTTGTATGACCAGTGAGTGATGTTTTACATTTTGGCAGAAAAAAGGTTCCCCACCCCTGGTGTGGCTCTGGGGGCTAATGCACCAGACTGCAAAGTCATTTGAACTGCAAGGTCAGTGGTTCAAGCTCACCAGCTGCTCCTCAGAAACCCTATACAGGGTCGCTATGGGTCAGAGCCGACTCGATGGCACTTCACAACAACAACAACCCCTGTTTTAGAGCATTAGAGATGTCATGTTAGATAACTGAGTATAATAAATAAAAATTCAATCACCTATTAAATTTTTTTGTAAGTTGACTGACATCTTTTAAAACTCCTTTCTCTGAGTATAATTGCTTTTATTAAATTTCCACATACTTAGGGTTTTTGTGGTATTTTTAGCATATACATGTATTTTGTATTTCCAAGCTCTAAACTTCACGGAAAAGGCATACTTGATTTCTTGATGAGATCACATGGTTGTGAGTCAGAACCATACATCAGCATTGCTCTTTTGAGACCTTCTTCATCTGTGCTTAATTGGCTGTTATTTCTTAAGCCCCTGTTCCCAAAATATGCTGACAAATAAGATGCCAATCTAAAGCAGATCCGATTACAAAGTTTATGAATATATTTAAGCTAACTACATAGCCAGGTGTTCCAGATGAAGAATAAAGAATCTCACTGCATTTCTCTGACTACATAGATATATCTGAGTGACCTACTTTGAAAATGTGTGTTTACAAGTATGTAATTACTGAGCCTCATTTTCAGAGTGAATGAAATGATCTTTTTAAATCAGTAGTTTTATATTTTTAGAAATATTTTTTAGTTCAAACATGGCATTTCTCAAATATGATTTTTAAATCAGTTTCTGTTTATATCATATGGAAAAGTTGCCATTGAAACTTTTTGGAATTGAATGGATCAAGCATTTTATTCATGATATAACAATACAAATAAAAACTTTTTAGGATACATATAAACCATATTCAGATTGATTGGTAATAAGCAGACATAATGAAATTGAGAATTTTTCAAACCTAGTAGAACTTTAAGGAGCTCTGGTAGTGTAGTGGTTATGAATTGGGCTGTGAACCGCAAGGTCAGCAGTTCAAACCTACCAGCTGTTCCACAGGAGAAAGATGAGGCTTTCTGCTCCCATAAAGATTTACAGCCTCAGAAACCCTGTGCAGGGTCGCTATGAGTCGGATCCGCCTCCACGGCACTTACCAACAACAACAACAACCATCTCATCTAATATAATCCTAGCAACAGATTAGATCATAAAGTATAAGTAGGGCTCAGATGAGATTTAAGAATG